>NC_090347.1:51828158-52157899 GCF_035084215.1 Heptranchias perlo
AATCAACTTATTTCAGTCAGCTAGATCTTTCTTCTTGAAAGCAAAAAGATTTTATCTTCAAATACAAGAACTTTTCGTGGTTTTGTTGATTTTCAGCAAATGAACATATTTCAGCGAGCTGGAAGTTTTTTCTTTAATAGCGTAAGATTTTATCTTAAAATACAAGAACTTTTCGTGGTTCTTGTCAATTTTTGTTGGTTTTCATCCAATGAACTTATTTCAGTCACCTCGATCTTTCTTCTTGAAAGCAAAAACATTTTATCTTCAAATACAAGAACTTTTCGTGGTTTTGTTGATTTTCAGCAAATGAACATATTTCAGCGAGCGAGAAGTTTTTTCTTTGATAGCGTCAGATTTTATCCTAAAATACAAGAACTTTTCGTGGTTCTTGTCAATTTTTGTTGGTTTTCATTCAATCAACTTATTTCAGTCAGCTAGATCTTTCTTCTTGAAAGCAAAAAGATTTTATCTTCAAATACAAGAACTTTTCGTGGTTTTGTTGATTTTCAGCAAATGAACATATTTCAGCGAGGGAGAAGTTTTTTCTTTAATAGCGTCAGATTTTATCTTAAAATACAAGAACATTTCGTGGTTCTTGTCAATTTTTGTTGGTTTTCATCTTATGAGCTTAGTTCAGTCAGCGAGATCCTTCTTCTTCAAAGCAAAAAGATTTTATCTTCAAATACAAGAACTTTTCGTGGTTTTGTTGATTTTCAGCAAATGAACATATTTCAGCGAGCGAGAAGTTTTTTCTTTAAAAGCGTCAGATTTTATCTTAAAATACAAGAACTTTTCGTGGTTCTTGTCAATTTTTGTTGGTTTTCATCCAATGAACTTATTTCAGTCAGCAAGATCTTTCTTCTTCAAAGCAAAAAGATTTTATCTTCAAATACAAGAACTTTTCGTGGTTTTGTTGATTTTCAGCAAATGAACATATTTCAGCGAGGGAGAAGTTTTTTCTTCAATAGCGTCAGATTTTATCTTAAAATACAAGAACTTTTCGTGGTTCTTGTCAATTTTTGTTGGTTTTCATCTTATGAGCTTATTTCAGTCAGGGAGATCCTTCTTCTTCAAAGCAAAATGATTTTATCTTCAAATACAAGAACTTTTCGTGGTTTTGTTGATTTTCAGCAAATGAACATATTTCAGCGAGCTGGAAGTTTTTTCTTTAAAAGCGTCAGATTTTATCTTAAAATACAAGAACTTTTCGTGGTTCTTGTCGATTTTTGTTGGTTTTCATCATATGAACTTATTTCAGTCAGCTTGATCTTTCTTCTTCAAAGCAAAAAGATTGTATCTTCAAATACAAGAAATTTTCGTGGTTTTGTTGATTTTCAGCAAATGAACATATTTCAGCGAGGGAGAAGTTTTTTCATTAATAGCGTCAGATTTTATCTTAAAATACAAGAAGTTTTCGTGGTTCTTGTCAATTTTTGTTGGTTTTCATTCAATCAACTTATTTCAGTCAGCTAGATCTTTCTTCTTGAAAGCAAAAAGATTTTATCTTCAAATACAAGAACTTTTCGTGGTTTTGTTGATTTTCAGCAAATGAACATATTTCAGCGAGCTAGAAGTTTTTTCTTTAATTGCGTAAGATTTTATCTTAAAATACAAGAACTTTTCGTGGTTCTTGTCAATTTTTGTTGGTTTTCATCCAATGAACTTATTTCAGTCAGCTAGATCTTTCTTCTTCAAAGCAAAAAGATTTTATCTTCAAATACAAGAACTTTTCGAGGTTTTGTTGATTTTCAGCAAATGAACATATTTCAGCGAGGGAGAAGTTTTTTCTTTAATAGCATCAGATTTTATCTTAAAATACAAGAACATTTCGTGGTTCTTGTCAATTTTTGTTGGTTTTCATCCAATGAACTTATTTCAGTCAGCTGGAACTTTCTTCTTCAAAGCAAAAAGATTTTATCTTCAAATACAAGAACTTTTCGTGGTTTTGTTGATTTTCAGCAAATGAACATATTTCAGCGAGCTAGAAGTTTTTTCTTTAATAGCGTAAGATTTTATCTTAAAATACAAGAACTTTTCGTGGTTCTTGTCAATTTTTGTTGGTTTTCATCCAATGAACTTATTTCAGTCAGCGAGATCTTTCTTCTTCAAAGCAAAAAGATTTTATCTTCAAATACAAGAACTTTTCGTGGTTTTGTTGATTTTCAGCAAATGAACATATTTCAGCGAGCGAGAAGTTTTTTCTTTAATAGCGTCAGATTTTATCCTAAAATAGAAGAACTTTTCGTGGTTCTTGTCAATTTTTGTTGGTTTTCATCCAATCAACTGATTTCAGTCAGCCAGATCTTTCTTCTTGAAAGCAAAAACATTTTATCTTCAAATACAAGAACTTTTCGTGGTTTTGTTGATTTTCAGCAAGTGAACATATTTCAGCGAGGGAGAAGTTTTTTCTTTAATAGCGTCAGATTTTATCTTAAAATACAAGAACATTTCGTGGTTCTTGTCAATTTTTGTTGGTTTTCATCCAATCAACTTATTTCAGTCAGCTGGATCTTTCTTCTTCAAAGCAAAAAGATTTTATCTTCAAATACAAGAACTTTTCGTGGTTTTGTTGATTTTCAGCAAATGAACATATTTCAGCGAGCAAGAAGTTTTTTCTTTAATAGCGTAAGATTTTATCTTAAAATACAAGAACTTTTCGTGGTTCGTGTCAATTTTTGTTGGTTTTCATCTTATGAGCTTAGTTCAGTCAGCGAGATCCTTCTTCTTCAAAGCAAAAAGATTTTATCTTCAAATACAAGAACTTTTCGTGGTTTTGTTGATTTTCAGCAAATGAACATATTTCAGCGAGCGAGAAGTTTTTTCTTTAAAAGCGTCAGATTTTATCTTAAAATACAAGAACTTTTCGTGGTTCTTGTCAATTTTTGTTGGTTTTCATCCAATGAACTTATTTCAGTCAGCAAGATCTTTCTTCTTCAAAGCAAAAAGATTTAATCTTCAAATAGAAGAACTTTTCGTGGTTTTGTTGATTTTCAGCAAATGAACATATTTCAGCGAGGGAGAAGTTTTTTCTTCAATAGCGTCAGATTTTATCTTAAAATACAAGAACTTTTCGTGGTTCTTGTCAATTTTTGTTGGTTTTCATCCAATGAACTTATTTCAGTCAGCAAGATCTTTCTTCTTCAAAGCAAAAAGATTTTATCTTCAAATACAAGAACTTTTCGTGGTTTTGTTGATTTTCAGCAAATGAACATATTTCAGCGAGCGAGAAGTTTTTCCTTTAATAGCGTCAGATTTTATCCTAAAATACAAGAAGTTTTCGTGGTTCTTGTCAATTTCTGTTGGTTTTCATTCAATCAACTTATTTCAGTCAGCTAGATCTTTCTTCTTGAAAGCAAAAAGATTTTATCTTCAAATACAAGAACTTTTCGTGGTTTTGTTGATTTTCAGCAAATGAACATATTTCAGCGAGCGAGAAGTTTTTTCTTTAAAAGCGTCAGATTTTATCTTAAAATACAAGAACTTTTCGTGGTTCTTGTCAATTTTTGTTGGTTTTCATCTTATGAACTTATTTCAGTCAGCTTGATCTTTCTTCTTCAAAGCAAAAACATTTTATCTTCAAATACAAGAACTTTTCGTGGTTTTGTTGATTTTCAGCAAATGAACATATTTCAGCGAGGGAGAAGTTTTTTCTTCAATCGCGTCAGATTTTATCTTAAAATACAAGAACTTTTCGTGGTTCTTGTCAATTTTTGTTGGTTTTCATCCAATGAACTTATTTCAGTCAGCAAGATCTTTCTTCTTCAAAGCAAAAAGATTTTATCTTCAAATACAAGAACTTTTCGTGGTTTTGTTGATTTTCAGCAAATGAACATATTTCAGCGAGCGAGAAGTTTTTTCTTTAATAGCGTCAGATTTTATCCTAAAATACAAGAACTTTTCGTGGTTCTTGTCAATTTTTGTTGGTTTTCATTCAATCAACTTATTTCAGTCAGCTGGATCTTTCTTCTTGAAAGCAAAAAGATTTTATCTTCAAATACAAGAACTTTTCGTGGTTTTGTTGATTTTCAGCAAATGAACATATTTCAGCGAGCGAGAAGTTTTTTCTTTAAAAGCGTCAGATTTTATCTTAAAATACAAGAACTTTTCGTGGTTCTTATCAATTTTTGTTGGTTTTCGTCTTATGAACTTATTTCAGTCAGCTTGATCTTTCTTCTTCAAAGCAAAAAGATTGTATCTTCAAATACAAGAAATTTTCATGGTCTTGTTGATTTTCAGCAAATGAACATATTTCAGCGAGCGAGAAGTTTTTTCTTTAATAGCGTCAGATTTTATCCTAAAATACAAGAACTTTTCGTGGTTCTTGTCAATTTTTGTTGGTTTTCATTCAATCAACTTATTTCAGTCAGCTAGATCTTTCTTCTTGAAAGCAAAAAGATTTTATCTTCAAATACAAGAACTTTTCGTTGTTTTGTTGATTTTCAGCAAATGAACATATTTCAGCGAGCTGGAAGTTTTTTCTTTCATAGCGTAAGATTTTATCTTAAAATACAAGAACTTTTCGTGGTTCTTGTCAATTTTTGTTGGTTTTCATCCAATCAACTTATTTCAGTCAGCCAGATCTTTCTTCTTGAAAGCAAAAACATTTTATCTTCAAATACAAGAACTTTTCGTGGTTCTTGTCAATTTTTGTTGGTTTTCATCTTATGAACTTATTTCAGTCAGCTTGATCTTTCTTCTTCAAAGCAAAAACATTTTATCTTCAAATACAAGAACTTTTCGTGGTTTTGTTGATTTTCAGCAAATGAACATATTTCAGCGAGGGAGAAGTTTTTTCTTCAATCGCGTCAGATTTTATCTTAAAATACAAGAACTTTTCGTGGTTCTTGTCAATTTTTGTTGGTTTTCATCCAATGAACTTATTTCAGTCAGCAAGATCTTTCTTCTTGAAAGCAAAAAGATTTTATCTTCAAATACAAGAACTTTTCGTGGTTTTGTTGATTTTCAGCAAATGAACATATTTCAGCGAGCGAGAAGTTTTTTCTTTAATAGCGTCAGATTTTATCCTAAAATACAAGAACTTTTCGTGGTTCTTGTCAATTTTTGTTGGTTTTCATCCAATGAACTTATTTCAGTCAGCTCGATCTTTCTTCTTCAAAGCAAAAAGATTTTATCTTCAAATACAAGAACTTTTCGTGGTTTTGTTGATTTTCAGCAAATGAACATATTTCAGCGAGCGAGAAGTTTTTTCTTTAAAAGCGTCAGATTTTATCTTGAAATACAAGAACTTTTCGTGGTTCTTGTCAATTTTTGTTGGTTTTCGTCTTATGAGCTTATTTCAGTCAGCTTGATCTTTCTTCTTCAAAGCAAAAAGATTTTATCTTCAAATACAAGAACTTTTCGTGGTTTTGTTGATTTTCAGCAAGTGAACATATTTCAGCGAGGGAGAAGTTTTTTCTTTAATAGCATCAGATTTTATCTTAAAATACAAGAACATTTCGTGGTTCTTGTCAATTTTTGTTGGTTTTCATCCGATGAACTTATTTCAGTCAGCTAGATCTTTCTTCTTCAAAGCAAAAAGATTTTATCTTCAAATACAAGAACTTTTCGTGGTTTTGTTGGTTTTCAGCAAATGAACATATTTCAGCGAGCAAGAAGTTTTTTCTTTAATAGCGTAAGATTTTATCTTAAAATACAAGAACTTTTCGTGGTTCTTGTCAATTTTTGTTGGTTTTCATCTTATGAGCTTAGTTCAGTCAGCGAGATCCTTCTTCTTCAAAGCAAAAAGATTTTATCTTCAAATACAAGAACTTTTCGTGGTTTTGTTGATTTTCAGCAAATGAACATATTTCAGCGAGCGAGAAGTTTTTTCTTTAAAAGCGTCAGATTTTATCTTAAAATACAAGAACTTTTCGTGGTTCTTGTCAATTTTTGTTGGTTTTCATCCAATGAACTTATTTCAGTCAGCAAGATCTTCCTTCTTCAAAGCAAAAAGATTTTATCTTCAAATACATGAACTTTTCGTGGTTTTGTTGATTTTCAGCAAATGAACATATTTCAGCGAGCGAGAAGTTTTTTCTTTAAAAGCGTCAGATTTTATCTTAAAATACAAGAAATTTTCGTGGTTCTTGTCAATTTTTGTTGGTTTTCATCGAATGAACTTATTTCAGTCAGCAAGATCTTTCTTCTTCATGCAAAAAGATTTAATCTTCAAAGAGAAGAACTTTTCGTGGTTTTGTTGATTTTCAGCAAATGAACATATTTCAGCGAGCGAGAAGTTTTTTCTTTAATAGCGTAAGATTTTATCTTAAAATACAAGAACTTTTCGTGGTTCTTGTCAATTTTTGTTGGTTTTCATCTTATGAACTTATTTCAGTCAGCTTGATCTTTCTTCTTCAAAGCAAAAAGATTTTATCTTCAAATACAAGAACTTTTCGTGGTTTTGTTGATTTTCAGCAAATGAACATATTTCAGCGAGGGAGAAGTTTTTTCTTCAATAGCGTCAGATTTTATCTTAAAATACAAGAACTTTTCGTGGTTCTTGTCAATTTTTGTTGGTTTTCATCCAATGAACTTATTTCAGTCAGCAAGATCTTTCTTCTTCAAAGCAAAAAGATTTTATCTTCAAATACAAGAACTTTTCGTGGTTTTGTTGATTTTCAGCAAATGAACATATTTCAGCGAGCGAGAAGTTTTTTCTTTAAAAGCGTCAGATTTTATCTTAAAATACAAGAACTTTTCGTGGTTCTTGTCAATTTTTGTTGGTTTTCATCTGATGAACTTATTTCAGTCAGCTTGAACTTTCTTCTTCAAAGCAAAAAGATTGTATCTTCAAATACAAGAAATTTTCGTGGTTTTGTTGATTTTCAGCAAATGAACATATTTCAGCGAGCGAGAAGTTTTTTCGTTAATAGCGTTAGATTTTATCCTAAAATACAAGAACTTTTCGTGGTTCTTGTCAATTTTTGTTGGTTTTCATTCAATCAACTTATTTCAGTCAGCTAGATCTTTCTTCTTGAAAGCAAAAAGATTTAATCTTCAAATAGAAGAACTTTTCGTGGTTTTGTTGATTTTCAGCAAATGAACATATTTCAGCGAGCTCGAAGTTTTTTCTTTAATAGCGTAAGATTTTATCTTAAAATACAAGAACTTTTCGTGGTTCTTGTCAATTTTTGTTGGTTTTCATCCAATGAACTTATTTCAGTCAGCCAGATCTTTCTTCTTGAAAGCAAAAAGATTTTATCTTCAAATACAAGAACTTTTCGTGGTTTTGTTGATTTTCAGCAAATGAACACATTTCAGCGAGGGAGAAGTTTTTTCTTCAATAGCGTCAGATTTTATCTTAAAATACAAGAACTTTTCGTGGTTCTTGTCAATTTTTGTTGGTTTTCATCCAATGAACTTATTTCAGTCAGCAAGATCTTTCTTCTTGAAAGCAAAAAGATTTTATCTTCAAATACAAGAACTTTTCGTGGTTTTGTTGATTTTCAGCAAATGAACATATTTCAGCGAGCGAGAAGTTTTTTCTTTAAAAGCGTCAGATTTTATCTTAAAATACAAGAACTTTTCGTGGTTCTTGTCAATTTTTGTTGGTTTTCGTCTTATGAACTTATTTCAGTCAGCTTGATCTTTCTTCTTCAAAGCAAAAAGATTGTATCTTCAAATACAAGAACTTTTCATGGTTTTGTTGATTTTCAGCAAATGAACATATTTCAGCGAGCGAGAAGTTTTTTCTTTAATAGCGTCAGATTTTATCCTAAAATACAAGAACCTTTCGTGGTTCTTGTCAATTTTTGTTGGTTTTCATTCAATCAACTTATTTCAGTCAGCTGGATCTTTCTTCTTGAAAGCAAAAAGATTTTATCTTCAAATACAAGAACTTTTCGTTGTTTTGTTGATTTTCAGCAAATGAACATATTTCAGCGAGCTGGAAGTTTTTTCTTTCATAGCGTAAGATTTTATCTTAAAATACATGAACTTTTCGTGGTTCTTGTCAATTTTTGTTGGTTTTCATCCAATCAACTTATTTCAGTCAGCCAGATCTTTCTTCTTGAAAGCAAAAACATTTTATCTTCAAATACAAGAACTTTTCGTGGTTCTTGTCAATTTTTGTTGGTTTTCATCTTATGAACTTATTTCAGTCAGCTTGATCTTTCTTCTTCAAAGCAAAAACATTTTATCTTCAAATACAAGAACTTTTCGTGGTTTTCTTGATTTTCAGCAAATGAACATATTTCAGCGAGGGAGAAGTTTTTTCTTCAATCGCGTCAGATTTTATCTTAAAATACAAGAACTTTTCGTGGTTCTTGTCAATTTTTGTTGGTTTTCATCCAATGAACTTATTTCAGTCAGCAAGATCTTTCTTCTTCAAAGCAAAAAGATTTTATCTTCAAATACAAGAACTTTTCGTGGTTTTGTTGATTTTCAGCAAATGAACATATTTCAGCGAGCGAGAAGTTTTTTCTTTAATAGCGTCAGATTTTATCCTAAAATACAAGAACTTTTCGTGGTTCTTGTCAATTTTTGTTGGTTTTCATCCAATGAACTTATTTCAGTCAGCTCGATCTTTCTTCTTCAAAGCAAAAAGATTTTATCTTCAAATACAAGAACTTTTCGTGGTTTTGTTGATTTTCAGCAAATGAACATATTTCAGCGAGCGAGAAGTTTTTTCTTTAAAAGCGTCAGATTTTATCTTGAAATACAAGAACTTTTCGTGGTTCTTGTCAATTTTTGTTGGTTTTCGTCTTATGAACTTATTTCAGTCAGCTTGATCTTTCTTCTTCAAAGCAAAAAGATTGTATCTTCAAATACAAGAAATTTTCATGGTTTTGTTGATTTTCAGCAAATGAACATATTTCAGCGAGCGAGAAGTTTTTTCTTTAATAGCGTCAGATTTTATCCTAAAATACAAGAACTTTTCGTGGTTCTTGTCAATTTTTGTTGGTTTTCATTCAATCAACTTATTTCAGTCAGCTAGATCTTTCTTCTTGAAAGCAAAAAGATTTTATCTTCAAATACAAGAACTTTTCGTTGTTTTGTTGATTTTCAGCAAATGAACATATTTCAGCGAGCTGGAAGTTTTTTCTTTAATAGCGTAAGATTTTATCTTAAAATACAAGAACTTTTCGTGGTTCTTGTCAATTTTTGTTGGTTTTCATCCAATCAACTTATTTCAGTCAGCCAGATCTTTCTTCTTGAAAGCAAAAACATTTTATCTTCAAATACAAGAACTTTTCGTGGTTTTGTTGATTTTCAGCAAGTGAACATATTTCAGCGAGGGAGAAGTTTTTTCTTTAATAGCGTCAGATTTTATCTTAAAATACAAGAACATTTCGTGGTTCTTGTCAATTTTTGTTGGTTTTCATCCGATGAACTTATTTCAGTCAGCTAGATCTTTCTTCTTCAAAGCAAAAAGATTTTATCTTCAAATACAAGAACTTTTCGTGGTTTTGTTGGTTTTCAGCAAATGAACATATTTCAGCGAGCAAGAAGTTTTTTCTTTAATAGCGTAAGATTTTATCTTAAAATACAAGAACTTTTCGTGGTTCTTGTCAATTTTTGTTGGTTTTCATCTTATGAGCTTAGTTCAGTCAGCGAGATCCTTCTTCTTCAAAGCCAAAAGATTTTATCTTCAAATACAAGAACTTTTCGTGGTTTTGTTGATTTTCAGCAAATGAACATATTTCAGCGAGCGAGAAGTTTTTTCTTTAAAAGCGTCAGATTTTATCTTAAAATACAAGAACTTTTCGTGGTTCTTGTCAATTTTTGTTGGTTTTCATCCAATGAACTTATTTCAGTCAGCAAGATCTTCCTTCTTCATAGCAAAAAGATTTTATCTTCAAATACATGAACTTTTCGTGGTTTTGTTGATTTTCAGCAAATGAACATATTTCAGCGAGCGAGAAGTTTTTTCTTTAAAAGCGTCAGATTTTATCTTAAAATACAAGAAATTTTCGTGGTTCTTGTCAATTTTTGTTGGTTTTCATCGAATGAACTTATTTCAGTCAGCAAGATCTTTCTTCTTCAAAGCAAAAAGATTTCATCTTCAAAGAGAAGAACTTTTCGTGGTTTTGTTGATTTTCAGCAAATGAACATATTTCAGCGAGCGAGAAGTTTTTTCTTTAAAAGCGTCAGATTTTATCTTCAAATACAAGAACTTTTCGTGGTTCTTGTCAATTTTTGTTGGTTTTCATCTTATGAACTAATTTCAGTCAGCTTGATCTTTCTTCTTCAAAGCAAAAAGATTTTATCTTCAAATACAAGAACTTTTCGTGGTTTTGTTGATTTTCAGCAAATGAACATATTTCAGCGAGGGAGAAGTTTTTTCTTCAATTGCGTCAGATTTTATCTTAAAATACAAGAACTTTTCGTGGTTCTTGTCAATTTTTGTTGGTTTTCATCTGATGAACTTATTTCAGTCAGCTTGAACTTTCTTCTTCAAAGCAAAAAGATTGTATCTTCAAATACAAGACATTTTCGTGGTTTTGTTGATTTTCAGCAAATGAACATATTTCAGCGAGCGAGAAGTTTTTTCTTTAATAGCGTCAGATTTTATCCTAAAATACAAGAACTTTTCGTGGTTCTTGTCAATTTTTGTTGGTTTTCATTCAATCAACTTATTTCAGTCAGCTAGATCTTTCTTCTTGAAAGCAAAAAGATTTTATCTTCAAATACAAGAACTTTTCGTGGTTTTGTTGATTTTCAGCAAATGAACATATTTCAGCGAGCTAGAAGTTTTTTCTTTAATAGCGTAAGATTTTATCTTAAAATACAAGAACTTTTCGTGGTTCTTGTCAATTTTTGTTGCTTTTCATCCAATGAACTTATTTCAGTCAGCCAGATCTTTCTTCTTGAAAGCAAAAACATTTTATCTTCAAATACAAGAACTTTTCGTGGTTTTGTTGATTTTCAGCAAGTGAACATATTTCAGCGAGGGAGAAGTTTTTTCTTCAATAGCGTCAGATTTTATCTTAAAATACAAGAACTTTTCGTGGTTCTTGTCAATTTTTGTTGGTTTTCATCCAATGAACTTATTTCAGTCAGCAAGATCTTTCTTCTTCAAAGCAAAAAGATTTTATCTTCAAATACAAGAACTTTTCGTGGTTTTGTTGATTTTCAGCAAATGAACATATTTCAGCGAGCGAGAAGTTTTTCCTTTAATAGCGTCAGATTTTATCCTAAAATACAAGAAGTTTTCGTGGTTCTTGTCAATTTCTGTTGGTTTTCATTCAATCAACTTATTTCAGTCAGCTAGATCTTTCTTCTTGAAAGCAAAAAGATTTTATCTTCAAATACAAGAACTTTTCGTGGTTTTGTTGATTTTCAGCAAATGAACATATTTCAGCGAGCGAGAAGTTTTTTCTTTAAAAGCGTCAGATTTTATCTTAAAATACAAGAACTTTTCGTGGTTCTTGTCAATTTTTGTTGGTTTTCATCTTATGAACTTATTTCAGTCAGCTTGATCTTTCTTCTTCAAAGCAAAAAGATTGTATCTTCAAATACAAGAAATTTTCGTGGTTTTGTTGATTTTCAGCAAATGAACATATTTCAGCGAGCGAGAAGTTTTTTCTTTAATAGCGTCAGATTTTATCTTAAAATACAAGAACTTTTCGTGGTTCTTGTCAATTTTTGTTGGTTTTCATTCAATCAACTTATTTCAGTCAGCTAGATCTTTCTTCTTGAAAGCAAAAAGATTTTATCTTCAAATACAAGAACTTTTCGTGGTTTTGTTGATTTTCAGCAAATGAACATATTTCAGCGAGGGAGAAGTTTTTTCTTTAATAGCGTCAGATTTTATCTTAAAATACAACAACATTTCGTGGTTCTTGTCAATTTTTGTTGGTTTTCATCCGATGAACTTATTTCAGTCAGCTAGATCTTTCTTCTTCAAAGCAAAAAGATTTTATCTTCAAATACAAGAACTTTTCGTGGTTTTGTTGGTTTTCAGCAAATGAACATATTTCAGCGAGCAAGAAGTTTTTTCTTTAATAGCGTAAGATTTTATCTTAAAATACAAGAACTTTTCGTGGTTCTTGTCAATTTTTGTTGGTTTTCATCTTATGAACTAATTTCAGTCAGCTTGATCTTTCTTCTTCAAAGCAAAAAGATTTTATCTTCAAATACAAGAACTTTTCGTGGTTTTGTTGATTTTCAGCAAATGAACATATTTCAGCGAGGGAGAAGTTTTTTCTTCAATAGCGTCAGATTTTATCTTAAAATGCAAGAACTTTTCGTGGTTCTTGTCAATTTTTGTTGGTTTTCATCCAATGAACTTATTTCAGTCAGCAAGATCTTTCTTCTTCAAAGCAAAAAGATTTTATCTTCAAATACAAGAACTTTTCGTGGTTTTGTTGATTTTCAGCAAATGAACATATTTCAGCGAGCTAGAAGTTTTTTCTTTAATAGCGTAAGATTTTATCTTAAAATACAAGAACTTTTCGTGGTTCTTGTCAATTTTTGTTGCTTTTCATCCAATGAACTTATTTCAGTCAGCCAGATCTTTCTTCTTGAAAGCAAAAACATTTTATCTTCAAATACAAGAACTTTTCGTGGTTTTGTTGATTTTCAGCAAGTGAACATATTTCAGCGAGGGAGAAGTTTTTTCTTCAATAGCGTCAGATTTTATCTTAAAATACAAGAACTTTTCGTGGTTCTTGTCAATTTTTGTTGGTTTTCATCCAATGAACTTATTTCAGTCAGCAAGATCTTTCTTCTTCAAAGCAAAAAGATTTTATCTTCAAATACAAGAACTTTTCGTGGTTTTGTTGATTTTCAGCAAATGAACATATTTCAGCGAGCGAGAAATTTTTTCTTTAAAAGCGTCAGACTTTATCTTAAAATACAAGAACTTTTCGTGGTTCTTGTCAATTTTTGTTGGTTTTCATCTTATGAACTTATTTCAGTCAGCTTGATCTTTCTTCTTCAAAGCAAAAAGATTGTATCTTCAAATACAAGAAATTTTCGTGGTTTTGTTGATTTTCAGCAAATGAACATATTTCAGCGAGCGAGAAGTTTTTTCTTTAATAGCGTCAGATTTTATCCTAAAATACAAGAACTTTTCGTGGTTCTTGTCAATTTTTGTTGGTTTTCATTCAATCAACTTATTTCAGTCAGCTAGATCTTTCTTCTTGAAAGCAAAAAGATTTTATCTTCAAATACAAGAACTTTTCGTGGTTTTGTTGATTTTCAGCAAATGAACATATTTCAGCGAGGGAGAAGTTTTTTCTTTAATAGCGTCAGATTTTATCTTAAAATACAACAACATTTCGTGGTTCTTGTCAATTTTTGTTGGTTTTCATCCGATGAACTTATTTCAGTCAGCTGGATCTTTCTTCTTCAAAGCAAAAAGATTTTATCTTCAAATACAAGAACTTTTCGTGGTTTTGTTGGTTTTCAGCAAATGAACATATTTCAGCGAGCAAGAAGTTTTTTCTTTAATAGCGTAAGATTTTATCTTAAAATACAAGAACTTTTCGTGGTTCTTGTCAATTTTTGTTGGTTTTCATCTTATGAACTAATTTCAGTCAGCTTGATCTTTCTTCTTCAAAGCAAAAAGATTTTATCTTCAAATACAAGAACTTTTCGTGGTTTTGTTGATTTTCAGCAAATGAACATATTTCAGCGAGGGAGAAGTTTTTTCTTCAATAGCGTCAGATTTTATCTTAAAATGCAAGAACTTTTCGTGGTTCTTGTCAATTTTTGTTGGTTTTCATCCAATGAACTTATTTCAGTCAGCAAGATCTTTCTTCTTCAAAGCAAAAAGATTTTATCTTCAAATACAAGAACTTTTCGTGGTTTTGTTGATTTTCAGCAAATGAACATATTTCAGCGAGCGAGAAGTTTTTTCTTTAATAGCGTAAGATTTTATCCTAAAATACAAGAACTTTTCGTGGTTCTTGTCAATTTTTGTTGGTTTTCATTCAATCAACTTATTTCAGTCAGCTAGATCTTTCTTCTTGAAAGCAAAAAGATTTTATCTTCAAATACAAGAACTTTTCGTGGTTTTGTTGATTTTCAGCAAATGAACATATTTCAGCGAGCGAGAAGTTTTTTCTTTAAAAGCGTCAGATTTTATCTTAAAATACAAGAACTTTTCGTGGTTCTTGTCAATTTTTGTTGGTTTTCATCTGATGAACTTATTTCAGTCAGCTTGAACTTTCTTCTTCAAAGCAAAAAGATTGTATCTTCAAATACAAGACATTTTCGTGGTTTTGTTGATTTTCAGCAAATGAACATATTTCAGCGAGCGAGAAGTTTTTTCTTTAATAGCGTCAGATTTTATCCTAAAATACAAGAACTTTTCGTGGTTCTTGTCAATTTTTGTTGGTTTTCATTCAATCAACTTATTTCAGTCAGCTAGATCTTTCTTCTTGAAAGCAAAAAGATTTTATCTTCAAATACAAGAACTTTTCGTGGTTTTGTTGATTTTCAGCAAATGAACATATTTCAGCGAGCTAGAAGTTTTTTCTTTAATAGCGTAAGATTTTATCTTAAAATACAAGAACTTTTCGTGGTTCTTGTCAATTTTTGTTGGTTTTCATCCAATGAACTTATTTCAGTCAGCCAGATCTTTCTTCTTGAAAGCAAAAACATTTTATCTTCAAATACAAGAACTTTTCGTGGTTTTGTTGATTTTCAGCAAGTGAACATATTTCAGCGAGGGAGAAGTTTTTTCTTCAATAGCGTCAGATTTTATCTTAAAATACAAGAACTTTTCGTGGTTCTTGTCAATTTTTGTTGGTTTTCATCCAATGAACTTATTTCAGTCAGCAAGATCTTTCTTCTTCAAAGCAAAAAGATTTTATCTTCAAATACAAGAACTTTTCGTGGTTTTGTTGATTTTCAGCAAATGAACATATTTCAGCGAGCGAGAAATTTTTTCTTTAAAAGCGTCAGACTTTATCTTAAAATACAAGAACTTTTCGTGGTTCTTGTCAATTTTTGTTGGTTTTCATCTTATGAACTTATTTCAGTCAGCTTGATCTTTCTTCTTCAAAGCAAAAAGATTGTATCTTCAAATACAAGAAATTTTCGTGGTTTTGTTGATTTTCAGCAAATGAACATATTTCAGCGAGCGAGAAGTTTTTTCTTTAATAGCGTCAGATTTTATCTTAAAATACAAGAACTTTTCGTGGTTCTTGTCAATTTTTGTTGGTTTTCATCTTATGAACTTATTTCAGTCAGCTTGATCTTTCTTCTTCAAAGCAAAAAGATTTTATCTTCAAATACAAGAACTTTTCGTGGTTTTGTTGATTTTCAGCAAATGAACATATTTCAGCGAGGGAGAAGTTTTTTCTTCAATAGCGTCAGATTTTATCTTAAAATACAAGAACGTTTCGTGGTTCTTGTCAATTTTTGTTGGTTTTCATCCAATGAACTTATTTCAGTCAGCAAGATCTTTCTGCTTCAAAGCAAAAAGATTTTATCTTCAAATACAAGAACTTTTCGTGGTTTTGTTGATTTTCAGCAAATGAACATATTTTAGCGAGCGAGAAGTTTTTTCTTTCATAGCGTCAGATTTGATCCTAAAATAGAAGAACTTTTCGTGGTTCTTGTCAATTTTTGTTGGTTTTCATTCAGTCAACTTATTTCAGTCAGCTAGATCTTTCTTCTTGAAAGCAAAAAGATTTTATCTTCAAATACAAGAACTTTTCGTGGTTTTGTTGATTTTCAGCAAATGAACATATTTCAGCGAGCGAGAAGTTTTTTCTTTAAAAGCGTCAGATTTTATCTTAAAATACAAGAACTTTTCGTGGTTCTTGTCAATTTTTGTTGGTTTTCATCTGATGAACTTATTTCAGTCAGCTTGATCTTTCTTCTTCAAAGCAAAAAGATTGTATCTTCAAATACAAGAAATTTTCGTGGTTTTGTTGATTTTCAGCAAATGAACATATTTCAGCGAGGGAGAAGTTTTTTCTTTAATAGCGTCAGATTTTATCTTAGAATACAAGAAGTTTTCGTGGTTCTTGTCAATTTTTGTTGGTTTTCATCCAATGAACTCATTTCAGTCAGCAAGATCTTTCTTCTTCAAAGCAAAAAGATTTTATCTTCAAATGCAAGAACTTTTCGTGGTTTTGTTGATTTGCAGCAAATGAACATATTTCAGCGAGCTCGAAGTTTTTTCTTTAAAAGCGTCAGATTTTATCTTAAAATACAAGAACTTTTCGTGGTTCTTGTCAATTTTTGTTGGTTTTCATCTGATGAACTTATTTCAGTCAGCTTGAACTTTCTTCTTCAAAGCAAAAAGATTGTATCTTCAAATACAAGACATTTTCGTGGTTTTGTTGATTTTCAGCAAATGAACATATTTCAGCGAGCGAGAAGTTTTTTCTTTAATAGCGTCAGATTTTATCCTAAAATACAAGAACTTTTCGTGGTTCTTGTCAATTTTTGTTGGTTTTCATTCAATCAACTTATTTCAGTCAGCTAGATCTTTCTTCTTGAAAGCAAAAAGATTTTATCTTCAAATACAAGAACTTTTCGTGGTTTTGTTGATTTTCAGCAAATGAACATATTTCAGCGAGCTAGAAGTTTTTTCTTTAATAGCGTAAGATTTTATCTTAAAATACAAGAACTTTTCGTGGTTCTTGTCAATTTTTGTTGGTTTTCATCCAATCAACTTATTTCAGTCAGCCAGATCTTTCTTCTTGAAAGCAAAAACATTTTATCTTCAAATACAAGAACTTTTCGTGGTTTTGTTGATTTTCAGCAAATGAACATATTTCAGCGAGCGAGAAGTTTTTTCTTTAAAAGCGTCAGATTTTATCTTAAAATACAAGAAATTTTCGTGGTTCTTGTCAATTTTTGTTGGTTTTCATCGAATGAACTTATTTCAGTCAGCAAGATCTTTCTTCTTCAAAGCAAAAAGATTTAATCTTCAAATAGAAGAACTTTTCGTGGTTTTGTTGATTTTCAGCAAATGAACATATTTCAGCGAGCGAGAAGTTTTTTCTTTAATAGCGTAAGATTTTATCTTAAAATACAAGAACTTTTCGTGGTTCTTGTCAATTTTTGTTGGTTTTCATCTTATGAACTTATTTCAGTCAGCTTGATCTTTCTTCTTCAAAGCAAAAAGATTTTATCTTCAAATACAAGAACTTTTCGTGGTTTTGTTGATTTTCAGCAAATGAACATATTTCAGCGAGGGAGAAGTTTTTTCTTCAATAGCGTCAGATTTTATCTTAAAATACAAGAACTTTTCGTGGTTCTTGTCAATTTTTGTTGGTTTTCATCCAATGAACTTATTTCAGTCAGGAAAGATCTTTCTGCTTCAAAGCAAAAAGATTTTATCTTCAAATACAAGAACTTTTCGTGGTTTTGTTGATTTTCAGCAAATGAACATATTTTAGCGAGCGAGAAGTTTTTTCTTTCATAGCGTCAGATTTGATCCTAAAATACAAGAACTTTTCGTGGTTCTTGTCAATTTTTGTTGGTTTTCATTCAGTCAACTTATTTCAGTCAGCTAGATCTTTCTTCTTGAAAGCAAAAAGATTTTATCTTCAAATACAAGAACTTTTCGTGGTTTTGTTGATTTTCAGCAAATGAACATATTTCAGCGAGCGAGAAGTTTTTTCTTTAAAAGCGTCAGATTTTATCTTAAAATACAAGAACTTTTCGTGGTTCTTGTCAATTTTTGTTGGTTTTCATCTGATGAACTTATTTCAGTCAGCTTGATCTTTCTTCTTCAAAGCAAAAAGATTGTATCTTCAAATACAAGAAATTTTCGTGGTTTTGTTGATTTTCAGCAAATGAACATATTTCAGCGAGGGAGAAGTTTTTTCTTTAATAGCGTCAGATTTTATCTTAGAATACAAGAAGTTTTCGTGGTTCTTGTCAATTTTTGTTGGTTTTCATCCAATGAACTTATTTCAGTCAGCAAGATCTTCCTTCTTCAAAGCAAAAAGATTTTATCTTCAAATACAAGAACTTTTCGTGGTTTTGTTGATTTTCAGCAAATGAACATATTTCAGCGAGGGAGAAGTTTTTTCTTCAATAGCGTCAGATTTTATCTTAAAATACAAGAACTTTTCGTGGTTCTTGTCAATTTTTGTTGGTTTTCATCCAATGAACTTATTTCAGTCAGCAAGATCTTTCTGCTTCAAAGCAAAAAGATTTTATCTTCAAATACAAGAACTTTTCGTGGTTTTGTTGATTTTCAGCAAATGAACATATTTTAGCGAGCGAGAAGTTTTTTCTTTCATAGCGTCAGATTTGATCCTAAAATACAAGAACTTTTCGTGGTTCTTGTCAATTTTTGTTGGTTTTCATTCAGTCAACTTATTTCAGTCAGCTAGATCTTTCTTCTTGAAAGCAAAAAGATTTTATCTTCAAATACAAGAACTTTTCGTGGTTTTGTTGATTTTCAGCAAATGAACATATTTCAGCGAGCGAGAAGTTTTTTCTTTAAAAGCGTCAGATTTTATCTTAAAATACAAGAACTTTTCGTGGTTCTTGTCAATTTTTGTTGGTTTTCATCTGATGAACTTATTTCAGTCAGCTTGATCTTTCTTCTTCAAAGCAAAAAGATTGTATCTTCAAATACAAGAAATTTTCGTGGTTTTGTTGATTTTCAGCAAATGAACATATTTCAGCGAGGGAGAAGTTTTTTCTTTAATAGCGTCAGATTTTATCTTAGAATACAAGAAGTTTTCGTGGTTCTTGTCAATTTTTGTTGGTTTTCATCCAATGAACTCATTTCAGTCAGCAAGATCTTTCTTCTTCAAAGCAAAAAGATTTTATCTTCAAATACAAGAACTTTTCGTGGTTTTGTTGATTTTCAGCAAATGAACATATTTCAGCGAGCGAGAAGTTTTTTCTTTAAAAGCGTCAGATTTTATCTTAAAATACAAGAACTTTTCGTGGTTCTTGTCAATTTTTGTTGGTTTTCATTCAATCAACTTATTTCAGTCAGCTTGAACTTTCTTCTTCAAAGCAAAAAGATTGTATCTTCAAATACAAGACATTTTCGTGGTTTTGTTGATTTTCAGCAAATGAACATATTTCAGCGAGCGAGAAGTTTTTTCTTTAATAGCGTCAGATTTTATCCTAAAATACAAGAACTTTTCGTGGTTCTTGTCAATTTTTGTTGGTTTTCATTCAATCAACTTATTTCAGTCAGCTAGATCTTTCTTCTTGAAAGCAAAAAGATTTTATCTTCAAATACAAGAACTTTTCGTGGTTTTGTTGATTTTCAGCAAATGAACATATTTCAGCGAGCTAGAAGTTTTTTCTTTAATAGCGTAAGATTTTATCTTAAAATACAAGAAATTTTCGTGGTTCTTGTCAATTTTTGTTGGTTTTCATCGAATGAACTTATTTCAGTCAGCAAGATCTTTCTTCTTCAAAGCAAAAAGATTTAATCTTCAAATAGAAGAACTTTTCGTGGTTTTGTTGATTTTCAGCAAATGAACATATTTCAGCGAGCGAGAAGTTTTTTCTTTAATAGCGTAAGATTTTATCTTAAAATACAAGAACTTTTCGTGGTTCTTGTCAATTTTTGTTGGTTTTCATCTTATGAACTTATTTCAGTCAGCTTGATCTTTCTTCTTCAAAGCAAAAAGATTTTATCTTCAAATACAAGAACTTTTCGTGGTTTTGTTGATTTTCAGCAAATGAACATATTTCAGCGAGGGAGAAGTTTTTTCTTCAATAGCGTCAGATTTTATCTTAAAATACAAGAACTTTTCGTGGTTCTTGTCAATTTTTGTTGGTTTTCATCCAATGAACTTATTTCAGTCAGGAAAGATCTTTCTGCTTCAAAGCAAAAAGATTTTATCTTCAAATACAAGAACTTTTCGTGGTTTTGTTGATTTTCAGCAAATGAACATATTTTAGCGAGCGAGAAGTTTTTTCTTTCATAGCGTCAGATTTGATCCTAAAATACAAGAACTTTTCGTGGTTCTTGTCAATTTTTGTTGGTTTTCATTCAGTCAACTTATTTCAGTCAGCTAGATCTTTCTTCTTGAAAGCAAAAAGATTTTATCTTCAAATACAAGAACTTTTCGTGGTTTTGTTGATTTTCAGCAAATGAACATATTTCAGCGAGCGAGAAGTTTTTTCTTTAAAAGCGTCAGATTTTATCTTAAAATACAAGAACTTTTCGTGGTTCTTGTCAATTTTTGTTGGTTTTCATCTGATGAACTTATTTCAGTCAGCTTGATCTTTCTTCTTCAAAGCAAAAAGATTGTATCTTCAAATACAAGAAATTTTCGTGGTTTTGTTGATTTTCAGCAAATGAACATATTTCAGCGAGGGAGAAGTTTTTTCTTTAATAGCGTCAGATTTTATCTTAGAATACAAGAAGTTTTCGTGGTTCTTGTCAATTTTTGTTGGTTTTCATCCAATGAACTTATTTCAGTCAGCAAGATCTTCCTTCTTCAAAGCAAAAAGATTTTATCTTCAAATACAAGAACTTTTCGTGGTTTTGTTGATTTTCAGCAAATGAACATATTTCAGCGAGGGAGAAGTTTTTTCTTCAATAGCGTCAGATTTTATCTTAAAATACAAGAACTTTTCGTGGTTCTTGTCAATTTTTGTTGGTTTTCATCCAATGAACTTATTTCAGTCAGCAAGATCTTTCTGCTTCAAAGCAAAAAGATTTTATCTTCAAATACAAGAACTTTTCGTGGTTTTGTTGATTTTCAGCAAATGAACATATTTTAGCGAGCGAGAAGTTTTTTCTTTCATAGCGTCAGATTTGATCCTAAAATACAAGAACTTTTCGTGGTTCTTGTCAATTTTTGTTGGTTTTCATTCAGTCAACTTATTTCAGTCAGCTAGATCTTTCTTCTTGAAAGCAAAAAGATTTTATCTTCAAATACAAGAACTTTTCGTGGTTTTGTTGATTTTCAGCAAATGAACATATTTCAGCGAGCGAGAAGTTTTTTCTTTAAAAGCGTCAGATTTTATCTTAAAATACAAGAACTTTTCGTGGTTCTTGTCAATTTTTGTTGGTTTTCATCTGATGAACTTATTTCAGTCAGCTTGATCTTTCTTCTTCAAAGCAAAAAGATTGTATCTTCAAATACAAGAAATTTTCGTGGTTTTGTTGATTTTCAGCAAATGAACATATTTCAGCGAGGGAGAAGTTTTTTCTTTAATAGCGTCAGATTTTATCTTAGAATACAAGAAGTTTTCGTGGTTCTTGTCAATTTTTGTTGGTTTTCATCCAATGAACTCATTTCAGTCAGCAAGATCTTTCTTCTTCAAAGCAAAAAGATTTTATCTTCAAATACAAGAACTTTTCGTGGTTTTGTTGATTTTCAGCAAATGAACATATTTCAGCGAGCGAGAAGTTTTTTCTTTAAAAGCGTCAGATTTTATCTTAAAATACAAGAACTTTTCGTGGTTCTTGTCAATTTTTGTTGGTTTTCATTCAATCAACTTATTTCAGTCAGCTTGAACTTTCTTCTTCAAAGCAAAAAGATTGTATCTTCAAATACAAGACATTTTCGTGGTTTTGTTGATTTTCAGCAAATGAACATATTTCAGCGAGCGAGAAGTTTTTTCTTTAATAGCGTCAGATTTTATCCTAAAATACAAGAACTTTTCGTGGTTCTTGTCAATTTTTGTTGGTTTTCATTCAATCAACTTATTTCAGTCAGCTAGATCTTTCTTCTTGAAAGCAAAAAGATTTTATCTTCAAATACAAGAACTTTTCGTGGTTTTGTTGATTTTCAGCAAATGAACATATTTCAGCGAGCTAGAAGTTTTTTCTTTAATAGCGTAAGATTTTATCTTAAAATACAAGAACTTTTCGTGGTTCTTGTCAATTTTTGTTGGTTTTCATCCAATCAACTTATTTCAGTCAGCCAGATCTTTCTTCTTCAAAGCAAAAAGATTTTATCTTCAAATACAAGAACTTTTCGTGGTTTTGTTGATTTTCAGCAAGTGAACATATTTCAGCGAGGGAGAAGTTTTTTCTTTAATAGCGTCAGATTTTATCTTAAAATACAACAACATTTCGTGGTTCTTGTCAATTTTTGTTGGTTTTCATCTTATGAACTTAGTTCAGTCAGCGAGATCCTTCTTCTTCAAAGCAAAAAGATTTTATCTTCAAATACAAGAACTTTTCGTGGTTTTGTTGATTTTCAGCAAATGAACATATTTCAGCGAGCGAGAAGTTTTTTCTTTAAAAGCGTCAGATTTTATCTTAAAATACAAGAACTTTTCGTGGTTCTTGTCAATTTTTGTTGGTTTTCATCCAATGAACTTATTTCAGTCAGCAAGATCTTTCTTCTTCAAAGCAAAAAGATTTAATCTTCAAATAGAAGAACTTTTCGTGGTTTTGTTGATTTTCAGCAAATGAACATATTTCAGCGAGCGAGAAGTTTTTTCTTTAATAGCGTAAGATTTTATCTTAAAATACAAGAACTTTTCGTGGTTCTTGTCAATTTTTGTTGGTTTTCATCTTATGAACTTATTTCAGTCAGCTTGATCTTTCTTCTTCAAAGCAAAAAGATTTTATCTTCAAATACAAGAACTTTTCGTGGTTTTGTTGATTTTCAGCAAGTGAACATATTTCAGCGAGGGAGAAGTTTTTTCTTTAATAGCGTCAGATTTTATCTTAAAATACAACAACATTTCGTGGTTCTTGTCAATTTTTGTTGGTTTTCATCTTATGAACTTATTTCAGTCAGCTTGATCTTTCTTCTTCAAAGCAAAAAGATTTTATCTTCAAATACAAGAACTTTTCGTGGTTTTGTTGATTTTCAGCAAATGAACATATTTCAGCGAGGGAGAAGTTTTTTCTTTAATAGCGTAAGATTTTATCTTAAAATACAAGAACTTTTCGTGGTTCTTGTCAATTTTTGTTGGTTTTCATCTTATGAGCTTAGTTCAGTCAGCGAGATCCTTCTTCTTCAAAGCAAAAAGATTTTATCTTCAAATACAAGAACTTTTCGTGGTTTTGTTGATTTTCAGCAAATGAACATATTTCAGCGAGCGAGAAGTTTTTTCTTTAAAAGCGTCAGATTTTATCTTAAAATACAAGAACTTTTCGTGGTTCTTGTCAATTTTTGTTGGTTTTCATCCAATGAACTTATTTCAGTCAGCAAGATCTTCCTTCTTCAAAGCAAAAAGATTTTATCTTCAAATACATGAACTTTTCGTGGTTTTGTTGATTTTCAGCAAATGAACATATTTCAGCGAGCGAGAAGTTTTTTCTTTAAAAGCGTCAGATTTTATCTTAAAATACAAGAAATTTTCGTGGTTCTTGTCAATTTTTGTTGGTTTTCATCGAATGAACTTATTTCAGTCAGCAAGATCTTTCTTCTTCAAAGCAAAAAGATTTAATCTTCAAATAGAAGAACTTTTCGTGGTTTTGTTGATTTTCAGCAAATGAACATATTTCAGCGAGCGAGAAGTTTTTTCTTTAATAGCGTAAGATTTTATCTTAAAATACAAGAACTTTTCGTGGTTCTTGTCAATTTTTGTTGGTTTTCATCTTATGAACTTATTTCAGTCAGCTTGATCTTTCTTCTTCAAAGCAAAAAGATTTTATCTTCAAATACAAGAACTTTTCGTGGTTTTGTTGATTTTCAGCAAATGAACATATTTTAGCGAGCGAGAAGTTTTTTCTTTCATAGCGTCAGATTTGATCCTAAAATACAAGAACTTTTCGTGGTTCTTGTCAATTTTTGTTGGTTTTCATTCAGTCAATTTATTTCAGTCAGCTAGAACTTTCTTCTTGAAAGCAAAAAGATTTTATCTTCAAATACAAGAACTTTTCGTGGTTTTGTTGATTTTCAGCAAATGAACATATTTCAGCGAGCGAGAAGTTTTTTCTTTAAAAGCGTCAGATTTTATCTTAAAATACAAGAACTTTTCGTGGTTCTTGTCAATTTTTGTTGGTTTTCATCTGATGAACTTATTTCAGTCAGCTTGATCTTTCTTCTTCAAAGCAAAAAGATTGTATCTTCAAATACAAGAAATTTTCGTGGTTTTGTTGATTTTCAGCAAATGAACATATTTCAGCGAGGGAGAAGTTTTTTCTTTAATAGCGTCAGATTTTATCTTAGAATACAAGAAGTTTTCGTGGTTCTTGTCAATTTTTGTTGGTTTTCATCCAATGAACTCATTTCAGTCAGCAAGATCTTTCTTCTTCAAAGCAAAAAGATTTTATCTTCAAATACAAGAACTTTTCGTGGTTTTGTTGATTTTCAGCAAATGAACATATTTCAGCGAGCGAGAAGTTTTTTCTTTAAAAGCGTCAGATTTTATCTTAAAATACAAGAACTTTTCGTGGTTCTTGTCAATTTTTGTTGGTTTTCATCTGATGAACTTATTTCAGTCAGCTTGAACTTTCTTCTTCAAAGCAAAAAGATTGTATCTTCAAATACAAGACATTTTCGTGGTTTTGTTGATTTTCAGCAAATGAACATATTTCAGCGAGCGAGAAGTTTTTTCTTTAATAGCGTCAGATTTTATCCTAAAATACAAGAACTTTTCGTGGTTCTTGTCAATTTTTGTTGGTTTTCATTCAATCAACTTATTTCAGTCAGCTAGATCTTTCTTCTTGAAAGCAAAAAGATTTTATCTTCAAATACAAGAACTTTTCGTGGTTTTGTTGATTTTCAGCAAATGAACATATTTCAGCGAGCTAGAAGTTTTTTCTTTAATAGCGTAAGATTTTATCTTAAAATACAAGAACTTTTCGTGGTTCTTGTCAATTTTTGTTGGTTTTCATTCAATCAACTTATTTCAGTCAGCTAGATCTTTCTTCTTGAAAGCAAAAAGATTTTATCTTCAAATACAAGAACTTTTCGTGGTTTTGTTGATTTTCAGCAAATGAACATATTTCAGCGAGCTAGAAGTTTTTTCTTTAATAGAGTAAGATTTTATCTTAAAATACAAGAACTTTTCGTGGTTCTTGTCAATTTTTGTTGGTTTTCATCCAATCAACTTATTTCAGTCAGCCAGATCTTTCTTCTTGAAAGCAAAAACATTTTATCTTCAAATACAAGAACTTTTCGTGGTTTTGTTGATTTTCAGCAAATGAACATATTTCAGCGAGCGAGAAGTTTTTTCTTTAAAAGCGTCAGATTTTATCTTAAAATACAAGAACTTTTCGTGGTTCTTGTCAATTTTTGTTGGTTTTCATCCAATGAACTTATTTCAGTCAGCAAGATCTTCCTTCTTCAAAGCAAAAAGATTTTATCTTCAAATACATGAACTTTTCGTGGTTTTGTTGATTTTCAGCAAATGAACATATTTCAGCGAGCGAGAAGTTTTTTCTTTAAAAGCGTCAGATTTTATCTTAAAATACAAGAAATTTTCGTGGTTCTTGTCAATTTTTGTTGGTTTTCATCGAATGAACTTATTTCAGTCAGCAAGATCTTTCTTCTTCAAAGCAAAAAGATTTTATCTTCAAATACAAGAACTTTTCGTGGTTTTGTTGATTTTCAGCAAATGAACATATTTCAGCGAGCGAGAAGTATTTTCTTTAAAAGCGTCAGATTTTATCTTAAAATACAAGAACTTTTCGTGGTTCTTGTCAATTTTTGTTGGTTTTCATCTTATGAACTTATTTCAGTCAGCTTGATCTTTCTTCTTCAAAGCAAAAAGATTGTATCTTCAAATACAAGAAATTTTCGTGGTTTTGTTGATTTTCAGCAAATGAACATATTTCAGCGAGCGAGAAGTTTTTTCTTTAATAGCGTCAGATTTTATCCTAAAATACAAGAACTTTTCGTGGTTCCTGTCAATTTTTGTTGGTTTTCATTCAATCAACTTATTTCAGTCAGCAAGATCTTTCTTCTTGAAAGCAAAAAGATTTTATCTTCAAATACAAGAACTTTTCGTGGTTTTGTTGATTTTCAGCAAATGAACATATTTCAGCGAGCTAGAAGTTTTTTCTTTAATAGCGTAAGATTTTATCTTGAAATACAAGAACCTTTCGTGGTTCTTGTCAATTTTTGTTGGTTTTCATCCAATGAACTTATTTCAGTCAGCTAGATCTTTCTTCTTCAAAGCAAAAAGATTTTATCTTCAAATACAAGAACTTTTCGTGGTTTTGTTGATTTTCAGCAAATGAACATATTTCAGCGAGCGAGAAGTTTTTTCTTTAATAGCGTCAGATTTTATCCTAAAATACAAGAACTTTTCGTGGTTCTTGTCAATTTTTGTTGGTTTTCATCCAATCAACTTATTTCAGTCAGCCAGATCTTTCTTCTTCAAAGCAAAAAGATTTTATCTTCAAATACAAGAACTTTTCGTGGTTTTGTTGGTTTTCAGCAAATGAACATATTTCAGCGAGCAAGAAGTTTTTTCTTTAATAGCGTAAGATTTTATCTTAAAATACAAGAACTTTTCCTGGTTCTTGTCAATTTTTGTTGGTTTTCATCTTATGAGCTTAGTTCAGTCAGCGAGATCCTTCTTCTTCAAAGCAAAAAGATTTTATCTTCAAATACAAGAACTTTTCGTGGTTTTGTTGATTTTCAGCAAATGAACATATTTCAGCGAGCGAGAAGTTTTTTCTTTAAAAGCTTCAGATTTTATCTTAAAATACAAGAACTTTTCGTGGTTCTTGTCAATTTTTGTTGGTTTTCATCCAATGAACTTATTTCAGTCAGCAAGATCTTCCTTCTTCAAAGCAAAAAGATTTTATCTTCAAATACATGAACTTTTCGTGGTTTTGTTGATTTTCAGCAAATGAACATATTTCAGCGAGCGAGAAGTTTTTTCTTTAAAAGCGTCAGATTTTATCTTAAAATACAAGAACTTTTCGTGGTTCTTGTCAATTTTTGTTGGTTTTCATCCAATGAACTTATTTCAGTCAGCAAGATCTTTCTTCTTCAAAGCAAAAAGATTTTATCTTCAAATACAAGAACTTTTCGTGGTTTTGTTGATTTTCAGCAAATGAACATATTTCAGCGAGCGAGAAGTTTTTTCTTTAATAGCATCAGATTTTATCCTAAAATACAAGAACTTTTCGTGGTTCCTGTCAATTTTTGTTGGTTTTCATTCAATCAACTTATTTCAGTCAGCTAGATCTTTCTTCTTGAAAGCAAAAAGATTTTATCTTCAAATACAAGAACTTTTCGTGGTTTTGTTGATTTTCAGCAAATGAACATATTTCAGCGAGCTAGAAGTTTTTTCTTTAATAGCGTAAGATTTTATCTTGAAATACAAGAACTTTTCGTGGTTCTTGTCAATTTTTGTTGGTTTTCATCCAATGAACTTATTTCAGTCAGCTAGATCTTTCTTCTTGAAAGCAAAAAGATTTTATCTTCAAATACAAGAACTTTTCGTGGTTTTGTTGATTTTCAGCAAATGAACATATTTCAGCGAGCGAGAAGTTTTTTCTTTAATAGCGTCAGATTTTATCCTAAAATACAAGAACTTTTCGTGGTTCTTGTCAATTTTTGTTGGTTTTCATCCAATCAACTTATTTCAGTCAGCCAGATCTTTCTTCTTGAAAGCAAAAACATTTTATCTTCAAATACAAGAACTTTTCGTGGTTTTGTTGATTTTCAGCAAGTGAACATATTTCAGCGAGGGAGAAGTTTTTTCTTTAATAGCGTCAGATTTTATCTTAAAATACAAGAACATTTCGTGGTTCTTGTCAATTTTTGTTGGTTTTCATCCGATGAACTTATTTCAGTCAGCTAGATCTTTCTTCTTCAAAGCAAAAAGATTTTATCTTCAAATACAAGAACTTTTCGTGGTTTTGTTGGTTTTCAGCAAATGAACATATTTCAGCGAGCAAGAAGTTTTTTCTTTAATAGCGTAAGATTTTATCTTAAAATACAAGAACTTTTCCTGGTTCTTGTCAATTTTTGTTGGTTTTCATCTTATGAGCTTAGTTCAGTCAGCGAGATCCTTCTTCTTCAAAGCAAAAAGATTTTATCTTCAAATACAAGAACTTTTCGTGGTTTTGTTGATTTTCAGCAAATGAACATATTTCAGAGAGCGAGAAGTTTTTTCTTTAAAAGCTTCAGATTTTATCTTAAAATACAAGAACTTTTCGTGGTTCTTGTCAATTTTTGTTGGTTTTCATCCAATGAACTTATTTCAGTCAGCAAGATCTTCCTTCTTCAAAGCAAAAAGATTTTATCTTCAAATACATGAACTTTTCGTGGTTTTGTTGATTTTCAGCAAATGAACATATTTCAGCGAGCGAGAAGTTTTTTCTTTAAAAGCGTCAGATTATATCTTAAAATACAAGAACTTTTCGTGGTTCTTGTCAATTTTTGTTGGTTTTCATCCAATGAACTTATTTCAGTCAGCAAGATCTTTCTTCTTCAAAGCAAAAAGATTTTATCTTCAAATACAAGAACTTTTCGTGGTTTTGTTGATTTTCAGCAAATGAACATATTTCAGCGAGCGAGAAGTTTTTTCTTTAATAGCGTCAGATTTTATCCTAAAATACAAGAACTTTTCGTGGTTCTTGTCAATTTTTGTTGGTTTTCATTCAATCAACTTATTTCAGTCAGCTAGATCTTTCTTCTTGAAAGCAAAAAGATTTTATCTTCAAATACAAGAACTTTTCGTGGTTTTGTTGATTTTCAGCAAATGAACATATTTCAGCGAGCGAGAAGTTTTTTCTTTAATAGCGTCAGATTTTATCCTAAAATACAAGAACTTTTCGTGGTTCTTGTCAATTTTTGTTGGTTTTCATTCAATCAACTTATTTCAGTCAGCTAGATCTTTCTTCTTGAAAGCAAAAAGATTTTATCTTCAAATACAAGAACTTTTCGTGGTTTTGTTGATTTTCAGCAAATGAACATATTTCAGCGAGCGAGAAGTTTTTTCTTTAATAGCGTCAGATTTTATCCTAAAATACAAGAACTTTTCGTGGTTCTTGTCAATTTTTGTTGGTTTTCATCCAATCAACTTATTTCAGTCAGCCAGATCTTTCTTCTTGAAAGCAAAAACATTTTATCTTCAAATACAAGAACTTTTCGTGGTTTTGTTGATTTTCAGCAAGTGAACATATTTCAGCGAGGGAGAAGTTTTTTCTTTAATAGCGTCAGATTTTATCTTAAAATACAAGAACATTTCGTGGTTCTTGTCAATTTTTGTTGGTTTTCATCCGATGAACTTATTTCAGTCAGCTAGATCTTTCTTCTTCAAAGCAAAAAGATTTTATCTTCAAATACAAGAACTTTTCGTGGTTTTGTTGGTTTTCAGCAAATGAACATATTTCAGCGAGCAAGAAGTTTTTTCTTTAATAGCGTAAGATTTTATCTTAAAATACAAGAACTTTTCCTGGTTCTTGTCAATTTTTGTTGGTTTTCATCTTATGAGCTTAGTTCAGTCAGCGAGATCCTTCTTCTTCAAAGCAAAAAGATTTTATCTTCAAATACAAGAACTTTTCGTGGTTTTGTTGATTTTCAGCAAATGAACATATTTCAGAGAGCGAGAAGTTTTTTCTTTAAAAGCTTCAGATTTTATCTTAAAATACAAGAACTTTTCGTGGTTCTTGTCAATTTTTGTTGGTTTTCATCCAATGAACTTATTTCAGTCAGCAAGATCTTCCTTCTTCAAAGCAAAAAGATTTTATCTTCAAATACATGAACTTTTCGTGGTTTTGTTGATTTTCAGCAAATGAACATATTTCAGCGAGCGAGAAGTTTTTTCTTTAAAAGCGTCAGATTATATCTTAAAATACAAGAACTTTTCGTGGTTCTTGTCAATTTTTGTTGGTTTTCATCCAATGAACTTATTTCAGTCAGCAAGATCTTTCTTCTTCAAAGCAAAAAGATTTTATCTTCAAATACAAGAACTTTTCGTGGTTTTGTTGATTTTCAGCAAATGAACATATTTCAGCGAGCGAGAAGTTTTTTCTTTAATAGCGTCAGATTTTATCCTAAAATACAAGAACTTTTCGTGGTTCTTGTCAATTTTTGTTGGTTTTCATTCAATCAACTTATTTCAGTCAGCTAGATCTTTCTTCTTGAAAGCAAAAAGATTTTATCTTCAAATACAAGAACTTTTCGTGGTTTTGTTGATTTTCAGCAAATGAACATATTTCAGCGAGCGAGAAGTTTTTTCTTTAATAGCGTCAGATTTTATCCTAAAATACAAGAACTTTTCGTGGTTCTTGTCAATTTTTGTTGGTTTTCATTCAGTCAACTTATTTCAGTCAGCTAGATCTTTCTTCTTGAAAGCAAAAAGATTTTATCTTCAAATACAAGAACTTTTCGTGGTTTTGTTGATTTTCAGCAAATGAACATATTTCAGCGAGCTAGAAGTTTTTCCTTTAATAGCGTAAGATTTTATCTTGAAATACAAGAACTTTTCGTGGTTCTTGTCAATTTTTGTTGGTTTTCATCCAATGAACTTATTTCAGTCAGCTAGATCTTTCTTCTTCAAAGCAAAAAGATTTTATCTTCAAATACAAGAACTTTTCGTGGTTTTGTTGATTTTCAGCAAATGAACATATTTCAGCGAGCGAGAAGTTTTTTCTTTAATAGCGTCAGATTTTATCCTAAAATACAAGAACTTTTCGTGGTTCTTGTCAATTTTTGTTGGTTTTCATCCAATCAACTTATTTCAGTCAGCCAGATCTTTCTTCTTGAAAGCAAAAACATTTTATCTTCAAATACAAGAACTTTTCGTGGTTTTGTTGATTTTCAGCAAGTGAACATATTTCAGCGAGGGAGAAGTTTTTTCTTTAATAGCGTCAGATTTTATCTTAAAATACAAGAACATTTCGTGGTTCTTGTCAATTTTTGTTGGTTTTCATCCGATGAACTTATTTCAGTCAGCTAGATCTTTCTTCTTCAAAGCAAAAAGATTTTATCTTCAAATACAAGAACTTTTCGTGGTTTTGTTGGTTTTCAGCAAATGAAAATATTTCAGCGAGCAAGAAGTTTTTTCTTTAATAGCGTAAAATTTTATCTTAAAATACAAGAACTTTTCGTGGTTCTTGTCAATTTTTGTTGGTTTTCATCTTATGAGCTTCGTTCAGTCAGCGAGATCCTTCTTCTTCAAAGCAAAAAGATTTTATCTTCAAATACAAGAACTTTTCGTGGTTTTGTTGATTTTCAGCAAATGAACATATTTCAGCGAGCGAGAAGTTTTTTCTTTAAAAGCTTCAGATTTTATCTTAAAATACAAGAACTTTTCGTGGTTCTTGTCAATTTTTGTTGGTTTTCATCCAATGAACTTATTTCAGTCAGCAAGATCTTCCTTCTTCAAAGCAAAAAGATTTTATCTTCAAATACATGAACTTTTCGTGGTTTTGTTGATTTTCAGCAAATGAACATATTTCAGCGAGCGAGAAGTTTTTTCTTTAAAAGCGTCAGATTTTATCTTAAAATACAAGAACTTTTCGTGGTTCTTGTCAATTTTTGTTGGTTTTCATCCAATGAACTTATTTCAGTCAGCAAGATCTTTCTTCTTCAAAGCAAAAAGATTTTATCTTCAAATACAAGAACTTTTCGTGGTTTTGTTGATTTTCAGCAAATGAACATATTTCAGCGAGCGAGAAGTTTTTTCTTTAATAGCGTCAGATTTTATCCTAAAATACAAGAACTTTTCGTGGTTCTTGTCAATTTTTGTTGGTTTTCATTCAATCAACTTATTTCAGTCAGCTAGATCTTTCTTCTTGAAAGCAAAAAGATTTTATCTTCAAATACAAGAACTTTTCGTGGTTTTGTTGATTTTCAGCAAGTGAACATATTTCAGCGAGGGAGAAGTTTTTTCTTTAATAGCGTCAGATTTTATCTTAAAATACAAGAACATTTCGTGGTTCTTGTCAATTTTTGTTGGTTTTCATCCGATGAACTTATTTCAGTCAGCTAGATCTTTCTTCTTCAAAGCAAAAAGATTTTATCTTCAAATACAAGAACTTTTCGTGGTTTTGTTGGTTTTCAGCAAATGAACATATTTCAGCGAGCAAGAAGTTTTTTCTTTAATAGCGTAAGATTTTATCTTAAAATACAAGAACTTTTCGTGGTTCTTGTCAATTTTTGTTGGTTTTCATCTTATGAGCTTAGTTCAGTCAGCGAGATCCTTCTTCTTCAAAGCAAAAAGATTTTATCTTCAAATACAAGAACTTTTCGTGGTTTTGTTGATTTTCAGCAAATGAACATATTTCAGCGAGCGAGAAGTTTTTTCTTTAATAGCGTCAGATTTTATCCTAAAATACAAGAACTTTTCGTGGTTCCTGTCAATTTTTGTTGGTTTTCATTCAATCAACTTATTTCAGTCAGCTAGATCTTTCTTCTTGAAAGCAAAAAGATTTTATCTTCAAATACAAGAACTTTTCGTGGTTTTGTTGATTTTCAGCAAATGAACATATTTCAGCGAGCTAGAAGTTTTTTCTTTAATAGCGTAAGATTTTATCTTGAAATACAAGAACCTTTCGTGGTTCTTGTCAATTTTTGTTGGTTTTCATCCAATGAACTTATTTCAGTCAGCTAGATCTTTCTTCTTCAAAGCAAAAAGATTTTATCTTCAAATACAAGAACTTTTCGTGGTTTTGTTGATTTTCAGCAAATGAACATATTTCAGCGAGCGAGAAGTTTTTTCTTTAATAGCGTCAGATTTTATCCTAAAATACAAGAACTTTTCGTGGTTCTTGTCAATTTTTGTTGGTTTTCATCCAATCAACTTATTTCAGTCAGCCAGATCTTTCTTCTTGAAAGCAAAAACATTTTATCTTCAAATACAAGAACTTTTCGTGGTTTTGTTGATTTTCAGCAAGTGAACATATTTCAGCGAGGGAGAAGTTTTTTCTTTAATAGCGTCAGATTTTATCTTAAAATACAAGAACATTTCGTGGTTCTTGTCAATTTTTGTTGGTTTTCATCCGATGAACTTATTTCAGTCAGCTGGATCTTTCTTCTTCAAAGCAAAAAGATTTTATCTTCAAATACAAGAACTTTTCGTGGTTTTGTTGGTTTTCAGCAAATGAACATATTTCAGCGAGCAAGAAGTTTTTTCTTTAATAGCGTAAGATTTTATCTTAAAATACAAGAACTTTTCCTGGTTCTTGTCAATTTTTGTTGGTTTTCATCTTATGAGCTTAGTTCAGTCAGCGAGATCCTTCTTCTTCAAAGCAAAAAGATTTTATCTTCAAATACAAGAACTTTTCGTGGTTTTGTTGATTTTCAGCAAATGAACATATTTCAGCGAGCGAGAAGTTTTTTCTTTAAAAGCTTCAGATTTTATCTTAAAATACAAGAACTTTTCGTGGTTCTTGTCAATTTTTGTTGGTTTTCATCCAATGAACTTATTTCAGTCAGCAAGATCTTCCTTCTTCAAAGCAAAAAGATTTTATCTTCAAATACATGAACTTTTCGTGGTTTTGTTGATTTTCAGCAAATGAACATATTTCAGCGAGCGAGAAGTTTTTTCTTTAAAAGCGTCAGATTTTATCTTAAAATACAAGAACTTTTCGTGGTTCTTGTCAATTTTTGTTGGTTTTCATCCAATGAACTTATTTCAGTCAGCAAGATCTTTCTTCTTCAAAGCAAAAAGATTTTATCTTCAAATACAAGAACTTTTCGTGGTTTTGTTGATTTTCAGCAAATGAACATATTTCAGCGAGCGAGAAGTTTTTTCTTTAATAGCGTCAGATTTTATCCTAAAATACAAGAACTTTTCGTGGTTCCTGTCAATTTTTGTTGGTTTTCATTCAATCAACTTATTTCAGTCAGCTTGATCTTTCTTCTTGAAAGCAAAAAGATTTTATCTTCAAATACAAGAACTTTTCGTGGTTTTGTTGATTTTCAGCAAATGAACATATTTCAGCGAGCTAGAAGTTTTTTCTTTAATAGCGTAAGATTTTATCTTGAAATACAAGAACTTTTCGTGGTTCTTGTCAATTTTTGTTGGTTTTCATCCAATGAACTTATTTCAGTCAGCTAGATCTTTCTTCTTCAAAGCAAAAAGATTTTATCTTCAAATACAAGAACTTTTCGTGGTTTTGTTGATTTTCAGCAAATGAACATATTTCAGCGAGCGAGAAGTTTTTTCTTTAATAGCGTCAGATTTTATCCTAAAATACAAGAACTTTTCGTGGTTCTTGTCAATTTTTGTTGGTTTTCATCCAATCAACTTATTTCAGTCAGCCAGATCTTTCTTCTTGAAAGCAAAAACATTTTATCTTCAAATACAAGAACTTTTCGTGGTTTTGTTGATTTTCAGCAAGTGAACATATTTCAGCGAGGGAGAAGTTTTTTCTTTAATAGCGTCAGATTTTATCTTAAAATACAAGAACATTTCGTGGTTCTTGTCAATTTTTGTTGGTTTTCATCCGATGAACTTATTTCAGTCAGCTAGATCTTTCTTCTTCAAAGCAAAAAGATTTTATCTTCAAATACAAGAACTTTTCGTGGTTTTGTTGGTTTTCAGCAAATGAACATATTTCAGCGAGCGAGAAGTTTTTTCTTTAAAAGCGTCAGATTATATCTTAAAATACAAGAACTTTTCGTGGTTCTTGTCAATTTTTGTTGGTTTTCATCCAATGAACTTATTTCAGTCAGCAAGATCTTTCTTCTTCAAAGCAAAAAGATTTTATCTTCAAATACAAGAACTTTTCGTGGTTTTGTTGATTTTCAGCAAGTGAACATATTTCAGCGAGGGAGAAGTTTTTTCTTTAATAGCGTCAGATTTTATCTTAAAATACAAGAACATTTCGTGGTTCTTGTCAATTTTTGTTGGTTTTCATCCAATGAACTTATTTCAGTCAGCAAGATCTTCCTTCTTCAAAGCAAAAAGATTTTATCTTCAAATACATGAACTTTTCGTGGTTTTGTTGATTTTCAGCAAATGAACATATTTCAGCGAGCGAGAAGTTTTTTCTTTAAAAGCGTCAGATTATATCTTAAAATACAAGAACTTTTCGTGGTTCTTGTCAATTTTTGTTGGTTTTCATCCAATGAACTTATTTCAGTCAGCAAGATCTTTCTTCTTCAAAGCAAAAAGATTTTATCTTCAAATACAAGAACTTTTCGTGGTTTTGTTGATTTTCAGCAAATGAACATATTTCAGCGAGCGAGAAGTTTTTTCTTTAATAGCGTCAGATTTTATCCTAAAATACAAGAACTTTTCGTGGTTCTTGTCAATTTTTGTTGGTTTTCATTCAATCAACTTATTTCAGTCAGCTAGATCTTTCTTCTTGAAAGCAAAAAGATTTTATCTTCAAATACAAGAACTTTTCGTGGTTTTGTTGATTTTCAGCAAATGAACATATTTCAGCGAGCGAGAAGTTTTTTCTTTAATAGCGTCAGATTTTATCCTAAAATACAAGAACTTTTCGTGGTTCTTGTCAATTTTTGTTGGTTTTCATTCAGTCAACTTATTTCAGTCAGCTAGATCTTTCTTCTTGAAAGCAAAAAGATTTTATCTTCAAATACAAGAACTTTTCGTGGTTTTGTTGATTTTCAGCAAATGAACATATTTCAGCGAGCTAGAAGTTTTTCCTTTAATAGCGTAAGATTTTATCTTGAAATACAAGAACTTTTCGTGGTTCTTGTCAATTTTTGTTGGTTTTCATCCAATGAACTTATTTCAGTCAGCTAGATCTTTCTTCTTCAAAGCAAAAAGATTTTATCTTCAAATACAAGAACTTTTCGTGGTTTTGTTGATTTTCAGCAAATGAACATATTTCAGCGAGCGAGAAGTTTTTTCTTTAATAGCGTCAGATTTTATCCTAAAATACAAGAACTTTTCGTGGTTCTTGTCAATTTTTGTTGGTTTTCATCCAATCAACTTATTTCAGTCAGCCAGATCTTTCTTCTTGAAAGCAAAAACATTTTATCTTCAAATACAAGAACTTTTCGTGGTTTTGTTGATTTTCAGCAAGTGAACATATTTCAGCGAGGGAGAAGTTTTTTCTTTAATAGCGTCAGATTTTATCTTAAAATACAAGAACATTTCGTGGTTCTTGTCAATTTTTGTTGGTTTTCATCCGATGAACTTATTTCAGTCAGCTAGATCTTTCTTCTTCAAAGCAAAAAGATTTTATCTTCAAATACAAGAACTTTTCGTGGTTTTGTTGGTTTTCAGCAAATGAAAATATTTCAGCGAGCAAGAAGTTTTTTCTTTAATAGCGTAAAATTTTATCTTAAAATACAAGAACTTTTCGTGGTTCTTGTCAATTTTTGTTGGTTTTCATCTTATGAGCTTCGTTCAGTCAGCGAGATCCTTCTTCTTCAAAGCAAAAAGATTTTATCTTCAAATACAAGAACTTTTCGTGGTTTTGTTGATTTTCAGCAAATGAACATATTTCAGCGAGCGAGAAGTTTTTTCTTTAAAAGCTTCAGATTTTATCTTAAAATACAAGAACTTTTCGTGGTTCTTGTCAATTTTTGTTGGTTTTCATCCAATGAACTTATTTCAGTCAGCAAGATCTTCCTTCTTCAAAGCAAAAAGATTTTATCTTCAAATACATGAACTTTTCGTGGTTTTGTTGATTTTCAGCAAATGAACATATTTCAGCGAGCGAGAAGTTTTTTCTTTAAAAGCGTCAGATTTTATCTTAAAATACAAGAACTTTTCGTGGTTCTTGTCAATTTTTGTTGGTTTTCATCCAATGAACTTATTTCAGTCAGCAAGATCTTTCTTCTTCAAAGCAAAAAGATTTTATCTTCAAATACAAGAACTTTTCGTGGTTTTGTTGATTTTCAGCAAATGAACATATTTCAGCGAGCGAGAAGTTTTTTCTTTAATAGCGTCAGATTTTATCCTAAAATACAAGAACTTTTCGTGGTTCTTGTCAATTTTTGTTGGTTTTCATTCAATCAACTTATTTCAGTCAGCTAGATCTTTCTTCTTGAAAGCAAAAAGATTTTATCTTCAAATACAAGAACTTTTCGTGGTTTTGTTGATTTTCAGCAAGTGAACATATTTCAGCGAGGGAGAAGTTTTTTCTTTAATAGCGTCAGATTTTATCTTAAAATACAAGAACATTTCGTGGTTCTTGTCAATTTTTGTTGGTTTTCATCCGATGAACTTATTTCAGTCAGCTAGATCTTTCTTCTTCAAAGCAAAAAGATTTTATCTTCAAATACAAGAACTTTTCGTGGTTTTGTTGGTTTTCAGCAAATGAACATATTTCAGCGAGCAAGAAGTTTTTTCTTTAATAGCGTAAGATTTTATCTTAAAATACAAGAACTTTTCGTGGTTCTTGTCAATTTTTGTTGGTTTTCATCTTATGAGCTTAGTTCAGTCAGCGAGATCCTTCTTCTTCAAAGCAAAAAGATTTTATCTTCAAATACAAGAACTTTTCGTGGTTTTGTTGATTTTCAGCAAATGAACATATTTCAGCGAGCGAGAAGTTTTTTCTTTAAAAGCTTCAGATTTTATCTTAAAATACAAGAACTTTTCGTGGTTCTTGTCAATTTTTGTTGGTTTTCATCCAATGAACTTATTTCAGTCAGCAAGATCTTCCTTCTTCAAAGCAAAAAGATTTTATCTTCAAATACATGAACTTTTCGTGGTTTTGTTGATTTTCAGCAAATGAACATATTTCAGCGAGCGAGAAGTTTTTTCTTTAAAAGCGTCAGATTTTATCTTAAAATACAAGAACTTTTCGTGGTTCTTGTCAATTTTTGTTGGTTTTCATCCAATGAACTTATTTCAGTCAGCAAGATCTTTCTTCTTGAAAGCAAAAACATTTTATCTTCAAATACAAGAACTTTTCGTGGTTTTGTTGATTTTCAGCAAGTGAACATATTTCAGCGAGGGAGAAGTTTTTTCTTTAATAGCGTCAGATTTTATCTTAAAATACAAGAACATTTCGTGGTTCTTGTCAATTTTTGTTGGTTTTCATCCGATGAACTTATTTCAGTCAGCTAGATCTTTCTTCTTCAAAGCAAAAAGATTTTATCTTCAAATACAAGAACTTTTCGTGGTTTTGTTGGTTTTCAGCAAATGAAAATATTTCAGCGAGCAAGAAGTTTTTTCTTTAATAGCGTAAAATTTTATCTTAAAATACAAGAACTTTTCGTGGTTCTTGTCAATTTTTGTTGGTTTTCATCTTATGAGCTTCGTTCAGTCAGCGAGATCCTTCTTCTTCAAAGCAAAAAGATTTTATCTTCAAATACAAGAACTTTTCGTGGTTTTGTTGATTTTCAGCAAATGAACATATTTCAGCGAGCGAGAAGTTTTTTCTTTAAAAGCTTCAGATTTTATCTTAAAATACAAGAACTTTTCGTGGTTCTTGTCAATTTTTGTTGGTTTTCATTCAATCAACTTATTTCAGTCAGCTAGATCTTTCTTCTTGAAAGCAAAAAGATTTTATCTTCAAATACAAGAACTTTTCGTGGTTTTGTTGATTTTCAGCAAATGAACATATTTCAGCGAGCTAGAAGTTTTTTCTTTAATAGCGTAAGATTTTATCTTAAAATACAAGAACTTTTCGTGGTTCTTGTCAATTTTTGTTGGTTTTCATCCAATGAACTTATTTCAGTCAGCCAGATCTTTCTTCTTGAAAGCAAAAACATTTTATCTTCAAATACAAGAACTTTTCGTGGTTTTGTTGATTTTCAGCAAGTGAACATATTTCAGCGAGGGAGAAGTTTTTTCTTCAATAGCGTCAGATTTTATCTTAAAATACAAGAACTTTTCGTGGTTCTTGTCAATTTTTGTTGGTTTTCATCCAATGAACTTATTTCAGTCAGCAAGATCTTTCTTCTTCAAAGCAAAAAGATTTTATCTTCAAATACAAGAACTTTTCGTGGTTTTGTTGATTTTCAGCAAATGAACATATTTTAGCGAGCGAGAAGTTTTTTCTTTAAAAGCTTCAGATTTTATCTTAAAATACAAGAACTTTTCGTGGTTCTTGTCAATTTTTGTTGGTTTTCATTCAATCAACTTATTTCAGTCAGCTAGATCTTTCTTCTTGAAAGCAAAAAGATTTTATCTTCAAATACAAGAACTTTTCGTGGTTTTGTTGATTTTCAGCAAATGAACATATTTCAGCGAGCTAGAAGTTTTTTCTTTAATAGCGTAAGATTTTATCTTAAAATACAAGAACTTTTCGTGGTTCTTGTCAATTTTTGTTGGTTTTCATCCAATGAACTTATTTCAGTCAGCCAGATCTTTCTTCTTGAAAGCAAAAACATTTTATCTTCAAATACAAGAACTTTTCGTGGTTTTGTTGATTTTCAGCAAGTGAACATATTTCAGCGAGGGAGAAGTTTTTTCTTCAATAGCGTCAGATTTTATCTTAAAATACAAGAACTTTTCGTGGTTCTTGTCAATTTTTGTTGGTTTTCATCCAATGAACTTATTTCAGTCAGCAAGATCTTTCTTCTTCAAAGCAAAAAGATTTTATCTTCAAATACAAGAACTTTTCGTGGTTTTGTTGATTTTCAGCAAATGAACATATTTCAGCGAGCGAGAAGTTTTTTCTTTAATAGCGTAAAATTTTATCTTAAAATACAAGAACTTTTCGTGGTTCTTGTCAATTTTTGTTGGTTTTCATCTTATGAACTTATTTCAGTCAGCTTGATCTTTCTTCTTCAAAGCAAAAAGATTGTATCTTCAAATACAAGAAATTTTCGTGGTTTTGTTGATTTTCAGCAAATGAACATATTTCAGCGAGCGAGAAGTTTTTTCTTCAATAGCGTCAGATTTTATCCTAAAATACAAGAACTTTTCGTGGTTCTTGTCAATTTTTGTTGGTTTTCATTCAATCAACTTATTTCAGTCAGCTAGATCTTTCTTCTTGAAAGCAAAAAGATTTTATCTTCAAATACAAGAACTTTTCGTGGTTTTGTTGATTTTCAGCAAATGAACATATTTCAGCGAGCTCGAAGTTTTTTCTTTAATAGCGTAAGATTTTATCTTGAAATACAAGAACTTTTCGTGGTTCTTGTCAATTTTTGTTGGTTTTCATCCAATGAACTTATTTCAGTCAGCTCGATCTTTCTTCTTCAAAGCAAAAAGATTTTATCTTCAAATACAAGAACTTTTCGTGGTTTTGTTGATTTTCAGCAAATGAACATATTTCAGCGAGCGAGAAGTTTTTTCTTTAATAGCGTCAGATTTTATCTTAAAATACAAGAACATTTCGTGGTTCTTGTCAATTTTTGTTGGTTTTCATCCGATGAACTTATTTCAGTCAGCTAGATCTTTCTTCTTCAAAGCAAAAAGATTTTATCTTCAAATACAAGAACTTTTCGTGGTTTTGTTGGTTTTCAGCAAATGAAAATATTTCAGCGAGCAAGAAGTTTTTTCTTTAATAGCGTAAAATTTTATCTTAAAATACAAGAACTTTTCGTGGTTCTTGTCAATTTTTGTTGGTTTTCATCTTATGAGCTTCGTTCAGTCAGCGAGATCCTTCTTCTTCAAAGCAAAAAGATTTTATCTTCAAATACAAGAACTTTTCGTGGTTTTGTTGATTTTCAGCAAATGAACATATTTCAGCGAGCGAGAAGTTTTTTCTTTAAAAGCTTCAGATTTTATCTTAAAATACAAGAACTTTTCGTGGTTCTTGTCAATTTTTGTTGGTTTTCATTCAATGAACTTATTTCAGTCAGCAAGATCTTTCTTCTTCAAAGCAAAAAGATTTTATCTTCAAATACAAGAACTTTTCGTGGTTTTGTTGATTTTCAGCAAATGAACATATTTCAGCGAGCGAGAAGTTTTTTCTTTAATAGCGTCAGATTTTATCTTAAAATACAAGAACTTTTCGTGGTTCTTGTCAATTTTTGTTGGTTTTCATTCAATCAACTTATTTCAGTCAGCTTGATCTTTCTTCTTGAAAGCAAAAAGATTTTATCTTCAAATACAAGAACTTTTCGTGGTTTTGTTGATTTTCAGCAAATGAACATATTTCAGCGAGGGAGAAGTTTTTTCTTTAATAGCGTCAGATTTTATCCGAAAATACAAGAACTTTTCGTGGTTCTTGTCAATTTTTGTTGGTTTTCATTCAATCAACTTATTTCAGTCAGCTAGATCTTTCTTCTTGAAAGCAAAAAGATTTTATCTTCAAATACAAGAACTTTTCGTGGTTTTGTTGATTTTCAGCAAATGAACATATTTCAGCGAGCTAGAAGTTTTTTCTTTAATAGCGTAAGATTTTATCTTAAAATACAAGAACTTTTCGTGGTTCTTGTCAATTTTTGTTGGTTTTCATCCAATGAACTTATTTCAGTCAGCAAGATCTTTCTTCTTGAAAGCAAAAACATTTTATCTTCAAATACAAGAACTTTTCGTGGTTTTGTTGATTTTCAGCAAGTGAACATATTTCAGCGAGGGAGAAGTTTTTTCTTTAAAAGCGTCAGATTTTATCCTAAAATACAAGAACTTTTCGTGGTTCTTGTCAATTTTTGTTGGTTTTCATCCAATGAACTTATTTCAGTCAGCAAGATCTTTCTTCTTCAAAGCAAAAAGATTTTATCTTCAAATACAAGAACTTTTCGTGGTTTTGTTGATTTTCAGCAAATGAACATATTTCAGCGAGCGAGAAGTTTTTTCTTTAAAAGCGTCAGATTTTATCTTAAAATACAAGAACTTTTCGTGGTTCTTGTCAATTTTTGTTGGTTTTCATCTTATGAACTTATTTCAGTCAGCTTGATCTTTCTTCTTCAAAGCAAAAAGATTGTATCTTCAAATACAAGAAATTTTCGTGGTTTTGTTGATTTTCAGCAAATGAACATATTTCAGCGAGCGAGAAGTTTTTTCTTTAATAGCGTCAGATTTAATCCTAAAATACAAGAACTTTTCGTGGTTCTTGTCAATTTTTGTTGGTTTTCATTCAATCAACTTATTTCAGTCAGCTAGATCTTTCTTCTTGAAAGCAAAAAGATTTTATCTTCAAATACAAGAACTTTTCGTGGTTTTGTTGATTTTCAGCAAATGAACATATTTCAGCGAGCTCGAAGTTTTTTCTTTAATAGCGTAAGATTTTATCTTGAAATACAAGAACTTTTCGTGGTTCTTGTCAATTTTTGTTGGTTTTCATCCAATGAACTTATTTCAGTCAGCTCGATCTTTCTTCTTCAAAGCAAAAAGATTTTATCTTCAAATACAAGAACTTTTCGTGGTTTTGTTGATTTTCAGCAAATGAACATATTTCAGCGAGCGAGAAGTTTTTTCTTTAATAGCGTCAGATTTTATCCTAAAATACAAGAACTTTTCGTGGTTCTTGTCAATTTTTGTTGGTTTTCATCCAATCAACTTATTTCAGTCTGCCAGATCTTTCTTCTTGAAAGCAAAAACATTTTATCTTCAAATACAAGAACTTTTCGTGGTTTTGTTGATTTTCAGCAAGTGAACATATTTCAGCGAGGGAGAAGTTTTTTATTTAATAGCGTCAGATTTTATCTTAAAATACAAGAACATTTCGTGGTTTTTGTCAATTTTTGTTGGTTTTCATCCGATGAACTTATTTCAGTCAGCAAGATCTTTCTTCTTCAAAGCAAAAAGATTTTATCTTCAAATACAAGAACTTTTCGTGGTTTTGTTGATTTTCAGCAAGTGAACATATTTCAGCGAGGGAGAAGTTTTTTATTTAATAGCGTCAGATTTTATCTTAAAATACAAGAACATTTCGTGGTTTTTGTCAATTTTTGTTGGTTTTCATCCGATTAACTTATTTCAGTCAGCAAGATCTTTCTTCTTCAAAGCAAAAAGATTTTATCTTCAAATACAAGAACTTTTCGTGGTTTTGTTGATTTTCAGCAAATGAACATATTTCAGCGAGCGAGAAGTTTTTTCTTTAATAGCGTCAGATTTTATCCTAAAATACAAGAACTTTTCGTGGTTCTTGTCAATTTTTGTTGGTTTTCATCCAATCAACTTATTTCAGTCTGCCAGATCTTTCTTCTTGAAAGCAAAAACATTTTATCTTCAAATACAAGAACTTTTCGTGGTTTTGTTGATTTTCAGCAAGTGAACATATTTCAGCGAGGGAGAAGTTTTTTATTTAATAGCGTCAGATTTTATCTTAAAATACAAGAACATTTCGTGGTTCTTGTCAATTTTTGTTGGTTTTCATCCGATGAACTTATTTCAGTCAGCTAGATCTTTCTTCTTCAAAGCAAAAAGATTTTATCTTCAAATACAAGAACTTTTCGTGGTTTTGTTGGTTTTCAGCAAATGAACATATTTCAACGAGCAAGAAGTTTTTTCTTTAATAGCGTAAGATTTTATCTTAAAATACAAGAACTTTTCGTGGTTCTTGTCAATTTTTGTTGGTTTTCATCTTATGAGCTTAGTTCAGTCAGCGAGATCCTTCTTCTTCAAAGCAAAAAGATTTTATCTTCAAATACAAGAACTTTTCGTGGTTTTGTTGATTTTCAGCAAATGAACATATTTCAGCGAGCGAGAAGTTTTTTCTTTAAAAGCTTCAGATTTTATCTTAAAATGCAAGAAATTTTCGTGGTTCTTGTCAATTTTTGTTGGTTTTCATCTTATGAACTTATTTCAGTCAGCTTGATCTTTCTTCTTCAAAGCAAAAAGATTGTATCTTCAAATACAAGAAATTTTCGTGGTTTTGTTGATTTTCAGCAAATGAACATATTTCAGCGAGCGAGAAGTTTTTTCTTTAATAGCGTCAGATTTTATCCTAAAATACAAGAACTTTTCGTGGTTCTTGTCAATTTTTGTTGGTTTTCATTCAATCAACTTATTTCAGTCAGCTAGATCTTTCTTCTTGAAAGCAAAAAGATTTTATCTTCAAATACAAGAACTTTTCGTGGTTTTGTTGATTTTCAGCAAATGAACATATTTCAGCGAGCGAGAAGTTTTTTCTTTAATAGCGTCAGATTTTATCCTAAAATACAAGAACTTTTCGTGGTTCTTGTCAATTTTTGTTGGTTTTCATTCAATCAACTTATTTCAGTCAGCTAGATCTTTCTTCTTGAAAGCAAAAAGATTTTATCTTCAAATACAAGAACTTTTCGTGGTTTTGTTGATTTTCAGCAAATGAACATATTTCAGCGAGCGAGAAGTTTTTTCTTTAATAGCGTCAGATTTTATCCTAAAATACAAGAACTTTTCGTGGTTCTTGTCAATTTTTGTTGGTTTTCATTCAATCAACTTATTTCAGTCAGCTAGATCTTTCTTCTTGAAAGCAAAAAGATTTTATCTTCAAATACAAGAACTTTTCGTGGTTTTGTTGATTTTCAGCAAATGAACATATTTCAGCGAGCTAGAAGTTTTTTCTTTAATAGCGTAAGATTTTATCTTGAAATACAAGAACTTTTCGTGGTTCTTGTCAATTTTTGTTGGTTTTCATCCAATGAACTTATTTCAGTCAGCTAGATCTTTCTTCTTCAAAGCAAAAAGATTTTATCTTCAAATACAAGAACTTTTCGTGGTTTTGTTGATTTTCAGCAAATGAACATATTTCAGCGAGCGAGAAGTTTTTTCTTTAATAGCGTCAGATTTTATCCTAAAATACAAGAACTTTTCGTGGTTCTTGTCAATTTTTGTTGGTTTTCATCCAATCAACTTATTTCAGTCAGCTAGATCTTTCTTCTTGAAAGCAAAAAGATTTTATCTTCAAATACAAGATCTTTTCGTGGTTTTGTTGATTTTCAGCAAATGAACATATTTCAGCGAGCTAGAAGTTTTTTCTTTAATAGCGTAAGATTTTATCTTGAAATACAAGAACTTTTCGTGGTTCTTGTCAATTTTTGTTGGTTTTCATCCAATGAACTTATTTCAGTCAGCTAGATCTTTCTTCTTCAAAGCAAAAAGATTTTATCTTCAAATACAAGAACTTTTCGTGGTTTTGTTGATTTTCAGCAAATGAACATATTTCAGCGAGCTGGAAGTTTTTTCTTTAATAGCGTCAGATTTTATCCTAAAATACAAGAACTTTTCGTGGTTCTTGTCAATTTTTGTTGGTTTTCATCCAATCAACTTATTTCATTCAGCCAGATCTTTCTTCTTGAAAGCAAAAACATTTTATCTTCAAATACAAGAACTTTTCGTGGTTTTGTTGATTTTCAGCAAATGAACATATTTCAGCGAGCGAGAAGTTTTTTCTTTAATAGCGTCAGATTTTATCCTAAAATACAAGAACTTTTCGTGGTTCTTGTCAATTTTTGTTGGTTTTCATTCAATCAACTTATTTCAGTCAGCTAGATCTTTCTTCTTGAAAGCAAAAAGATTTTATCTTCAAATACAAGAACTTTTCGTGGTTTTGTTGATTTTCAGCAAATGAACATATTTCAGCGAGCGAGAAGTTTTTTCTTTAATAGCGTCAGATTTTATCCTAAAATACAAGAACTTTTCGTGGTTCTTGTCAATTTTTGTTGGTTTTCATTCAGTCAACTTATTTCAGTCAGCTAGATCTTTCTTCTTGAAAGCAAAAAGATTTTATCTTCAAATACAAGAACTTTTCGTGGTTTTGTTGATTTTCAGCAAATGAACATATTTCAGCGAGCTAGAAGTTTTTCCTTTAATAGCGTAAGATTTTATCTTGAAATACAAGAACTTTTCGTGGTTCTTGTCAATTTTTGTTGGTTTTCATCCAATGAACTTATTTCAGTCAGCTAGATCTTTCTTCTTCAAAGCAAAAAGATTTTATCTTCAAATACAAGAACTTTTCGTGGTTTTGTTGATTTTCAGCAAATGAACATATTTCAGCGAGCGAGAAGTTTTTTCTTTAATAGCGTCAGATTTTATCCTAAAATACAAGAACTTTTCGTGGTTCTTGTCAATTTTTGTTGGTTTTCATCCAATCAACTTATTTCAGTCAGCCAGATCTTTCTTCTTGAAAGCAAAAACATTTTATCTTCAAATACAAGAACTTTTCGTGGTTTTGTTGATTTTCAGCAAGTGAACATATTTCAGCGAGGGAGAAGTTTTTTCTTTAATAGCGTCAGATTTTATCTTAAAATACAAGAACATTTCGTGGTTCTTGTCAATTTTTGTTGGTTTTCATCCGATGAACTTATTTCAGTCAGCTAGATCTTTCTTCTTCAAAGCAAAAAGATTTTATCTTCAAATACAAGAACTTTTCGTGGTTTTGTTGGTTTTCAGCAAATGAAAATATTTCAGCGAGCAAGAAGTTTTTTCTTTAATAGCGTAAAATTTTATCTTAAAATACAAGAACTTTTCGTGGTTCTTGTCAATTTTTGTTGGTTTTCATCTTATGAGCTTCGTTCAGTCAGCGAGATCCTTCTTCTTCAAAGCAAAAAGATTTTATCTTCAAATACAAGAACTTTTCGTGGTTTTGTTGATTTTCAGCAAATGAACATATTTCAGCGAGCGAGAAGTTTTTTCTTTAAAAGCTTCAGATTTTATCTTAAAATACAAGAACTTTTCGTGGTTCTTGTCAATTTTTGTTGGTTTTCATCCAATGAACTTATTTCAGTCAGCAAGATCTTCCTTCTTCAAAGCAAAAAGATTTTATCTTCAAATACATGAACTTTTCGTGGTTTTGTTGATTTTCAGCAAATGAACATATTTCAGCGAGCGAGAAGTTTTTTCTTTAAAAGCGTCAGATTTTATCTTAAAATACAAGAACTTTTCGTGGTTCTTGTCAATTTTTGTTGGTTTTCATCCAATGAACTTATTTCAGTCAGCAAGATCTTTCTTCTTCAAAGCAAAAAGATTTTATCTTCAAATACAAGAACTTTTCGTGGTTTTGTTGATTTTCAGCAAATGAACATATTTCAGCGAGCGAGAAGTTTTTTCTTTAATAGCGTCAGATTTTATCCTAAAATACAAGAACTTTTCGTGGTTCTTGTCAATTTTTGTTGGTTTTCATTCAATCAACTTATTTCAGTCAGCTAGATCTTTCTTCTTGAAAGCAAAAAGATTTTATCTTCAAATACAAGAACTTTTCGTGGTTTTGTTGATTTTCAGCAAGTGAACATATTTCAGCGAGGGAGAAGTTTTTTCTTTAATAGCGTCAGATTTTATCTTAAAATACAAGAACATTTCGTGGTTCTTGTCAATTTTTGTTGGTTTTCATCCGATGAACTTATTTCAGTCAGCTAGATCTTTCTTCTTCAAAGCAAAAAGATTTTATCTTCAAATACAAGAACTTTTCGTGGTTTTGTTGGTTTTCAGCAAATGAACATATTTCAGCGAGCAAGAAGTTTTTTCTTTAATAGCGTAAGATTTTATCTTAAAATACAAGAACTTTTCGTGGTTCTTGTCAATTTTTGTTGGTTTTCATCTTATGAGCTTAGTTCAGTCAGCGAGATCCTTCTTCTTCAAAGCAAAAAGATTTTATCTTCAAATACAAGAACTTTTCGTGGTTTTGTTGATTTTCAGCAAATGAACATATTTCAGCGAGCGAGAAGTTTTTTCTTTAAAAGCTTCAGATTTTATCTTAAAATACAAGAACTTTTCGTGGTTCTTGTCAATTTTTGTTGGTTTTCATCCAATGAACTTATTTCAGTCAGCAAGATCTTCCTTCTTCAAAGCAAAAAGATTTTATCTTCAAATACATGAACTTTTCGTGGTTTTGTTGATTTTCAGCAAATGAACATATTTCAGCGAGCGAGAAGTTTTTTCTTTAAAAGCGTCAGATTTTATCTTAAAATACAAGAACTTTTCGTGGTTCTTGTCAATTTTTGTTGGTTTTCATCCAATGAACTTATTTCAGTCAGCAAGATCTTTCTTCTTGAAAGCAAAAACATTTTATCTTCAAATACAAGAACTTTTCGTGGTTTTGTTGATTTTCAGCAAGTGAACATATTTCAGCGAGGGAGAAGTTTTTTCTTTAATAGCGTCAGATTTTATCTTAAAATACAAGAACATTTCGTGGTTCTTGTCAATTTTTGTTGGTTTTCATCCGATGAACTTATTTCAGTCAGCTAGATCTTTCTTCTTCAAAGCAAAAAGATTTTATCTTCAAATACAAGAACTTTTCGTGGTTTTGTTGGTTTTCAGCAAATGAAAATATTTCAGCGAGCAAGAAGTTTTTTCTTTAATAGCGTAAAATTTTATCTTAAAATACAAGAACTTTTCGTGGTTCTTGTCAATTTTTGTTGGTTTTCATCTTATGAGCTTCGTTCAGTCAGCGAGATCCTTCTTCTTCAAAGCAAAAAGATTTTATCTTCAAATACAAGAACTTTTCGTGGTTTTGTTGATTTTCAGCAAATGAACATATTTCAGCGAGCGAGAAGTTTTTTCTTTAAAAGCTTCAGATTTTATCTTAAAATACAAGAACTTTTCGTGGTTCTTGTCAATTTTTGTTGGTTTTCATTCAATCAACTTATTTCAGTCAGCTAGATCTTTCTTCTTGAAAGCAAAAAGATTTTATCTTCAAATACAAGAACTTTTCGTGGTTTTGTTGATTTTCAGCAAATGAACATATTTCAGCGAGCTAGAAGTTTTTTCTTTAATAGCGTAAGATTTTATCTTAAAATACAAGAACTTTTCGTGGTTCTTGTCAATTTTTGTTGGTTTTCATCCAATGAACTTATTTCAGTCAGCCAGATCTTTCTTCTTGAAAGCAAAAACATTTTATCTTCAAATACAAGAACTTTTCGTGGTTTTGTTGATTTTCAGCAAGTGAACATATTTCAGCGAGGGAGAAGTTTTTTCTTCAATAGCGTCAGATTTTATCTTAAAATACAAGAACTTTTCGTGGTTCTTGTCAATTTTTGTTGGTTTTCATCCAATGAACTTATTTCAGTCAGCAAGATCTTTCTTCTTCAAAGCAAAAAGATTTTATCTTCAAATACAAGAACTTTTCGTGGTTTTGTTGATTTTCAGCAAATGAACATATTTCAGCGAGCGAGAAGTTTTTTCTTTAAAAGCGTCAGATTTTATCTTAAAATACAAGAACTTTTCGTGGTTCTTGTCAATTTTTGTTGGTTTTCATCTTATGAACTTATTTCAGTCAGCTTGATCTTTCTTCTTCAAAGCAAAAAGATTGTATCTTCAAATACAAGAAATTTTCGTGGTTTTGTTGATTTTCAGCAAATGAACATATTTCAGCGAGCGAGAAGTTTTTTCTTCAATAGCGTCAGATTTTATCCTAAAATACAAGAACTTTTCGTGGTTCTTGTCAATTTTTGTTGGTTTTCATTCAATCAACTTATTTCAGTCAGCTAGATCTTTCTTCTTGAAAGCAAAAAGATTTTATCTTCAAATACAAGAACTTTTCGTGGTTTTGTTGATTTTCAGCAAATGAACATATTTCAGCGAGCTCGAAGTTTTTTCTTTAATAGCGTAAGATTTTATCTTGAAATACAAGAACTTTTCGTGGTTCTTGTCAATTTTTGTTGGTTTTCATCCAATGAACTTATTTCAGTCAGCTCGATCTTTCTTCTTCAAAGCAAAAAGATTTTATCTTCAAATACAAGAACTTTTCGTGGTTTTGTTGATTTTCAGCAAATGAACATATTTCAGCGAGCGAGAAGTTTTTTCTTTAATAGCGTCAGATTTTATCTTAAAATACAAGAACATTTCGTGGTTCTTGTCAATTTTTGTTGGTTTTCATCCGATGAACTTATTTCAGTCAGCTAGATCTTTCTTCTTCAAAGCAAAAAGATTTTATCTTCAAATACAAGAACTTTTCGTGGTTTTGTTGGTTTTCAGCAAATGAAAATATTTCAGCGAGCAAGAAGTTTTTTCTTTAATAGCGTAAAATTTTATCTTAAAATACAAGAACTTTTCGTGGTTCTTGTCAATTTTTGTTGGTTTTCATCTTATGAGCTTCGTTCAGTCAGCGAGATCCTTCTTCTTCAAAGCAAAAAGATTTTATCTTCAAATACAAGAACTTTTCGTGGTTTTGTTGATTTTCAGCAAATGAACATATTTCAGCGAGCGAGAAGTTTTTTCTTTAAAAGCTTCAGATTTTATCTTAAAATACAAGAACTTTTCGTGGTTCTTGTCAATTTTTGTTGGTTTTCATTCAATGAACTTATTTCAGTCAGCAAGATCTTTCTTCTTCAAAGCAAAAAGATTTTATCTTCAAATACAAGAACTTTTCGTGGTTTTGTTGATTTTCAGCAAATGAACATATTTCAGCGAGCGAGAAGTTTTTTCTTTAATAGCGTCAGATTTTATCTTAAAATACAAGAACTTTTCGTGGTTCTTGTCAATTTTTGTTGGTTTTCATTCAATCAACTTATTTCAGTCAGCTTGATCTTTCTTCTTGAAAGCAAAAAGATTTTATCTTCAAATACAAGAACTTTTCGTGGTTTTGTTGATTTTCAGCAAATGAACATATTTCAGCGAGGGAGAAGTTTTTTCTTTAATAGCGTCAGATTTTATCCGAAAATACAAGAACTTTTCGTGGTTCTTGTCAATTTTTGTTGGTTTTCATTCAATCAACTTATTTCAGTCAGCTAGATCTTTCTTCTTGAAAGCAAAAAGATTTTATCTTCAAATACAAGAACTTTTCGTGGTTTTGTTGATTTTCAGCAAATGAACATATTTCAGCGAGCTAGAAGTTTTTTCTTTAATAGCGTAAGATTTTATCTTAAAATACAAGAACTTTTCGTGGTTCTTGTCAATTTTTGTTGGTTTTCATCCAATGAACTTATTTCAGTCAGCAAGATCTTTCTTCTTGAAAGCAAAAACATTTTATCTTCAAATACAAGAACTTTTCGTGGTTTTGTTGATTTTCAGCAAGTGAACATATTTCAGCGAGGGAGAAGTTTTTTCTTTAAAAGCGTCAGATTTTATCCTAAAATACAAGAACTTTTCGTGGTTCTTGTCAATTTTTGTTGGTTTTCATCCAATGAACTTATTTCAGTCAGCAAGATCTTTCTTCTTCAAAGCAAAAAGATTTTATCTTCAAATACAAGAACTTTTCGTGGTTTTGTTGATTTTCAGCAAATGAACATATTTCAGCGAGCGAGAAGTTTTTTCTTTAAAAGCGTCAGATTTTATCTTAAAATACAAGAACTTTTCGTGGTTCTTGTCAATTTTTGTTGGTTTTCATCTTATGAACTTATTTCAGTCAGCTTGATCTTTCTTCTTCAAAGCAAAAAGATTGTATCTTCAAATACAAGAAATTTTCGTGGTTTTGTTGATTTTCAGCAAATGAACATATTTCAGCGAGCGAGAAGTTTTTTCTTTAATAGCGTCAGATTTAATCCTAAAATACAAGAACTTTTCGTGGTTCTTGTCAATTTTTGTTGGTTTTCATTCAATCAACTTATTTCAGTCAGCTAGATCTTTCTTCTTGAAAGCAAAAAGATTTTATCTTCAAATACAAGAACTTTTCGTGGTTTTGTTGATTTTCAGCAAATGAACATATTTCAGCGAGCTCGAAGTTTTTTCTTTAATAGCGTAAGATTTTATCTTGAAATACAAGAACTTTTCGTGGTTCTTGTCAATTTTTGTTGGTTTTCATCCAATGAACTTATTTCAGTCAGCTCGATCTTTCTTCTTCAAAGCAAAAAGATTTTATCTTCAAATACAAGAACTTTTCGTGGTTTTGTTGATTTTCAGCAAATGAACATATTTCAGCGAGCGAGAAGTTTTTTCTTTAATAGCGTCAGATTTTATCCTAAAATACAAGAACTTTTCGTGGTTCTTGTCAATTTTTGTTGGTTTTCATCCAATCAACTTATTTCAGTCTGCCAGATCTTTCTTCTTGAAAGCAAAAACATTTTATCTTCAAATACAAGAACTTTTCGTGGTTTTGTTGATTTTCAGCAAGTGAACATATTTCAGCGAGGGAGAAGTTTTTTATTTAATAGCGTCAGATTTTATCTTAAAATACAAGAACATTTCGTGGTTTTTGTCAATTTTTGTTGGTTTTCATCCGATGAACTTATTTCAGTCAGCAAGATCTTTCTTCTTCAAAGCAAAAAGATTTTATCTTCAAATACAAGAACTTTTCGTGGTTTTGTTGATTTTCAGCAAGTGAACATATTTCAGCGAGGGAGAAGTTTTTTATTTAATAGCGTCAGATTTTATCTTAAAATACAAGAACATTTCGTGGTTTTTGTCAATTTTTGTTGGTTTTCATCCGATGAACTTATTTCAGTCAGCAAGATCTTTCTTCTTCAAAGCAAAAAGATTTTATCTTCAAATACAAGAACTTTTCGTGGTTTTGTTGATTTTCAGCAAATGAACATATTTCAGCGAGCGAGAAGTTTTTTCTTTAATAGCGTCAGATTTTATCCTAAAATACAAGAACTTTTCGTGGTTCTTGTCAATTTTTGTTGGTTTTCATCCAATCAACTTATTTCAGTCTGCCAGATCTTTCTTCTTGAAAGCAAAAACATTTTATCTTCAAATACAAGAACTTTTCGTGGTTTTGTTGATTTTCAGCAAGTGAACATATTTCAGCGAGGGAGAAGTTTTTTATTTAATAGCGTCAGATTTTATCTTAAAATACAAGAACATTTCGTGGTTCTTGTCAATTTTTGTTGGTTTTCATCCGATGAACTTATTTCAGTCAGCTCGATCTTTCTTCTTGAAAGCAAAAAGATTTTATCTTCAAATACAAGAACTTTTCGTGGTTTTGTTGATTTTCAGCAAATGAACATATTTCAGCGAGCAAGAAGTTTTTTCTTTAATAGCGTAAGATTTTATCTTAAAATACAAGAACTTTTCCTGGTTCTTGTCAATTTTTGTTGGTTTTCATCTTATGAGCTTAGTTCAGTCAGCGAGATCCTTCTTCTTCAAAGCAAAAAGATTTTATCTTCAAATACAAGAACTTTTCGTGGTTTTGTTGATTTTCAGCAAATGAACATATTTCAGCGAGCGAGAAGTTTTTTCTTTAAAAGCTTCAGATTTTATCTTAAAATGCAAGAAATTTTCGTGGTTCTTGTCAATTTTTGTTGGTTTTCATCTTATGAACTTATTTCAGTCAGCTTGATCTTTCTTCTTCAAAGCAAAAAGATTGTATCTTCAAATACAAGAAATTTTCGTGGTTTTGTTGATTTTCAGCAAATGAACATATTTCAGCGAGCGAGAAGTTTTTTCTTTAATAGCGTCAGATTTTATCCCAAAATACAAGACCTTTTCGTGGTTCTTGTCAATTTTTGTTGGTTTTCATTCAATCAACTTATTTCAGTCAGCTAGATCTTTCTTCTTGAAAGCAAAAAGATTTTATCTTCAAATACAAGAACTTTTCGTGGTTTTGTTGATTTTCAGCAAATGAACATATTTCAGCGAGCGAGAAGTTTTTTCTTTAATAGCGTCAGATTTTATCCTAAAATACAAGAACTTTTCGTGGTTCTTGTCAATTTTTGTTGGTTTTCATTCAATCAACTTATTTCAGTCAGCTAGATCTTTCTTCTTGAAAGCAAAAAGATTTTATCTTCAAATACAAGAACTTTTCGTGGTTTTGTTGATTTTCAGCAAATGAACATATTTCAGCGAGCGAGAAGTTTTTTCTTTAATAGCGTCAGATTTTATCCTAAAATACAAGAACTTTTCGTGGTTCTTGTCAATTTTTGTTGGTTTTCATTCAATCAACTTATTTCAGTCAGCTAGATCTTTCTTCTTGAAAGCAAAAAGATTTTATCTTCAAATACAAGAACTTTTCGTGGTTTTGTTGATTTTCAGCAAATGAACATATTTCAGCGAGCTAGAAGTTTTTTCTTTAATAGCGTAAGATTTTATCTTGAAATACAAGAACTTTTCGTGGTTCTTGTCAATTTTTGTTGGTTTTCATCCAATGAATTTATTTCAGTCAGCTAGATCTTTCTTCTTCAAAGCAAAAAGATTTTATCTTCAAATACAAGAACTTTTCGTGGTTTTGTTGATTTTCAGCAAATGAACATATTTCAGCGAGCGAGAAGTTTTTTCTTTAATAGCGTCAGATTTTATCCTAAAATACAAGAACTTTTCGTGGTTCTTGTCAATTTTTGTTGGTTTTCATCCAATCAACTTATTTCAGTCAGCTAGATCTTTCTTCTTGAAAGCAAAAAGATTTTATCTTCAAATACAAGATCTTTTCGTGGTTTTGTTGATTTTCAGCAAATGAACATATTTCAGCGAGCTAGAAGTTTTTTCTTTAATAGCGTAAGATTTTATCTTGAAATACAAGAACTTTTCGTGGTTCTTGTCAATTTTTGTTGGTTTTCATCCAATGAACTTATTTCAGTCAGCTAGATCTTTCTTCTTCAAAGCAAAAAGATTTTATCTTCAAATACAAGAACTTTTCGTGGTTTTGTTGATTTTCAGCAAATGAACATATTTCAGCGAGCTGGAAGTTTTTTCTTTAATAGCGTCAGATTTTATCCTAAAATACAAGAACTTTTCGTGGTTCTTGTCAATTTTTGTTGGTTTTCATCCAATGAACTTATTTCAGTCAGCTAGATCTTTCTTCTTCAAAGCAAAAAGATTTTATCTTCAAATACAAGAACTTTTCGTGGTTTTGTTGATTTTCAGCAAATGAACATATTTCAGCGAGCTGGAAGTTTTTTCTTTAATAGCGTCAGATTTTATCCTAAAATACAAGAACTTTTCGTGGTTCTTGTCAATTTTTGTTGGTTTTCATCCAATCAACTTATTTCATTCAGCCAGATCTTTCTTCTTGAAAGCAAAAACATTTTATCTTCAAATACAAGAACTTTTCGTGGTTTTGTTGATTTTCAGCAAGTGAACATATTTCAGCGAGGGAGAAGTTTTTTCTTTAATAGCGTCAGATTTTATCTTAAAATACAAGAACATTTCGTGGTTCTTGTCAATTTTTGTTGGTTTTCATCCGATGAACTTAGTTCAGTCAGCTCGATCTTTCTTCTTCAAAGCAAAAAGATTTTATCTTCAAATACAAGAACTTTTCGTGGTTTTGTTGGTTTTCAGCAAATGAACATATTTCAGCGAGCAAGAAGTTTTTTCTTTAATAGCGTAAGATTTTATCTTAAAATACAAGAACTTTTCCTGGTTCTTGTCAATTTTGTTGGTTTTCATCTTATGAGCTTAGTTCAGTCAGCGAGATCCTTCTTCTTCAAAGCAAAAAGATTTTATCTTCAAATACAAGAACTTTTCGTGGTTTTGTTGATTTTCAACAAATGAACATATTTCAGCGAGCGAGAAGTTTTTTCTTTAAAAGCTTCAGATTTTATCTTAAAATACAAGAACTTTTCGTGGTTCTTGTCAATTTTTGTTGGTTTTCATCCAATGAACTTATTTCAGTCAGCAAGATCTTCCTTCTTCAAAGCAAAAAGATTTTATCTTCAAATACATGAACTTTTCGTGGTTTTGTTGATTTTCAGCAAATGAACATATTTCAGCGAGCGAGAAGTTTTTTCTTTAAAAGCGTCAGATTTTATCTTAAAATACAAGAACTTTTCGTGGTTCTTGTCAATTTTTGTTGGTTTTCATCCAATGAACTTATTTCAGTCAGCTAGATCTTTCTTCTTCAAAGCAAAAAGATTTTATCTTCAAATACAAGAACTTTTCGTGGTTTTGTTGATTTTCAGCAAATGAACATATTTCAGCGAGCGAGAAGTTTTTTCTTTAATAGCGTAAGATTTTATCCTAAAATACAAGAACTTTTCGTGGTTCTTGTCAATTTTTGTTGGTTTTCATCCAATGAACTTATTTCAGTCAGCAAGATCTTTCTTCTTCAAAGCAAAAAGATTTTATCTTTAAATACAAGAACTTTTCGTGGTTTTGTTGATTTTCAGCAAATGAACATATTTCAGCGAGCGAGAAGTTTTTTCTTTAATAGCGTCAGATTTTATCCTAAAATACAAAAACTTTTCGTGGTTCTTGTCAATTTTTGTTGGTTTTCATTCAATCAACTTATTTCAGTCAGCTAGATCTTTCTTCTTGAAAGCAAAAAGATTTTATCTTCAAATACAAGAACTTTTCGTGGTTTTGTTGATTTTCAGCAAATGAACATATTTCAGCGAGCTAGAAGTTTTTTCTTTAATAGCGTAAGATTTTATCTTGAAATACAAGAACTTTTCGTGGTTCTTGTCAATTTTTGTAGGTTTTCATCCAATGAACTGATTTCAGTCAGCTAGATCTTTCTTCTTCAAAGCAAAAAGATTTTATCTTCAAATACAAGAACTTTTCGTGGTTTTGTTGATTTTCAGCAAATGAACATATTTCAGCGAGCGAGAAGTTTTTTCTTTAATAGCGTAAGATTTTATCCTAAAATACAAGAACTTTTCGTGGTTCTTGTCAATTTTTGTTGGTTTTCATCCAATGAACTTATTTCAGTCAGCAAGATCTTTCTTCTTCAAAGCAAAAAGATTTTATCTTTAAATACAAGAACTTTTCGTGGTTTTGTTGATTTTCAGCAAATGAACATATTTCAGCGAGCTAGAAGTTTTTTCTTTAATAGCGTAAAATTTTATCTTGAAATACAAGAACTTTTCGTGGTTCTTGTCAATTTTTGTAGGTTTTCATCCAATGAACTGATTTCAGTCAGCTAGATCTTTCTTCTTCAAAGCAAAAAGATTTTATCTTCAAATACAAGAACTTTTCGTGGTTTTGTTGATTTTCAGCAAATGAACATATTTCAGCGAGCGAGAAGTTTTTTCTTTAATAGCGTCAGATTTTATCCTAAAATACAAGAACTTTTCGTGGTTCTTGTCAATTTTTGTTGGTTTTCATCCAATCAACTTATTTCAGTCAGCCAGATCTTTCTTCTTGAAAGCAAAAACATTTTATCTTCAAATACAAGAACTTTTCGTGGTTTTGTTGATTTTCAGCAAGTGAACATATTTCAGCGAGCGAGAAGTTTTTTCTTTAATAGCGTCAGATTTTATCTTGAAATACAAGAACATTTCGTGGTTCTTGTCAATTTTTGTTGGTTTTCATCCGATGAACTTATTTCAGTCAGCTAGATCTTTCTTCAGCAAAGCAAAAAGATTTTATCTTCAAATACAAGAACTTTTCGTGGTTTTGTTGGTTTTCAGCAAATGAAAATATTTCAGCGAGCAAGAAGTTTTTTCTTTAATAGCATAAAATTTTATCTTAAAATACAAGAACTTTTCGTGGTTCTTGTCAATTTTTGTTGGTTTTCATCTTATGAGCTTCGTTCAGTCAGCGAGATCCTTCTTCTTCAAAGCAAAAAGATTTTATCTTCAAATACAAGAACTTTTCGTGGTTTTGTTGATTTTCAGCAAATGAACATATTTCAGCGAGCGAGAAGTTTTTTCTTTAAAAGCGTCAGATTTTATCTTAAAATACAAGAACTTTTCGTGGTTCTTGTCAATTTTTGTTGGTTTTCATCTGATGAACTTATTTCAGTCAGCTTGATCTTTCTTCTTCAAAGCAAAAAGATTGTATCTTCAAATACAAGAAATTTTCGTGGTTTTGTTGATTTTCAGCAAATGAACATATTTCAGCGAGCGAGAAGTTTTTTCTTTAATAGCGTCAGATTTTATCCGAAAATACAAGAACTTTTCGTGGTTCTTGTCAATTTTTGTTGGTTTTCATTCAATCAACTTATTTCAGTCAGCTAGATCTTTCTTCTTGAAAGCAAAAAGATTTTATCTTCAAATACAAGAACTTTTCGTGGTTTTGTTGATTTTCAGCAAGTGAACATATTTCAGCGAGGGAGAAGTTTTTTCTTTAATAGCGTCAGATTTTATCTTAAAATACAAGAACATTTCGTGGTTCTTGTCAATTTTTGTTGGTTTTCATCCGATGAACTTATTTCAGTCAGCTAGATCTTTCTTCTTCAAAGCAAAAAGATTTTATCTTCAAATACAAGAACTTTTCGTGGTTTTGTTGGTTTTCAGCAAATGAACATATTTCAGCGAGCAAGAAGTTTTTTCTTTAATAGCGTAAGATTTTATCTTAAAATACAAGAACTTTTCCTGGTTCTTGTCAATTTTGTTGGTTTTCATCTTATGAGCTTAGTTCAGTCAGCGAGATCCTTCTTCTTCAAAGCAAAAAGATTTTATCTTCAAATACAAGAACTTTTCGTGGTTTTGTTGATTTTCAGCAAATGAACATATTTCAGCGAGCGAGAAGTTTTTTCTTTAAAAGCTTCAGATTTTATCTTAAAATGCAAGAAATTTTCGTGGTTCTTGTCAATTTTTGTTGGTTTTCATCTTATGAACTTATTTCAGTCAGCTTGATCTTTCTTCTTCAAAGCAAAAAGATTGTATCTTCAAATACAAGAAATTTTCGTGGTTTTGTTGATTTTCAGCAAATGAACATATTTCAGCGAGCGAGAAGTTTTTTCTTTAATAGCGTCAGATTTTATCCTAAAATACAAGAACTTTTCGTGGTTCTTGTCAATTTTTGTTGGTTTTCATTCAATCAACTTATTTCAGTCAGCTAGATCTTTCTTCTTGAAAGCAAAAAGATTTTATCTTCAAATACAAGAACTTTTCGTGGTTTTGTTGATTTTCAGCAAATGAACATATTTCAGCGAGCGAGAAGTTTTTTCTTTAATAGCGTCAGATTTTATCCTAAAATACAAGAACTTTTCGTGGTTCTTGTCAATTTTTGTTGGTTTTCATTCAATCAACTTATTTCAGTCAGCTGGATCTTTCTTCTTGAAAGCAAAAAGATTTTATCTTCAAATACAAGAACTTTTCGTGGTTTTGTTGATTTTCAGCAAATGAACATATTTCAGCGAGCGAGAAGTTTTTTCTTTAATAGCGTCAGATTTTATCCTAAAATACAAGAACTTTTCGTGGTTCTTGTCAATTTTTGTTGGTTTTCATCCAATCAACTTATTTCAGTCAGCTAGATCTTTCTTCTTGAAAGCAAAAAGATTTTATCTTCAAATACAAGAACTTTTCGTGGTTTTGTTGATTTTCAGCAAATGAACATATTTCAGCGAGCTAGAAGTTTTTTCTTTAATAGCGTAAGATTTTATCTTGAAATACAAGAACTTTTCGTGGTTCTTGTCAATTTTTGTTGGTTTTCATCCAATGAACTTATTTCAGTCAGCTAGATCTTTCTTCTTCAAAGCAAAAAGATTTTATCTTCAAATACAAGAACTTTTCGTGGTTTTGTTGATTTTCAGCAAATGAACATATTTCAGCGAGCGAGAAGTTTTTTCTTTAATAGCGTCAGATTTTATCCTAAAATACAAGAACTTTTCGTGGTTCTTGTCAATTTTTGTTGGTTTTCATCCAATCAACTTATTTCAGTCAGCTCGATCTTTCTTCTTGAAAGCAAAAAGATTTTATCTTCAAATACAAGAACTTTTCGTGGTTTTGTTGATTTTCAGCAAATGAACATATTTCAGCGAGCAAGAAGTTTTTTCTTTAATAGCGTAAGATTTTATCTTAAAATACAAGAACTTTTCCTGGTTCTTGTCAATTTTGTTGGTTTTCATCTTATGAGCTTAGTTCAGTCAGCGAGATCCTTCTTCTTCAAAGCAAAAAGATTTTATCTTCAAATACAAGAACTTTTCGTGGTTTTGTTGATTTTCAGCAAATGAACATATTTCAGCGAGCGAGAAGTTTTTTCTTTAAAAGCTTCAGATTTTATCTTAAAATACAAGAACTTTTCGTGGTTCTTGTCAATTTTTGTTGGTTTTCATCCAATGAACTTATTTCAGTCAGCAAGATCTTCCTTCTTCAAAGCAAAAAGATTTTATCTTCAAATACATGAACTTTTCGTGGTTTTGTTGATTTTCAGCAAATGAACATATTTCAGCGAGCGAGAAGTTTTTTCTTTAAAAGCGTCAGATTTTATCTTAAAATACAAGAACTTTTCGTGGTTCTTGTCAATTTTTGTTGGTTTTCATCCAATGAACTTATTTCAGTCAGCAAGATCTTTCTTCTTCAAAGCAAAAAGATTTTATCTTCAAATACAAGAACTTTTCGTGGTTTTGTTGATTTTCAGCAAATGAACATATTTCAGCGAGCTAGAAGTTTTTTCTTTAATAGCGTAAGATTTTATCTTGAAATACAAGAACTTTTCGTGGTTCTTGTCAATTTTTGTTGGTTTTCATCCAATGAACTTATTTCAGTCAGCTAGATCTTTCTTCTTCAAAGCAAAAAGATTTTATCTTCAAATACAAGAACTTTTCGTGGTTTTGTTGATTTTCAGCAAATGAACATATTTCAGCGAGCGAGAAGTTTTTTCTTTAATAGCGTCAGATTTGATCCTAAAATACAAGAACTTTTCGTGGTTCTTGTCAATTTTTGTTGGTTTTCATCCAATCAACTTATTTCAGTCAGCCAGATCTTTCTTCTTGAAAGCAAAAACATTTTATCTTCAAATACAAGAACTTTTCGTGGTTTTGTTGATTTTCAGCAAGTGAACATATTTCAGCGAGGGAGAAGTTTTTTCTTTAATAGCGTCAGATTTTATCTTAAAATACAAGAACATTTCGTGGTTCTTGTCAATTTTTGTTGGTTTTCATCCGATGAACTTATTTCAGTCAGCTAGATCTTTCTTCTTCAAAGCAAAAAGATTTTATCTTCAAATACAAGAACTTTTCGTGGTTTTGTTGGTTTTCAGCAAATGAAAATATTTCAGCGAGCAAGAAGTTTTTTCTTTAATAGCGTAAAATTTTATCTTAAAATACAAGAACTTTTCGTGGTTCTTGTCAATTTTTGTTGGTTTTCATCTTATGAGCTTCGTTCAGTCAGCGAGATCCTTCTTCTTCAAAGCAAAAAGATTTTATCTTCAAATACAAGAACTTTTCGTGGTTTGGTGATTTTCAGCAAATGAACATATTTCAGCGAGCGAGAAGTTTTTTCTTTAAAAGCTTCAGATTTTATCTTAAAATACAAGAACTTTTCGTGGTTCTTGTCAATTTTTGTTGGTTTTCATCCAATGAACTTATTTCAGTCAGCAAGATCTTCCTTCTTCAAAGCAAAAAGATTTTATCTTCAAATACATGAACTTTTCGTGGTTTTGTTGATTTTCAGCAAATGAACATATTTCAGCGAGCGAGAAGTTTTTTCTTTAAAAGCGTCAGATTTTATCTTAAAATACAAGAACTTTTCGTGGTTCTTGTCAATTTTTGTTGGTTTTCATCCAATGAACTTATTTCAGTCAGCAAGATCTTTCTTCTTCAAAGCAAAAAGATTTTATCTTCAAATACAAGAACTTTTCGTGGTTTTGTTGATTTTCAGCAAATGAACATATTTCAGCGAGCGAGAAGTTTTTTCTTTAATAGCGTCAGATTTTATCCTCAAATACAAGAACTTTTCGTGGTTCTTGTCAATTTTTGTTGGTTTTCATTCAATCAACTTATTTCAGTCAGCTAGATCTTTCTTCTTGAAAGCAAAAAGATTTTATCTTCAAATACAAGAACTTTTCGTGGTTTTGTTGATTTTCAGCAAATGAACATATTTCAGCGAGCGAGCAGTTTTTTCTTTAATAGCGTCAGATTTTATCCTAAAATACAAGAACTTTTCGTGGTTCTTGTCAATTTTTGTTGGTTTTCATTCAATCAACTTATTTCAGTCAGTTAGATCTTTCTTCTTGAAAGCAAAAAGATTTTATCTTCAAATACAAGAACTTTTCGTGGTTTTGTTGATTTTCAGCAAATGAACATATTTCAGCGAGCTAGAAGTTTTTTCTTTAATAGCGTAAGATTTTATCTTGAAATACAAGAACTTTTCGTGGTTCTTGTCAATTTTTGTTGGTTTTCATCCAATGAACTTATTTCAGTCAGCTAGATCTTTCTTCTTCAAAGCAAAAAGATTTTATCTTCAAATACAAGAACTTTTCGTGGTTTTGTTGATTTTCAGCAAGTGAACATATTTCAGCGAGGGAGAAGTTTTTTCTTTAATAGCGTCAGATTTTATCTTAAAATACAAGAACATTTCGTGGTTCTTGTCAATTTTTGTTGGTTTTCATCCGATGAACTTATTTCAGTCAGCTAGATCTTTCTTCTTCAAAGCAAAAAGATTTTATCTTCAAATACAAGAACTTTTCGTGGTTTTGTTGGTTTTCAGCAAATGAAAATATTTCAGCGAGCAAGAAGTTTTTTCTTTAATAGCGTAAAATTTTATCTTAAAATACAAGAACTTTTCGTGGTTCTTGTCAATTTTTGTTGGTTTTCATCTTATGAGCTTCGTTCAGTCAGCGAGATCCTTCTTCTTCAAAGCAAAAAGATTTTATCTTCAAATACAAGAACTTTTCGTGGTTTGGTGATTTTCAGCAAATGAACATATTTCAGCGAGCGAGAAGTTTTTTCTTTAAAAGCTTCAGATTTTATCTTAAAATACAAGAACTTTTCGTGGTTCTTGTCAATTTTTGTTGGTTTTCATCCAATGAACTTATTTCAGTCAGCAAGATCTTCCTTCTTCAAAGCAAAAAGATTTTATCTTCAAATACATGAACTTTTCGTGGTTTTGTTGATTTTCAGCAAATGAACATATTTCAGCGAGCGAGAAGTTTTTTCTTTAAAAGCGTCAGATTTTATCTTAAAATACAAGAACTTTTCGTGGTTCTTGTCAATTTTTGTTGGTTTTCATCCAATGAACTTATTTCAGTCAGCAAGATCTTTCTTCTTCAAAGCAAAAAGATTTTATCTTCAAATACAAGAACTTTTCGTGGTTTTGTTGATTTTCAGCAAATGAACATATTTCAGCGAGCGAGAAGTTTTTTCTTTAATAGCGTCAGATTTTATCCTCAAATACAAGAACTTTTCGTGGTTCTTGTCAATTTTTGTTGGTTTTCATTCAATCAACTTATTTCAGTCAGCTAGATCTTTCTTCTTGAAAGCAAAAAGATTTTATCTTCAAATACAAGAACTTTTCGTGGTTTTGTTGATTTTCAGCAAATGAACATATTTCAGCGAGCGAGCAGTTTTTTCTTTAATAGCGTCAGATTTTATCCTAAAATACAAGAACTTTTCGTGGTTCTTGTCAATTTTTGTTGGTTTTCATTCAATCAACTTATTTCAGTCAGTTAGATCTTTCTTCTTGAAAGCAAAAAGATTTTATCTTCAAATACAAGAACTTTTCGTGGTTTTGTTGATTTTCAGCAAATGAACATATTTCAGCGAGCTAGAAGTTTTTTCTTTAATAGCGTAAGATTTTATCTTGAAATACAAGAACTTTTCGTGGTTCTTGTCAATTTTTGTTGGTTTTCATCCAATGAACTTATTTCAGTCAGCTAGATCTTTCTTCTTCAAAGCAAAAAGATTTTATCTTCAAATACAAGAACTTTTCGTGGTTTTGTTGATTTTCAGCAAATGAACATATTTCAGCGAGCGAGAAGTTTTTTCTTTAATAGCGTCAGATTTTATCCTAAAATACAAGAACTTTTCGTGGTTCTTGTCAATTTTTGTTGGTTTTCATCCAATCAACTTATTTCAGTCAGCCAGATCTTTCTTCTTGAAAGCAAAAACATTTTATCTTCAAATACAAGAACTTTTCGTGGTTTTGTTGATTTTCAGCAAGTGAACATATTTCAGCGAGGGAGAAGTTTTTTCTTTAATAGCGTCAGATTTTATCTTAAAATACAAGAACATTTCGTGGTTCTTGTCAATTTTTGTTGGTTTTCATCCGATGAACTTATTTCAGTCAGCTAGATCTTTCTTCTTCAAAGCAAAAAGATTTTATCTTCAAATACAAGAACTTTTCGTGGTTTTGTTGGTTTTCAGCAAATGAAAATATTTCAGCGAGCAAGAAGTTTTTTCTTTAATAGCGTAAAATTTTATCTTAAAATACAAGAACTTTTCGTGGTTCTTGTCAATTTTTGTTGGTTTTCATCTTATGAGCTTCGTTCAGTCAGCGAGATCCTTCTTCTTCAAAGCAAAAAGATTTTATCTTCAAATACAAGAACTTTTCGTGGTTTTGTTGATTTTCAGCAAATGAACATATTTCAGCGAGCGAGAAGTTTTTTCTTTAAAAGCGTCAGATTTTATCTTAAAATACAAGAACTTTTCGTGGTTCTTGTCAATTTTTGTTGGTTTTCATCTGATGAACTTATTTCAGTCAGCTTGATCTTTCTTCTTCAAAGCAAAAAGATTGTATCTTCAAATACAAGAAATTTTCGTGGTTTTGTTGATTTTCAGCAAATGAACATATTTCAGCGAGCGAGAAGTTTTTTCTTTAATAGCGTCAGATTTTATCCGAAAATGCAAGAACTTTTCGTGGTTCTTGTCAATTTTTGTTGGTTTTCATTCAATCAACTTATTTCAGTCAGCTCGATCTTTCTTCTTGAAAGCAAAAAGATGTTATCTTCAAATACAAGAACTTTTCGTGGTTTTGTTGATTTTCAGCAAATGAACATATTTCAGCGAGCTAGAAGTTTTTTCTTTAATAGCTTAAGATTTTATCTTAAAATACAAGAACTTTTCGTGGTTCTTGTCAATTTTTTTGGTTTTCATCCAATGAACTTATTTCAGTCAGCAAGATCTTTCTTCTTCAAAGCAAAAAGATTTTATCTTCAAATACAAGAACTTTTCGTGGTTTTGTTGATTTTCAGCAAATGAACATATTTCAGCGAGCGAGAAGTTTTTTCTTTAAAAGCGTCAGATTTTATCTTAAAATACAAGAACTTTTCCTGGTTCTTGTCAATTTTTGTTGGTTTTCATCTTATGAACTTATTTCAGTCAGCTTGATCTTTCTTCTTCAAAGCAAAAAGATTGTATCTTCAAATACAAGAAATTTTCGTGGTTTTGTTGATTTTCAGCAAATGAACATATTTCAGCGAGCGAGAAGTTTTTTCTTTAATAGCGTCAGATTTTATCCTAAAATACAAGAAGTTTTCGTGGTTCTTGTCAATTTTTGTTGGTTTTCATTCAATCAACTTATTTCAGTCAGCTAGATCTTTCTTCTTGAAAGGAAAAAGATTTTATCTTCAAATACAAGAACTTTTCGTGGTTTTGTTGATTTTCAGCAAATGAACATATTTCAGCGAGCTAGAAGTTTTTTCTTTAATAGCGTAAGATTTTATCTTGAAATACAAGAACCTTTCGTGGTTCTTGTCAATTTTTGTTGGTTTTCATCCAATGAACTTATTTCAGTCAGCTAGATCTTTCTTCTTCAAAGCAAAAAGATTTTATCTTCAAATACAAGAACTTTTCGTGGTTTTGTTGATTTTCAGCAAATGAACATATTTCAGCGAGCGAGAAGTTTTTTCTTTAATAGCGTCAGATTTTATCCTAAAATACAAGAACTTTTCGTGGTTCTTGTCAATTTTTGTTGGTTTTCATCCAATCAACTTATTTCAGTCTGCCAGATCTTTCTTCTTGAAAGCAAAAACATTTTATCTTCAAATACAAGAACTTTTCGTGGTTTTGTTGATTTTCAGCAAGTGAACATATTTCAGCGAGGGAGAAGTTTTTTCTTTAATAGCGTCAGATTTTATCTTAAAATACAAGAACATTTCGTGGTTCTTGTCAATTTTTGTTGGTTTTCATCCGATGAACTTATTTCAGTCAGCTAGATCTTTCTTCTTCAAAGCAAAAAGATTTTATCTTCAAATACAAGAACTTTTCGTGGTTTTGTTGATTTTCAGCAAATGAACATATTTCAGCGAGCGAGAAGTTTTTTCTTTAAAAGCTTCAGATTTTATCTTAAAATACAAGAACTTTTCGTGGTTCTTGTCAATTTTTGTTGGTTTTCATCCAATGAACTTATTGCAGTCAGCAAGATCTTCCTTCTTCAAAGCAAAAAGATTTTATCTTCAAATACATGAACTTTTCGTGGTTTTGTTGATTTTCAGCAAATGAACATATTTCAGCGAGGGAGAAGTTTTTTCTTCAATAGCGTCAGATTTTATCTTAAAATACAAGAACTTTTCGTGGTTCTTGTCAATTTTTGTTGGTTTTCATCCAATGAACTTATTTCAGTCAGCAAGATCTTTCTTCTTCAAAGCAAAAAGATTTTATCTTCAAATACAAGAACTTTTCGTGGTTTTGTTGATTTTCAGCAAATGAACATATTTCAGCGAGCGAGAAGTTTTTTCTTTAATAGCGTCAGATTTTATCCTAAAATACAAGAACTTTTCGTGGTTCTTGTCAATTTTTGTTGGTTTTCATCCAATGAACTTATTTCAGTCTGCCAGATCTTTCTTCTTGAAAGCAAAAACATTTTATCTTCAAATACAAGAACTTTTCGTGGTTTTGTTGATTTTCAGCAAGTGAACATATTTCAGCGAGGGAGAAGTTTTTTCTTTAATAGCGTCAGATTTTATCTTAAAATACAAGAACATTTCGTGGTTCTTGTCAATTTTTGTTGGTTTTCATCCGATGAACTTATTTCAGTCAGCTAGATCTTTCTTCTTCAAAGCAAAAAGATTTTATCTTCAAATACAAGAACTTTTCGTGGTTTTGTTGATTTTCAGCAAATGAACATATTTCAGCGAGCGAGAAGTTTTTTCTTTAAAAGCTTCAGATTTTATCTTAAAATACAAGAACTTTTCGTGGTTCTTGTCAATTTTTGTTGGTTTTCATCCAATGAACTTATTTCAGTCAGCAAGATCTTCCTTCTTCAAAGCAAAAAGATTTTATCTTCAAATACATGAACTTTTCGTGGTTTTGTTGATTTTCAGCAAATGAACATATTTCAGCGAGCGAGAAGTTTTTTCTTTAAAAGCGTCAGATTTTATCTTAAAATACAAGAACTTTTCGTGGTTCTTGTCAATTTTTGTTGGTTTTCATCCAATGAACTTATTTCAGTCAGCAAGATCTTTCTTCTTCAAAGCAAAAAGATTTAATCTTCAAATAGAAGAACTTTTCGTGGTTTTGTTGATTTTCAGCAAATGAACATATTTCAGCGAGCGAGAAGTTTTTTCTTTAATAGCGTCAGATTTTATCCTAAAATACAAGAACTTTTCGTGGTTCTTGTCAATTTTTGTTGGTTTTCATCTATTGAACTTATTTCAGTCAGCTTGATCTTTCTTCTTCAAAGCAAAAAGATTGTATCTTCAAATACAAGAACTTTTCGTGGTTTTGTTGATTTTCAGCAAATGAACATATTTTAGCGAGCGAGAAGTTTTTTCTTTAATAGCGTCAGATTTTATCCTAAAATACAAGAACTTTTCGTGGTTCTTGTCAATTTTTGTTGGTTTTCATCTTATGAGCTTAGTTCAGTCAGCGAGATCCTTCTTCGTCAAAGCAAAAAGATTTTATCTTCAAATACAAGAACTTTTCGTGGTTTTGTTGATTTTCAGCAAGTGAACATATTTCAGCGAGGGAGAAGTTTTTTCTTCAATAGCGTCAGATTTTATCTTAAAATACAAGAACTTTTCGTGGTTCTTGTCAATTTTTGTTGGTTTTCATCCGATGAACTTATTTCAGTCAGCTAGATCTTTCTTCTTCAAAGCAAAAAGATTTTATCTTCAAATACAAGAACTTTTCGTGGTTTTGTTGATTTTCAGCAAATGAACATATTTCAGCGAGCGAGAAGTTTTTTCTTTAATAGCGTCAGATTTTATCCTAAAATACAAGAACTTTTCGTGGTTCTTGTCAATTTTTGTTGGTTTTCATCCAATCAACTTATTTCAGTCAGCTAGATCTTTCTTCTTGAAAGCAAAAACATTTTATCTTCAAATATAAGAACTTTTCGTGGTTTTGTTGATTTTCAGCAAGTGAACATATTTCAGCGAGCGAGAAGTTTTTTCTTTAATAGCGTCAGATTTTATCCTAAAATACAAGAACTTTTCGTGGTTCTTGTCAATTTTTGTTGGTTTTCATCCAATCAACTTATTTCAGTCAGCTAGATCATTCTTCTTGAAAGCAAAAACATTTTATCTTCAAATACAAGAACTTTTCGTGGTTTTGTTGATTTTCAGCAAGTGAACATATTTCAGCGAGGGAGAAGTTTGTTCTTTCATTGCGTCAGATTTTATCTTAAAATACAAGAACATTTCGTGATTCTTGTCAATTTTTGTTGGTTTTCATCCGATGAACTTATTTCAGTCAGCAAGATCTTTCTTCTTCAAAGCAAAAAGATTTTATCTTCAAATACAAGAACTTTTCGTGGTTTTGTTGGTTTTCAGCAAATGAACATATTTCAGCGAGCAAGAAGTTTTTTCTTTAATAGCGTAAGATTTTATCTTAAAATACAAGAACTTTTCGTGGTTCTTGTCAATTTTTGTTGGTTTTCATCTTATGAGCTTATTCAGTCAGCGAGATCCTTCTTCTTCAAAGCAAAAAGATTTTATCTTCAAATACAAGAACTTTTCGTGGTTTTGTTGATTTTCAGCAAATGAACATATTTCAGCGAGCGAGAAGTTTTTTCTTTAAAAGCTTCAGATTTTATCTTAAAATACAAGAACTTTTCGTGGTTCTTGTCAATTTTTGTTGGTTTTCATCCAATGAACTTATTTCAGTCAGCAAGATCTTCCTTCTTCAAAGCAAAAAGATTTTATCTTCAAATACATGAACTTTTCGTGGTTTTGTTGATTTTCAGCAAATGAACATATTTCAGCGAGCGAGAATTTTTTTCTTTAAAAGCGTCAGATTTTATCTTAAAATACAAGAACTTTTCGTGGTTCTTGTCAATTTTTGTTGGTTTTCATCCAATGAACTTATTTCAGTCAGCAAGATCTTTCTTCTTCAAAGCAAAAAGATTTTATCTTCAAATACAAGAACTTTTCGTGGTTTTGTTGATTTTCAGCAAATGAACATATTTCAGCGAGCGAGAAGTTTTTTCTTTAATAGCGTCAGATTTTATCCTAAAATACAAGAACTTTTCGTGGTTCTTGTCAATTTTTGTTGGTTTTCATTGAATCAACTTATTTCAGTCAGCTAGATCTTTCTTCTTGAAAGCAAAAAGATTTTATCTTCAAATACAAGAACTTTTCGTGGTTTTGTTGATTTTCAGCAAATGAACATATTTCAGCGAGCTAGAAGTTTTTTCTTTAATAGCGTAAGATTTTATCTTGAAATACAAGAACTTTTCGTGGTTCTTGTCAATTTTTGTTGGTTTTCATCCAATGAACTTATTTCAGTCAGCTAGATCTTTCTTCTTCAAAGCAAAAAGATTTTATCTTCAAATACAAGAACTTTTCGTGGTTTTGTTGATTTTCAGCAAATGAACATATTTCAGCGAGCGAGAAGTTTTTTCTTTAATAGCGTCAGATTTTATCCTAAAATACAAGAACTTTTCGTGGTTCTTGTCAATTTTTGTTGGTTTTCATCCAATCAACTTATTTCAGTCTGCCAGATCTTTCTTCTTGAAAGCAAAAACATTTTATCTTCAAATACAAGAACTTTTCGTGGTTTTGTTGATTTTCAGCAAGTGAACATATTTCAGCGAGGGAGAAGTTTTTTCTTTAATAGCGTCAGATTTTATCTTAAAATACAAGAACTTTTCGTGGTTCTTGTCAATTTTTGTTGGTTTTCATCTTATGAGCTTCGTTCAGTCAGCGAGATCCTTCTTCTTCAAAGCAAAAAGATTTTATCTTCAAATACAAGAACTTTTTGTGGTTTTGTTGATTTTCAGCAAATGAACATATTTCAGCGAGCGAGAAGTTTTTTCTTTAAAAGCTTCAGATTTTATCTTAAAATACAAGAACTTTTCGTGGTTCTTGTCAATTTTTGTTGGTTTTCATCCAATGAACTTATTTCAGTCAGCAAGATCTTTCTTCTTCAAAGCAAAAAGATTTTATCTTCAAATACATGAACTTTTCGTGGTTTTGTTGATTTTCAGCAAATGAACATATTTCAGCGAGCGAGAAGTTTTTTCTTTAAAAGCGTCAGATTTTATCTTAAAATACAAGAACTTTTCGTGGTTCTTGTCAATTTTTGTTGGTTTTCATCCAATGAACTTATTTCAGTCAGCAAGATCTTTCTTCTTCAAAGCAAAAAGATTTAATCTTCAAATAGAAGAACTTTTCGTGGTTTTGTTGATTTTCAGCAAATGAACATATTTCAGCGAGGGAGAAGTTTTTTCTTCAATAGCGTCAGATTTTATCTTAAAATACAAGAACTTTTCGTGGTTGTTGTCAATTTTTGTTGGTTTTCATCCAATGAACTTATTTCAGTCAGCAAGATCTTTCTTCTTCAAAGCAAAAAGATTTTATCTTCAAATACAAGAACTTTTCGTGGTTTTGTTGATTTTCAGCAAATGAACATATTTCAGCGAGCTCGAAGTTTTTTCTTTAATAGCGTCAGATTTTATCCTAAAATACAAGAACTTTTCGTGGTTCTTGTCAATTTTTGTTGGTTTTCATCTTATGAACTTATTTCAGTCAGCTTGATCTTTCTTCTTCAAAGCAAAAAGATTGTATCTTCAAATACAAGAACTTTTCGTGGTTTTGTTGATTTTCAGCAAATGAACATATTTCAGCGAGCGAGAAGTTTTTTCTTTAAAAGCTTCAGATTTTATCTTAAAATACAAGAACTTTTCGTGGTTCTTGTCAATTTTTGTTGGTTTTCATCTTATGAACTTATTTCAGTCAGCTTGATCTTTCTTCTTCAAAGCAAAAAGATTGTATCTTCAAATACAAGAACTTTTCGTGGTTTTGTTGATTTTCAGCAAATGAACATATTTCAGCGAGCGAGAAGTTTTTTCTTTAATAGCGTCAGATTTTATCCTAAAATACAAGAACTTTTCGTGGTTCTTGTCAATTTTTGTTGGTTTTCATCCAATCAACTTATTTCAGTCAGCCAGATCTTTCTTCTTCAAAGCAAAAAGATTGTATCTTCAAATACAAGAACTTTTCGTGGTTTTGTTGATTTTCAGCAAATGAACATATTTCAGCGAGGGAGAAGTTTTTTCTTCAATAGCGTCAGATTTTATGTTAAAATACAAGAACTTTTCGTGGTTCTTGTCAATTTTTGTTGGTTTTCATCCAATGAACTTATTTCAGTCAGCAAGATCTTTCTTCTTCAAAGCAAAAAGATTTTATCTTCAAATACAAGAACTTTTCGTGGTTTTGTTGATTTTCAGCAAATGAACATATTTCAGCGAGCGAGAAGTTTTTTCTTTAATAGCGTCAGATTTTATCCTAAAATACAAGAACTTTTCGTGGTTCTTGTCAATTTTTGTTGGTTTTCATCTTATGAACTTATTTCAGTCAGCTTGATCTTTCTTCTTCAAAGCAAAAAGATTGTATCTTCAAATACAAGAACTTTTCGTGGTTTTGTTGATTTTCAGCAAATGAACATATTTCAGCGAGCGAGAAGTTTTTTCTTTAATAGCGTCAGATTTTATCCTAAAATACAAGAACTTTTCGTGGTTCTTGTCAATTTTTGTTGGTTTTCATCTTATGAACTTATTTCAGTCAGCTTGATCTTTCTTCTTCAAAGCAAAAAGATTGTATCTTCAAATACAAGAACTTTTCGTGGTTTTGTTGATTTTCAGCAAATGAACATATTTTAGCGAGCGAGAAGTTTTTTCTTTAATAGCGTCAGATTTTATCCTAAAATACAAGAACTTTTCGTGGTTCTTGTCAATTTTTGTTGGTTTTCATTCAATCAACTTATTTCAGTCAGCTAGATCTTTCTTCTTGAAAGCAAAAAGATTTTATCTTCAAATACAAGAACTTTTCGTGGTTTTGTTGATTTTCAGCAAATGAACATATTTCAGCGAGCGAGAAGTTTTTTCTTTAATAGCGTCAGATTTTATCCTAAAATACAAGAACTTTTCGTGGTTCTTGTCAATTTTTGTTGGTTTTCATCTTATGAACTTATTTCAGTCAGCTTGATCTTTCTTCTTCAAAGCAAAAAGATTGTATCTTCAAATACAAGAACTTTTCGTGGTTTTGTTGATTTTCAGCAAATGAACATATTTTAGCGAGCGAGAAGTTTTTTCTTTAATAGCGTCAGATTTTATCCTAAAATACAAGAACTTTTCGTGGTTCTTGTCAATTTTTGTTGGTTTTCATTCAATCAACTTATTTCAGTCAGCTAGATCTTTCTTCTTGAAAGCAAAAAGATTTTATCTTCAAATACAAGAACTTTTCGTGGTTTTGTTGATTTTCAGCAAATGAACATATTTCAGCGAGCGAGAAGTTTTTTCTTTAAAAGCGTCAGATTTTATCTTAAAATACAAGAACTTTTCGTGGTTCTTGTCAATTTTTGTTGGTTTTCATCCAATGAACTTATTTCAGTCAGCAAGATCTTTCTTCTTCAAAGCAAAAGATTTTATCTTCAAATACATGAACTTTTCGTGGTTTTGTTGATTTTCAGCAAATGAACATATTTCAGCGAGCGAGAAGTTTTTTCTTTAAAAGCGTCAGATTTTATCTTAAAATACAAGAACTTTTCGTGGTTCTTGTCAATTTTTGTTGGTTTTCATCCAATGAACTTATTTCAGTCAGCAAGATCTTTCTTCTTCAAAGCAAAAAGATTTAATCTTCAAACAGAAGAACTTTTCGTGGTTTTGTTGATTTTCAGCAAATGAACATATTTCAGCGAGCGAGAAGTTTTTTCTTTAATAGCGGAAGATTTTATCTTAAAATACAAGAACTTTTCGTGGTTCTTGTCAATTTTTGTTGGTTTTCATCATATGAACTTATTTCAGTCAGCTTGATCTTTCTTCTTCAAAGCAAAAAGATTGTATCTTCAAATACAAGAAATTTTCGTGGTTTTGTTGATTTTCAGCAAATGAACATATTTCAGCGAGCAAGAAGTTTTTTCTTTAATAGCGTTGATTTTATCCTAAAATACAAGAACTTTTCGTGGTTCTTGTCAATTTTTGTTGGTTTTCATTCAATCAACTTATTTCAGTCAGCTCGATCTTTCTTCTTGAAAGCAAAAAGATTTTATCTTCAAATACAAGAACTTTTCGTGGTTTTGTTGATTTTAAGCAAATGAACATATTTCAGCGAGCTAGAAGTTTTTTCTTTAATAGCGTCAGATTTATCTTAAAATACAAGAACTTTTCGTGGTTCTTGTCAATTTTTGTTGGTTTTCATCCAATGAACTTATTTCAGTCAGCTAGATCTTTCTTCTTCAAAGCAAAAAGATTTTATCTTCAAATACAAGAACTTTTCGTGGTTTCGTTGATTTTCAGCAAGTGAACATATTTCAGCGAGGGAGAAGTTTTTTCTTTAATAGCGTCAGATTTTATCTTAAAATACAAGAACTTTTCGTGGTTCTTGTCAATTTTTGTTGGTTTTCATCTTATGAGCTTAGTTCAGTCAGCGAGATCCTTCTTCTTCAAAGCAAAAAGATTTTATCTTCAAATACAAGAACTTTTCGTGGTTTTGTTGATTTTCAGCAAATGAACATATTTCAGCGAGCGAGAAGTTTTTTCTTTGAAAGCGTCAGATTTTATCTTAAAATACAAGAACTTTTCGTGGTTCTTGTCGATTTTTGTTGGTTTTCATCTTATGAACTTATTTCAGTCAGCTTGATCTTTCTTCTTCAAAGCAAAAAGATTGTATCTTCAAATACAAGAACTTTTCGTGGTTTTGTTGATTTTCAGCAAATGAACATATTTTAGCGAGCGAGAAGTTTTTTCTTTAATAGCGTCAGATTTTATCCTAAAATACAAGAACTTTTCGTGGTTCTTGTCAATTTTTATTGGTTTTCATTCTATCAACTTATTTCAGTCAGCTGGATCTTTCTTCTTGAAAGCAAAAAGATTTTATCTTCAAATACAAGAACTTTTCGTGGTTTTGTTGATTTTCAGCAAATGAACATATTTCAGCGAGCTAGAAGTTTTTTCTTTAATAGCGTAAGAAGTTTTTTCTTTAATAGCGTCAGATTTTATCCTAAAATACAAGAACTTTTCGTGGTTCTTCTCAATTTTTGTTGGTTTTCATTCAATCAACTTATTTCAGTCAGCTAGATCTTTCTTCTTGAAAGCAAAAAGATTTTATCTTCAAATACAAGAACTTTTCGTTGTTTTGTTGATTTTCAGCAAATGAACATATTTCAGCGAGCGAGAAGTTTTTTCTTTAATAGCGTCAGATTTTATCATAAAATACAAGAACTTTTCGTGGTTCTTGTCAATTTTTGTTGGTTTTCATCCAATCAACTTATTTCAGTCAGCCAGATCTTTCTTCTTCAAAGCAAAAAGATTGTATCTTCAAATACAAGAACTTTTCGTGGTTTTGTTGATTTTCAGCAAATGAACATATTTCAGCGAGCTAGAAGTTTTTTCTTTAATAGCGTAAGATTTTATCTTGAAATACAAGAACTTTTCGTGGTTCTTGTCAATTTTTGTTGGTTTTCATCTTATGAGCTCAGTTCAGTCAGCGAGATCCTTCTTCGTCAAAGCAAAAAGATTTTATGTTCAAATACATGAACTTTTCGTGGTTTTGTTGATTTTCAGCAAATGAACATATTTCAGCGAGCGAGAAGTTTTTTCTTTAAAAGCGTCAGATTTTATCTTAAAATACAAGAACTTTTCGTGGTTCTTGTCAATTTTTGTTGGTTTTCATCCAATGAACTTATTTCAGTCAGCAAGATCTTTCTTCTTCAAAGCAAAAAGATTTAATCTTCAAATACAAGAACTTTTCGTGGTTTTGTTGATTTTCAGCAAATGAACATATTTCAGCGAGGGAGAAGTTTTTTCTTCAATAGCGTCAGATTTTATCTTAAAATACAAGAACTTTTCGTGGTTCTTGTCATTTTTTGTTGGTTTTCATCCAATGAACTTATTTCAGTCAGCAAGATCTTTCTTCTTCAGAGCAAAAAGATTTTATCTTCAAATACAAGAACTTTTCGTGGTTTTGTTGATTTTCAGCAAATGAACATATTTCAGCGAGCGAGAAGTTTTTTCTTTAATAGCGTCAGATTTTATCCTAAAATACAAGAACTTTTCGTGGTTCTTGTCAATTTTTGTTGGTTTTCATCTTATGAACTTATTTCAGTCAGCTTGACCTTTCTTCTTCAAAGCAAAAAGATTGTATCTTCAAATACAAGAACTTTTCGTGGTTTTGTTGATTTTCAGCAAATGAACATATTTTAGCGAGCGAGAAGTTTTTTCTTTAATAGCGTCAGATTTTATCCTAAAATACAAGAACTTTTCGTGGTTCTTGTCAATTTTTGTTGGTTTTCATTCAATCAACTTATTTCAGTCAGCTAGATCTTTCTTCTTGAAAGCAAAAAGATTTTATCTTCAAATACAAGAACTTTTCGTGGTTTTGTTGATTTTCAGCAAATGAACATATTTCAGCGAGCGAGAAGTTTTTTCTTTAAAAGCGTCAGATTTTATCTTAAAATACAAGAACTTTTCGTGGTTCTTGTCAATTTTTGTTGGTTTTCATCCAATGAACTTATTTCAGTCAGCAAGATCTTTCTTCTTCAAAGCAAAAGATTTTATCTTCAAATACATTAACTTTTCGTGGTTTTGTTGATTTTCAGCAAATGAACATATTTCAGCGAGCGAGAAGTTTTTTCTTTAAAAGCGTCAGATTTTATCTTAAAATACAAGAACTTTTCGTGGTTCTTGTCAATTTTTGTTGGTTTTCATCCAATGAACTTATTTCAGTCAGCAAGATCTTTCTTCTTCAAAGCAAAAAGATTAATCTTCAAATAGAAGAACTTTTCGTGGTTTTGTTGATTTTCAGCAAATGAACATATTTCAGCGAGCGAGAAGTTTTTTCTTTAATAGCGTAAGATTTTATCTTAAAATACAAGAACTTTTCGTGGTTCTTGTCAATTTTTGTTGGTTTTCATCTTATGAACTTATTTCAGTCAGCTTGATCTTTCTTCTTCAAAGCAAAAACATTTTATCTTCAAATACAAGAACTTTTCGTGGTTTTGTTGATTTTCAGCAAATGAACATATTTCAGCGAGGGAGAAGTTTTATCTTCAATCGCGTCAGATTTTATCTTAAAATACAAGAACTTTTCGTGGTTCTTGTCAATTTTTGTTGGTTTTCATCCAATGAACTTATTTCAGTCAGCAAGATCTTTCTTCTTCAAAGCAAAAAGATTTTATCTTCAAATACAAGAACTTTTCGTGGTTTTGTTGATTTTCAGCAAATGAACATATTTCAGCGAGCGAGAAGTTTTTTCTTTAATAGCGTCAGATTTTATCCTAAAATACAATAACTTTTCGTGGTTCTTGTCAATTTTTGTTGGTTTTCATTCAATCAACTTATTTCAGTCAGCTAGATCTTTCTTCTTGAAAGCAAAAAGATTTTATCTTCAAATACAAGAACTTTTCGTGGTTTTGTTGATTTTCAGCAAATGAACATATTTCAGCGAGCGAGAAGTTTTTTCTTTAATAGCGTAAGATTTTATCTTAAAATACAAGAACTTTTCGTGGTTCTTGTCAATTTTTGTTGGTTTTCATCTTATGAACTTATTTCAGTCAGCTTGATCTTTCTTCTTCAAAGCAAAAAGATTTTATCTTCAAATACAAGAACTTTTCGTGGTTTTGTTGATTTTCAGCAAATGAACATATTTCAGCGAGGGAGAAGTTTTTTCTTCAATAGCGTCAGATTTTATCTTAAAATACAAGAACTTTTCGTGGTTCTTTTCAATTTTTGTTGCTTTTCATCTTATGAGCTTATTTCAGTCAGCGAGATCCTTCTTCTTCAAAGCAAAAAGATTTTATCTTCAAATACAAGAACTTTTCGTGGTTTTGTTGATTTTCAGCAAATGAACATATTTCAGCGAGCGAGAAGTTTTTTCTTTAAAAGCGTCAGATTTTATCTTAAAATACAAGAACTTTTCGTGGTTCTTGTCGATTTTTGTTGGTTTTCATCATATGAACTTATTTCAGTCAGCTTGATCTTTCTTCTTCAAAGCAAAAAGATTTTATCTTCAAATACAAGAACTTTTCGTGGTTTTGTTGATTTTCAGCAAATGAACATATTTCAGCGAGCAAGAAGTTTTTTCTTTAATAGCGTAAGATTTTATCTTAAAATACAAGAACTTTTCGTGGTTCTTGTCAATTTTTGTTGGTTTTCATCTTATGAGCTTAGTTCAGTCAGCGAGATCCTTCTTCTTCAAAGCAAAAAGATTTTATCTTCAAATACAAGAACTTTTCGTGGTTTTGTTGATTTTCAGCAAATGAACATATTTCAGCGAGCGAGAAGTTTTTTCTTTGAAAGCGTCAGATTTTATCTTAAAATACAAGAACTTTTCGTGGTTCTTGTCGATTTTTGTTGGTTTTCATCTTATGAACTTATTTCAGTCAGCTTGATCTTTCTTCTTCAAAGCAAAAAGATTGTATCTTCAAATACAAGAAATTTTTGTGGTTTTGTTGATTTTCAGCAAATGAACATATTTCAGCGAGGGAGAAGTTTTTTCTTTAATAGCGTCAGATTTTATCTTAAAATACAAGAAGTTTTCGTGGTTCTTGTCAATTTTTGTTGGTTTTCATCCAATGAACTTATTTCAGTCAGCAAGATCTTTCTTCTTCAAAGCAAAAAGATTTTATCTTCAAATACAAGAACTTTTCGTGGTTTTGTTGATTTTCAGCAAATGAACATATTTCAGCGAGCGAGAAGTTTTTTCTTTAATAGCGTTGATTTTATCCTAAAATACAAGAACTTTTCGTGGTTCTTGTCAATTTTTGTTGGTTTTCATTCAATCAACTTATTTCAGTCAGCTAGATCTTTCTTCTTGAAAGCAAAAAGATTTTATCTTCAAATACAAGAACTTTTCGTGGTTTTGTTGATTTTCAGCAAATGAACATATTTCAGCGAGCGAGAAGCTTTTTCTTTAATAGCGTAAGATTTTATCTTAAAATACAAGAACTTTTCGTGGTTCTTGTCAATTTTTGTTGGTTTTCATCTTATGAGCTCAGTTCAGTCAGCGAGATCCTTCTTCGTCAAAGCAAAAAGATTTTATCTTCAAATACAAGAACTTTTCGTGGTTTTGTTGATTTTCAGCAAATGAACATATTTCAGCGAGCGAGAAGTTTTTTCGTTAAAAGCGTCAGATTTTATCTTAAAATACAAGAACTTTTCGTGGTTCTTGTCAATTTTTGTTGGTTTTCATCCAATGAACTTATTTCAGTCAGCAAGATCTTCCTCCTTCAAAGCAAAAAGATTTTATGTTCAAATACATGAACTTTTCGTGGTTTTGTTGATTTTCAGCAAATGAACATATTTCAGCGAGCGAGAAGTTTTTTCTTTAAAAGCGTCAGATTTTATCTTAAAATACAAGAACTTTTCGTGGTTCTTGTCAATTTTTGTTGGTTTTCATCCAATCAACTTATTTCAGTCAGCAAGATCTTTCTTCTTCAAAGCAAATAGATTTCATCTTCAAATACAAGAACTTTTCGTGGTTTTGTTGATTTTCAGCAAATGAACATATTTCAGCGAGGGAGAAGTTTTTTCTTCAATAGCGTCAGATTTTATCTTAAAATACAAGAACTTTTCGTGGTTCTTGTCAATTTTTGTTGGTTTTCATCCAATGAACTTATTTCAGTCAGCAAGATCTTTCTTCTTCAAAGCAAAAAGATTTTATCTTCAAATACAAGAACTTTTCGTGGTTTTGTTGATTTTCAGCAAATGAACATATTTCAGCGAGCGAGAAGTTTTTTCTTTAATAGCGTCAGATTTTATCCTAAAATACAACAACTTTTCGTGGTTCTTGTCAATTTTTGTTGGTTTTCATCTTATGAACTTATTTCAGTCAGCTTGATCTTTCTTCTTCAAAGCAAAAAGATTGTATCTTCAAATACAAGAACTTTTCGTGGTTTTGTTGATTTTCAGCAAATGAACATATTTTTGCGAGCGAGAAGTTTTTTCTTTATTAGCGTCAGATTTTATCTTAAAATACAAGAACTTTTCGTGGTTCTTGTCAATTTTTGTTGGTTTTCATCCAATGAACTTATTTCAGTCAGCAAGATCTTTCTTCTTCAAAGCAAAAGATTTTATCTTCAAATACATTAACTTTTCGTGGTTTTGTTGATTTTCAGCAAATGAACATATTTCAGCGAGCGAGAAGTTTTTTCTTTAAAAGCGTCAGATTTTATCTTAAAATACAAGAACTTTTCGTGGTTCTTGTCAATTTTTGTTGGTTTTCATCCAATGAACTTCTTTCAGTCAGCAAGATCCTTCTTCTTCAAAGCAAAAAGATTTAATCTTCAAACAGAAGAACTTTTCGTGGTTTTGTTGATTTTCAGCAAATGAACATATTTCAGCGAGCGAGAAGTTTTTTCTTTAATAGCGTAAGATTTTATCTTAAAATACAAGAACTTTTCGTGGTTCTTGTCAATTTTTGTTGGTTTTCATCTTATGAACTTATTTCAGTCAGCTTGATCTTTCTTCTTCAAAGCAAAAAGATTTTATCTTCAAATACAAGAACTTTTCGTGGTTTTGTTGATTTTCAGCAAATGAACATATTTCAGCGAGGGAGAAGTTTTTTCTTCAATAGCGTCAGATTTTATCTTAAAATACAAGAACATTTCGTGGTTCTTTTCAATTTTTGTTGCTTTTCATCTTATGAGCTTATTTCAGTCAGCGAGATCCTTCTTCTTCAAAGCAAAAAGATTTTATCTTCAAATACAAGAACTTTTCGTGGTTTTGTTGATTTTCAGCAAATGAACATATTTCAGCGAGCGAGAAGTTTTTTCTTTAAAAGCGTCAGATTTTATCTTAAAATACAAGAACTTTTCGTGGTTCTTGTCAATTTTTGTTGGTTTTCATTCAATCAACTTATTTCAGTCAGCTCGATCTTTCTTCTTGAAAGCAAAAAGATTTTATCTTCAAATACAAGAACTTTTCGTGGTTTTGTTGATTTTCAGCAAATGAACATATTTCAGCGAGCTAGAAGTTTTTTCTTTAATAGCGTAAGATTTTATCTTAAAATACAAGAACTTTTCGTGGTTCTTGTCAATTTTTGTTGGTTTTCATCCAATGAACTTATTTCAGTCAGCAAGATCTTTCTTCTTCAAAGCAAAAAGATTTTATCTTCAAATACAAGAACTTTTCGTGGTTTCGTTGATTTTCAGCAAGTGAACATATTTCAGCGAGGGAGAAGTTTTTTCTTTAATAGCGTCAGATTTTATCTGAAAATACAAGAACATTTCGTGGTTCTTGTCAATTTTTGTTGGTTTTCATCCAATGAACTTATTTCAGTCAGCTGGATCTTTCTTCTTCAAAGCAAAAAGATTTTATCTTCAAATACAAGAACTTTTCGTGGTTTTGTTGATTTTCAGCAAATGAACATATTTCAGCGAGCAAGAAGTTTTTTCTTTAATAGCGTAAGATTTTATCTTAAAATACAAGAACTTTTCGTGGTTCTTGTCAATTTTTGTTGGTTTTCATCTTATGAACTTATTTCAGTCAGCTTGATCTTTCTTCTTCAAAGCAAAAAGATTGTATCTTCAAATACAAGAAATTTTCGTGGTTTTGTTGATTTTCAGCAAATGAACATATTTCAGCGAGGGAGAAGTTTTTTCTTTAATAGCGTCAGATTTTATCTTAAAATACAAGAAGTTTTCGTGGTTCTTGTCAATTTTTGTTGGTTTTCATCTTATGAACTTATTTCAGTCAGCAAGATCTTTCTTCTTCAAAGCAAAAAGATTTTATCTTCAAATACAAGAACTTTTCGTGGTTTTGTTGATTTTCAGCAAATGAACATATTTCAGCGAGCGAGAAGTTTTTTCTTTAATAGCGTCAGATTTTATCCTAAAATACAAGAACTTTTCGTGGTTCTTGTCAAATTTTGTTGGTTTTCATCCAATCAACTTATTTCAGTCAGCCAGATCTTTCTTCTTGAAAGCAAAAACATTTTATCTTCAAATACAAGAACTTTTCGTGGTTTTGTTGATTTTCAGCAAGTGAACATATTTCAGCGAGGGAGAAGTTTTTTCTTTAATAGCGTCAGATTTTATCTTAAAATACAAGAACATTTCGTGGTTCTTGTCAATTTTTGTTGGTTTTCATCCAATCAACTTATTTCAGTCAGCTGGATCTTTCTTCTTCAAAGCAAAAAGATTTTATCATCAAATACAAGAACTTTTCGTGGTTTTGTTGATTTTCAGCAAATGAACATATTTCAGCGAGCAAGAAGTTTTTTCTTTAAAAGCGTAAGATTTTATCTTAAAATACAAGAACTTTTCGTGGTTCTTGTCAATTTTTGTTGGTTTTCATCTTATGAGCTTAGTTCAGTCAGCGAGATCCTTCTTCTTCAAAGCAAAAAGATTTTATCTTCAAATACAAGAACTTTTCGTGGTTTTGTTGATTTTCAGCAAATGAACATATTTCAGCGAGCGAGAAGTTTTTTCTTTAAAAGCGTCAGATTTTATCTTAAAATACAAGAACTTTTCGTGGTTCTTGTCAATTTTTGTTGGTTTTCATCCAATGAACTTATTTCAGTCAGCAAGATCTTTCTTCTTCAAAGCAAAAAGATTAATCTTCAAATAGAAGAACTTTTCGTGGTTTTGTTGATTTTCAGCAAATGAACATATTTCAGCGAGCGAGAAGTTTTTTCTTTAATAGCGTAAGATTTTATCTTAAAATACAAGAACTTTTCGTGGTTCTTGTCAATTTTTGTTGGTTTTCATCTGATGAACTTATTTCAGTCAGCTTGATCTTTCTTCTTCAAAGCAAAAACATTTTATCTTCAAATACAAGAACTTTTCGTGGTTTTGTTGATTTTCAGCAAATGAACATATTTCAGCGAGGGAGAAGTTTTATCTTCAATCGCGTCAGATTTTATCTTAAAATACAAGAACTTTTCGTGGTTTTTGTCAATTTTTGTTGGTTTTCATCCAATGAACTTATTTCAGTCAGCAAGATCTTTCTTCTTCAAAGCAAAAAGATTTTATCTTCAAATACAAGAACTTTTCGTGGTTTTGTTGATTTTCAGCAAATGAACATATTTCAGCGAGCGAGAAGTTTTTTCTTTAATAGCGTCAGATTTTATCCTAAAATACAAGAACTTTTCGTGGTTCTTGTCAATTTTTGTTGGTTTTCATTCAATCAACTTATTTCAGTCAGCTAGATCTTTCTTCTTGAAAGCAAAAAGATTTTATCTTCAAATACAAGAACTTTTCGTGGTTTTGTTGATTTTCAGCAAATGAACATATTTCAGCGAGCGAGAAGTTTTTTCTTTAAAAGCGTCAGATTATATCTTAAAATAGAAGAACTTTTCGTGGTTCTTGTCAATTTTTGTTGGTTTTCATCTTATAAACTTATTTCAGTCAGCTTGATCTTTCTTCTTCAAAGCAAAAAGATTGTATCTTCAAATACAAGAAATTTTCGTGGTTTTGTTGATTTTCAGCAAATGAACATATTTCAGCGAGCTAGAAGTTTTTTCTTTAATAGCGTAAGATTTTATCTTAAAATACAAGAACTTTTCGTGGTTCTTGTCAATTTTTGTTGGTTTTCATCCGATGAACTTATTTCAGTCAGCTCGATCTTTCTTCTTCAAAGCAAAAAGATTTTATCTTCAAATACAAGAACTTTTCGTGGTTTTGTTGGTTTTCAGCAAATGAACATATTTCAGCGAGCAAGAAGTTTTTTCTTTAATAGCGTAAGATTTTATCTTAAAATACAAGAACTTTTCGTGGTTCTTGTCAATTTTTGTTGGTTTTCATCTTATGAGCTTAGTTCAGTCAGCGAGATCCTTCTTCTTCAAAGCAAAAAGATTTTATCTTCAAATACAAGAACAATTCGTGGTTTTGTTGATTTTCAGCAAGTGAACATATTTCAGCGAGCGAGAAGTTTTTTCTTTAATAGCGTCAGATTTTATCCTAAAATACAAGAACTTTTCGTGGTTCTTGTCAATTTTTGTTGGTTTTCATTCAATCAACTTATTTCAGTCAGCTAGATCTTTCTTCTTGAAAGCAAAAAGATTTTATCTTCAAATACAAGAACTTTTCGTGGTTTTGTTGATTTTCAGCAAATGAACATATTTCAGCGAGCGAGAAGTTTTTTCTTTAAAAGCGTCAGATTTTATCTTAAAATACAAGAACTTTTCGTGGTTCTTGTCAATTTTTGTTGGTTTTCATCTTATAAACTTATTTCAGTCAGCTTGATCTTTCTTCTTCAAAGCAAAAAGATTGTATCTTCAAATACAAGAAATTTTCGTGGTTTTGTTGATTTTCAGCAAATGAACATATTTCAGCGAGCTAGAAGTTTTTTCTTTAATAGCGTAAGATTTTATCTTAAAATACAAGAACTTTTCGTGGTTCTTGTCAATTTTTGTTGGTTTTCATCCGATGAACTTATTTCAGTCAGCTCGATCTTTCTTCTTCAAAGCAAAAAGATTTTATCTTCAAATACAAGAACTTTTCGTGGTTTTGTTGGTTTTCAGCAAATGAACATATTTCAGCGAGCAAGAAGTTTTTTCTTTAATAGCGTAAGATTTTATCTTAAAATACAAGAACTTTTCGTGGTTCTTGTCAATTTTTGTTGGTTTTCATCTTATGAGCTTAGTTCAGTCAGCGAGATCCTTCTTCTTCAAAGCAAAAAGATTTTATCTTCAAATACAAGAACAATTCGTGGTTTTGTTGATTTTCAGCAAATGAACATATTTCAGCGAGCGAGAAGTTTTTTCTTTAAAAGCGTCAGATTTTATCTCAAAATACAAGAACTTTTCGTGGTTCTTGTCAATTTTTGTTGGTTTTCATCCAATGAACTTATTTCAGTCAGCAAGATCTTCCTTCTTCAAAGCAAAAAGATTTTATCTTCAAATACATGAACTTTTCGTGGTTTTGTTGATTTTCAGCAAATGAACATATTTCAGCGAGCGAGAAGTTTTTTCTTTAAAAGCGTCAGATTTTATCTTAAAATACAAGAAATTTTCGTGGTTCTTGTCAATTTTTGTTGGTTTTCATCGAATGAACTTATTTCAGTCAGCAAGATCTTTCTTCTTCAAAGCAAAAAGATTTAATCTTCAAATAGAAGAACTTTTCGTGGTTTTGTTGATTTTCAGCAAATGAACATATTTCAGCGAGCGAGAAGTTTTTTCTTTAAAAGCGTCAGATTTTATCTTAAAATACAAGAACTTTTCGTGGTTCTTGTCAATTTTTGTTGGTTTTCATCTTATAAACTTATTTCAGTCAGCTTGATCTTTCTTCTTCAAAGCAAAAAGATTGTATCTTCAAATACAAGAAATTTTCGTGGTTTTGTTGATTTTCAGCAAATGAACATATTTCAGCGAGCTAGAAGTTTTTTCTTTAATAGCGTAAGATTTTATCTTAAAATACAAGAACTTTTCGTGGTTCTTGTCAATTTTTGTTGGTTTTCATCCGATGAACTTATTTCAGTCAGCTCGATCTTTCTTCTTCAAAGCAAAAAGATTTTATCTTCAAATACAAGAACTTTTCGTGGTTTTGTTGGTTTTCAGCAAATGAACATATTTCAGCGAGCAAGAAGTTTTTTCTTTAATAGCGTAAGATTTTATCTTAAAATACAAGAACTTTTCGTGGTTCTTGTCAATTTTTGTTGGTTTTCATCTTATGAGCTTAGTTCAGTCAGCGAGATCCTTCTTCTTCAAAGCAAAAAGATTTTATCTTCAAATACAAGAACAATTCGTGGTTTTGTTGATTTTCAGCAAATGAACATATTTCAGCGAGCGAGAAGTTTTTTCTTTAAAAGCGTCAGATTTTATCTCAAAATACAAGAACTTTTCGTGGTTCTTGTCAATTTTTGTTGGTTTTCATCCAATGAACTTATTTCAGTCAGCAAGATCTTCCTTCTTCAAAGCAAAAAGATTTTATCTTCAAATACATGAACTTTTCGTGGTTTTGTTGATTTTCAGCAAATGAACATATTTCAGCGAGCGAGAAGTTTTTTCTTTAAAAGCGTCAGATTTTATCTTAAAATACAAGAACTTTTCGTGGTTCTTGTCAATTTTTGTTGGTTTTCATCGAATGAACTTATTTCAGTCAGCAAGATCTTTCTTCTTCAAAGCAAAAAGATTTAATCTTCAAATAGAAGAACTTTTCGTGGTTTTGTTGATTTTCAGCAAATGAACATATTTCAGCGAGCGAGAAGTTTTTTCTTTAATAGCGTAAGATTTTATCCTAAAATACAAGAACTTTTCGTGGTTCTTGTCAATTTTTGTTGGTTTTCATCCAATGAACTTATTTCAGTCAGCAAGATCTTTCTTCTTCAAAGCAAAAAGATTAATCTTCAAATAGAAGAACTTTTCGTGGTTTTGTTGATTTTCAGCAAATGAACATATTTCAGCGAGCGAGAAGTTTTTTCTTTAACAGCGTAAGATTTTATCTTAAAATACAAGAACTTTTCGTGGTTCTTGTCAATTTTTGTTGGTTTTCATCTGATGAACTTATTTCAGTCAGCTTGATCTTTCTTCTTCAAAGCAAAAACATTTTATCTTCAAATACAAGAACTTTTCGTGGTTTTGTTGATTTTCAGCAAATGAACATATTTCAGCGAGGGAGAAGTTTTATCTTCAATCGCGTCAGATTTTATCTTAAAATACAAGAACTTTTCGTGGTTTTTGTCAATTTTTGTTGGTTTTCATCCAATGAACTTATTTCAGTCAGCAAGATCTTTCTTCTTCAAAGCAAAAAGATTTTATCTTCAAATACAAGAACTTTTCGTGGTTTTGTTGATTTTCAGCAAATGAACATATTTCAGCGAGCGAGAAGTTTTTTCTTTAATAGCGTCAGATTTTATCCTAAAATACAAGAACTTTTCGTGGTTCTTGTCAATTTTTGTTGGTTTTCATTCAATCAACTTATTTCAGTCAGCTAGATCTTTTGTCTTGAAAGCAAAAAGATTTTATCTTCAAATACAAGAACTTTTCGTGGTTTTGTTGATTTTCAGCAAATGAACATATTTCAGCGAGCGAGAAGTTTTTTCTTTAAAAGCGTCAGATTTTATCTTAAAATACAAGAACTTTTCGTGGTTCTTGTCAATTTTTGTTGGTTTTCATCTTATAAACTTATTTCAGTCAGCTTGATCTTTCTTCTTCAAAGCAAAAAGATTGTATCTTCAAATACAAGAAATTTTCGTGGTTTTGTTGATTTTCAGCAAATGAACATATTTCAGCGAGCTAGAAGTTTTTTCTTTAATAGCGTAAGATTTTATCATAAAATACAAGAACTTTTCGTGGTTCTTGTCAATTTTTGTTGGTTTTCATCCGATGAACTTATTTCAGTCAGCTCGATCTTTCTTCTTCAAAGCAAAAAGATTTTATCTTCAAATACAAGAACTTTTCGTGGTTTTGTTGGTTTTCAGCAAATGAACATATTTCAGCGAGCAAGAAGTTTTTTCTTTAATAGCGTAAGATTTTATCTTAAAATACAAGAACTTTTCGTGGTTCTTGTCAATTTTTGTTGGTTTTCATCTTATGAGCTTAGTTCAGTCAGCGAGATCCTTCTTCTTCAAAGCAAAAAGATTTTATCTTCAAATACAAGAACAATTCGTGGTTTTGTTGATTTTCAGCAAATGAACATATTTCAGCGAGCGAGAAGTTTTTTCTTTAAAAGCGTCAGATTTTATCTCAAAATACAAGAACTTTTCGTGGTTCTTGTCAATTTTTGTTGGTTTTCATCCAATGAACTTATTTCAGTCAGCAAGATCTTCCTTCTTCAAAGCAAAAAGATTTTATCTTCAAATACATGAACTTTTCGTGGTTTTGTTGATTTTCAGCAAATGAACATATTTCAGCGAGCGAGAAGTTTTTTCTTTAAAAGCGTCAGATTTTATCTTAAAATACAAGAAATTTTCGTGGTTCTTGTCAATTTTTGTTGGTTTTCATCGAATGAACTTATTTCAGTCAGCAAGATCTTTCTTCTTCAAAGCAAAAAGATTTAATCTTCAAATAGAAGAACTTTTCGTGGTTTTGTTGATTTTCAGCAAATGAACATATTTCAGCGAGCGAGAAGTTTTTTCTTTAATAGCGTAAGATTTTATCCTAAAATACAAGAACTTTTCGTGGTTCTTGTCAATTTTTGTTGGTTTTCATCCAATCAACTTATTTCAGTCAGCCAGATCTTTCTTCTTGAAAGCAAAAACATTTTATCTTCAAATACAAGAACTTTTCGTGGTTTTGTTGATTTTCAGCAAGTGAACATATTTCAGCGAGGGAGAAGTTTTTTCTTTAATAGCGTCAGATTTTATCTTAAAATACAAGAACATTTCGTGGTCCTTGTCAATTTTTGTTGGTTTTCATCCAATCAACTTATTTCAGTCAGCTGGATCTTTCTTCTTCAAAGCAAAAAGATTTTATCTTCAAATACAAGAACTTTTCGTGGTTTTGTTGATTTTCAGCAAATGAACATATTTCAGCGAGCAAGAAGTTTTTTCTTTAAAAGCGTAAGATTTTATCTTAAAATACAAGAACTTTTCGTGGTTCTTGTCAATTTTTGTTGGTTTTCATCTCATGAGCTTAGTTCAGTCAGCGAGATCCTTCTTCTTCAAAGCAAAAAGATTTTATCTTCAAATACAAGAACTTTTCGTGGTTTTGTTGATTTTCAGCAAATGAACATATTTCAGCGAGCGAGAAGTTTTTTCTTTAATAGCGTAAGATTTTATCTTAAAATACAAGAACTTTTCGTGGTTCTTGTCAATTTTTGTTGGTTTTCATCTTATGAACTTATTTCAGTCAGCTTGATCTTTCTTCTTCAAAGCAAAAACATTTTATCTTCAAATACAAGAACTTTTCGTGGTTTTGTTGATTTTCAGCAAATGAACATATTTCAGCGAGGGAGAAGTTTTATCTTCAATCGCGTCAGATTTTATCTTAAAATACAAGAACTTTTCGTGGTTCTTGTCAATTTTTGTTGGTTTTCATCCAATGAACTTATTTCAGTCAGCAAGATCTTTCTTCTTCAAAGCAAAAAGATTTTATCTTCAAATACAAGAACTTTTCGTGGTTTTGTCGATTTTCAGCAAATGAACATATTTCAGCGAGCGAGAAGTTTTTTCTTTAATAGCGTCAGATTTTATCCTAAAATACAAGAACTTTTCGTGGTTCTTGTCAATTTTTGTTGGTTTTCATTCAATCAACTTATTTCAGTCAGCTAGATCTTTCTTCTTGAAAGCAAAAAGATTTTATCTTCAAATACAAGAACTTTTCGTGGTTTTGTTGATTTTCAGCAAATGAACATATTTCAGCGAGCGAGAAGTTTTTTCTTTAAAAGCGTCAGATTTTATCTTAAAATACAAGAACTTTTCGTGGTTCTTGTCAATTTTTGTTGGTTTTCATCTTATAAACTTATTTCAGTCAGCTTGATCTTTCTTCTTCAAAGCAAAAAGATTGTATCTTCAAATACAAGAAATTTTCGTGGTTTTGTTGATTTTCAGCAAATGAACATATTTCAGCGAGCGAGAAGTTTTTTCTTTAATAGCGTCAGATTTTATCCTAAAATACAAGAACTTTTCGTGGTTCTTGTCAATTTTTGTTGGTTTTCATTCAATCAACTTATTTCAGTCAGCTAGATCTTTCTTCTTGAAAGCAAAAAGATTTTATCTTCAAATACAAGAACTTTTCGTGGTTTTGTTGATTTTCAGCAAATGTACATATTTCAGCGAGCTAGAAGTTTTTTCTTTAATAGCGTAAGATTTTATCTTAAAATACAAGAACTTTTCGTGGTTCTTGTCAATTTTTGTTGGTTTTCATCCAATGAACTTATTTCAGTCAGCTGGATCTTTCTTCTTCAAAGCAAAAAGATTTTATCTTCAAATACAAGAACTTTTCGTGGTTTTGTTGATTTTCAGCAAGTGAACATATTTCAGCGAGGGAGAAGTTTTTTCTTTAATAGCGTCAGATTTTATCTTAAAATACAAGAACATTTCGTGGTTCTTGTCAATTTTTGTTGGTTTTCATCCGATGAACTTATTTCAGTCAGCTCGATCTTTCTTCTTCAAAGCAAAAAGATTTTATCTTCAAATACAAGAACTTTTCGTGGTTTTGTTGGTTTTCAGCAAATTAACATATTTCAGCGAGCAAGAAGTTTTTTCTTTAATAGCGTAAGATTTTATCTTAAAATACAAGAACTTTTCGTGGTTCTTGTCAATTTTTGTTGGTTTTCATCTTATGAGCTTAGTTCAGTCAGCGAGATCCTTCTTCTTCAAAGGAAAAAGATTTTATCTTCAAATACAAGAACATTTCGTGGTTTTGTTGATTTTCAGCAAATGAACATATTTCAGCGAGCGAGAAGTTTTTTCTTTAAAAGCGTCAGATTTTATCTCAAAATACAAGAAGTTTTCGTGGTTCTTGTCAATTTTTGTTGGTTTTCATCCAATGAACTTATTTCAGTCAGCAAGATCTTCCTTCTTCAAAGCAAAAAGATTTTATCTTCAAATACATGAACTTTTCGTGGTTTTGTTGATTTTCAGCAAATGAACATATTTCAGCGAGCGAGAAGTTTTTTCTTTAAAAGCGTCAGATTTTATCTTAAAATACAAGAAATTTTCGTGGTTCTTGTCAATTTTTGTTGGTTTTCATCGAATGAACTTATTTCAGTCAGCAAGATCTTTCTTCTTCAAAGCAAAAAGATTTAATCTTCAAATAGAAGAACTTTTCGTGGTTTTGTTGATTTTCAGCAAATGAACATATTTCAGCGAGGAAGAAGTTTTTTCTTCAATAGCGTCAGATTTTATCCTAAAATACAAGAACTTTTCGTGGTTCTTGTCAATTTTTGTTGGTTTTCATCCAATGAACTTATTTCAGTCAGCAAGATCTTTCTTCTTCAAAGCAAAAAGATTTTATCTTCAAATACAAGAACTTTTCGTGGTTTTGTTGATTTTCAGCAAATGAACATATTTCAGCGAGCGAGAAGTTTTTTCTTTAATAGCGTCAGATTTTATCCTAAAATACAAGAACTTTTCGTGGTTCTTGTCAATTTTTGTTGGTTTTCATTCAATCAACTTATTTCAGTCAGCTGGATCTTTCTTCTTGAAAGCAAAAAGATTTTATCTTCAAATACATGAACTTTTCGTGGTTTTGTTGATTTTCAGCAAATGAACATATTTCAGCGAGCTAGAAGTTTTTTCTTTAAAAGCGTCAGATTTTATCTTAAAATACAAGAACTTTTCGTGGTTCTTGTCAATTTTTGTTGGTTTTCATCTGATGAACTTATTTCAGTCAGCTTGATCTTTCTTCTTCAAAGCAAAAAGATTGTATCTTCAAATACAAGAAATTTTCGTGGTTTTGTTGATTTTCAGCAAATGAACATATTTCAGCGAGCGAGAAGTTTTTTCTTTAATAGCGTCAGATTTTATCTTAAAATACAAGAACTTTTCATGGTTCTTGTCAATTTTTGTTGGTTTTCATCCAATGAACTTATTTCTGTCAGCCAGATCTTTCTTCTTGAAAGCAGAAACATTTTATCTTCAAATACAAGAACTTTTCGTGGTTTTGTTGATTTTCAGCAAGTGAACATATTTCAGCGAGGGAGAAGTTTTTTCTTCAATAGCGTCAGATTTTATCTTAAAATACAAGAACTTTTCGTGGTTCTTGTCAATTTTTGTTGGTTTTCATCCAATGAACTTATTTCAGTCAGCAAGATCTTTCTTCTTCAAAGCAAAAAGATTTTATCTTCAAATACAAGAACTTTTCGTGGTTTTGTTGATTTTCAGCAAATGAACATATTTCAGCGAGCGAGAAGTTTTTTCTTTAATAGCGTCAGATTTTATCCTAAAATACAAGAACTTTTCGTGGTTCTTGTCAATTTTTGTTGGTTTTCATCCAATGAACTTATTTCAGTCAGCCAGATCTTTCTTCTTGAAAGCAAAAACATTTTATCTTCAAATACAAGAACTTTTCGTGGTTTTGTTGATTTTCAGCAAGTGAACATATTTCAGCGAGGGAGAAGTTTTTTCTTTAATAGCGTCAGATTTTATCTTAAAATACAAGAACATTTCGTGGTTCTTGTCAATTTTTGTTGGTTTTCATCCGATGAACTTATTTCAGTCAGCTAGATCTTTCTTCTTCAAAGCAAAAAGATTTTATCTTCAAATACAAGAACTTTTCGTGGTTTTGTTGGTTTTCAGCAAATGAACATATTTCAGCGAGCAAGAAGTTTTTTCTTTAATAGCGTAAGATTTTATCTTAAAATACAAGAACTTTTCGTGGTTCCTGTCAATTTTTGTTGGTTTTCATCTTATGAGCTTAGTTCAGTCAGCAAGATCCTTCTTCTTCAAAGCACAAAGATTTTATCTTCAAATACAAGAACTTTTCGTGGTTTTGTTGATTTTCAGCAAATGAACATATTTCAGCGAGCGAGAAGTTTTTTCTTTAAAAGCGTCAGATTTTATCTTAAAATACAAGAACTTTTCGTGGTTCTTGTCAATTTTTGTTGGTTTTCATCCAATGAACTTATTTCAGTCAGCAAGATCTTCCTTCTTTAAAGCAAAAAGATTTTATCTTCAAATACATGAACTTTTCGTGGTTTTGTTGATTTTCAGCAAATGAACATATTTCAGCGAGCGAGAAGTTTTTTCTTTAAAAGCGTCAGATTTTATCTTAAAATACAAGAACTTTTCGTGGTTCTTGTCAATTTTTGTTGGTTTTCATCCAATGAACTTATTTCAGTCAGCAAGATCTTTCTTCTTCAAAGCAAAAAGATTTAATCTTCAAATAGAAGAACTTTTCATGGTTTTGTTGATTTTCAGCAAATGAACATATTTCAGCGAGCTAGAAGTTTTTTCTTTAATAGCGTAAGATTTTATCTTAAAATACAAGAACTTTTCGTGGTTCTTGTCAATTTTTGTTGGTTTTCATCTTATGAACTTATTTCAGTCAGCTTGATCTTTCTTCTTCAAAGCAAAAAGATTTTATCTTCAAATACAAGAACTTTTCGTGGTTTTGTTGATTTTCAGCAAATGAACATATTTCAGCGAGGGAGAAGTTTTTTCTTCAATAGCGTCAGATTTTATCTTAAAATACAAGAACTTTTCGTGGTTCTTGTCAATTTTTGTTGGTTTTCATTCAATCAACTTATTTCAGTCAGCTAGATCTTTCTTCTTGAAAGCAAAAAGATTTTATCTTCAAATACATGAACTTTTCGTGGTTTTGTTGATTTTGAGCAAATGAACACATTTCAGCGAGCGAGAAGTTTTTTCTTTAAAAGCGTCAGATTTTATCTTAAAATACAAGAACTTTTCGTGGTTCTTGTCAATTTTTGTTGGTTTTCATCTGATGAACTTATTTCAGTCAGCTTGATCTTTCTTCTTCAAAGCAAAAAGATTGTATCTTCAAATACAAGAAATTTTCGTGGTTTTGTTGATTTTCAGCAAATGAACATATTTCAGCGAGCGAGAAGTTTTTTCTTTAATAGCGTCAGATTTTATCCTAAAATACAAGAACCTTTCGTGGTTCTTGTCAATTTCTGTTGGTTTTCATCCAATCAACTTATTTCAGTCAGCCAGATCTTTCTTCTTCAAAGCAAAAACATTTTATCTTCAAATACAAGAACTTTTCGTGGTTTTGTTGATTTTCAGCAAGTGAACATATTTCAGCAAGGGAGAAGTTTTTTCTTTAATAGCGTAAGATTTTATCTTAAAGTACAAGAACATTTCGTGGTTCTTGTCAATTTTTGTTGGTTTTCATCCAATGAACTTATTTCAGTCAGCTAGATCTTTCTTCTTCAAAGCAAAAAGATTTTATCTTCAAATACAAGAACTTTTCGTGGTTTTGTTGATTTTCAGCAAGTGAACATATTTCAGCAAGGGAGAAGTTTTTTCTTTAATAGGGTCAGATTTTATCTTAAAGTACAAGAACATTTCGTGGTTCTTGTCAATTTTTGTTGGTTTTCATCCAATGAACTTATTTCAGTCAGCTAGATCTTTCTTCTTCAAAGCAAAAAGATTTTATCTTCAAATACAAGAACTTTTCGTGGTTTTGTTGATTTTCAGCAAATGTACATATTTCAGCGAGCTAGAAGTTTTTTCTTTAATAGCGTAAGATTTTATCTTAAAATACAAGAACTTTTCGTGGTTCTTGTCAATTTTTGTTGGTTTTCATCCAATGAACTTATTTCAGTCAGCTGGATCTTTCTTCTTCAAAGCAAAAAGATTTTATCTTCAAATACAAGAACTTTTCGTGGTTTTGTTGATTTTCAGCAAGTGAACATATTTCAGCGAGGGAGAAGTTTTTTCTTTAATAGCGTCAGATTTTATCTTAAAATACAAGAACATTTCGTGGTTCTTGTCAATTTTTGTTGGTTTTCATCCGATGAACTTATTTCAGTCAGCTCGATCTTTCTTCTTCAAAGCAAAAAGATTTTATCTTCAAATACAAGAACTTTTCGTGGTTTTGTTGGTTTTCAGCAAATTAACATATTTCAGCGAGCAAGAAGTTTTTTCTTTAATAGCGTAAGATTTTATCTTAAAATACAAGAACTTTTCGTGGTTCTTGTCAATTTTTGTTGGTTTTCATCTTATGAGCTTAGTTCAGTCAGCGAGATCCTTCTTCTTCAAAGCAAAAAGATTTTATCTTCAAATACAAGAACATTTCGTGGTTTTGTTGATTTTCAGCAAATGAACATATTTCAGCGAGGAAGAAGTTTTTTCTTCAATAGCGTCAGATTTTATCTTAAAATACAAGAACTTTTCGTGGTTCTTGTCAATTTCTGTTGGTTTTCATCCAATCAACTTATTTCAGTCAGCCAGATCTTTCTTCTTCAAAGCAAAAACATTTTATCTTCAAATACAAGAACTTTTCGTGGTTTTGTTGATTTTCAGCAAGTGAACATATTTCAGCAAGGGAGAAGTTTTTTCTTTAATAGCGTCAGATTTTATCTTAAAATACAAGAACATTTCGTGGTTCTTGTCAATTTTTGTTGGTTTTCATCCGATGAACTTATTTCAGTCAGCTAGATCTTTCTTCTTCAAAGCAAAAAGATTTTATCTTCAAATACAAGAACTTTTCCTGGTTTTGTTGGTTTTCAGCAAATGAACATATTTCAGCGAGCAAGAAGTTTTTTCTTTAATAGCGTAAGATTTTATCTTAAAATACAAGAACTTTTCGTGGTTCCTGTCAATTTTTGTTGGTTTTCATCTTATGAGCTTAGTTCAGTCAGCGAGATCCTTCTTCTTCAAAGCAAAAAGATTTTATCTTCAAATACAAGAACTTTTCGTGGTTTTGTTGATTTTCAGCAAATGAACATATTTCAGCGAGCGAGAAGTTTTTTCTTTAAAAGCGTCAGATTTTATCTTAAAATACAAGAACTTTTCGTGGTTCTTGTCAATTTTTGTTGGTTTTCATCCAATGAACTTATTTCAGTCAGCAAGATCTTCCTTCTTTAAAGCAAAAAGATTTTATCTTCAAATACATGAACTTTTCGTGGTTTTGTTGATTTTCAGCAAATGAACATATTTCAGCGAGCGAGAAGTTTTTTCTTTAAAAGCGTCAGATTTTATCTTAAAATACAAGAACTTTTCGTGGTTCTTGTCACTTTTTGTTGGTTTTCATCCAATGAACTTATTTCAGTCAGCAAGATCTTTCTTCTTCAAAGCAAAAAGATTTAATCTTCAAATAGAAGAACTTTTCATGGTTTTGTTGATTTTCAGCAAATGAACATATTTCAGCGAGCTAGAAGTTTTTTCTTTAATAGCGTAAGATTTTATCTTAAAATACAAGAACTTTTCGTGGTTCTTGTCAATTTTTGTTGGTTTTCATCTTATGAACTTATTTCAGTCAGCTTGATCTTTCTTCTTCAAAGCAAAAAGATTTTATCTTCAAATACAAGAACTTTTCGTGGTTTTGTTGATTTTCAGCAAATGAACATATTTCAGCGAGGGAGAAGTTTTTTCTTCAATAGCGTCAGATTTTATCTTAAAATACAAGAACTTTTCGTGGTTCTTGTCAATTTTTGTTGGTTTTCATTCAATCAACTTATTTCAGTCAGCTAGATCTTTCTTCTTGAAAGCAAAAAGATTTTATCTTCAAATACATGAACTTTTCGTGGTTTTGTTGATTTTGAGCAAATGAACACATTTCAGCGAGCGAGAAGTTTTTTCTTTAAAAGCGTCAGATTTTATCTTAAAATACAAGAACTTTTCGTGGTTCTTGTCAATTTTTGTTGGTTTTCATCTGATGAACTTATTTCAGTCAGCTTGATCTTTCTTCTTCAAAGCAAAAAGATTGTATCTTCAAATACAAGAAATTTTCGTGGTTTTGTTGATTTTCAGCAAATGAACATATTTCAGCGAGCGAGAAGTTTTTTCTTTAATAGCGTCAGATTTTATCCTAAAATACAAGAACCTTTCGTGGTTCTTGTCAATTTCTGTTGGTTTTCATCCAATCAACTTATTTCAGTCAGCCAGATCTTTCTTCTTCAAAGCAAAAACATTTTATCTTCAAATACAAGAACTTTTCGTGGTTTTGTTGATTTTCAGCAAGTGAACATATTTCAGCAAGGGAGAAGTTTTTTCTTTAATAGCGTCAGATTTTATCTTAAAGTACAAGAACATTTCGTGGTTCTTGTCAATTTTTGTTGGTTTTCATCCAATGAACTTATTTCAGTCAGCTAGATCTTTCTTCTTCAAAGCAAAAAGATTTTATCTTCAAATACAAGAACTTTTCGTGGTTTTGTTGATTTTCAGCAAGTGAACATATTTCAGCAAGGGAGAAGTTTTTTCTTTAATAGGGTCAGATTTTATCTTAAAGTACAAGAACATTTCGTGGTTCTTGTCAATTTTTGTTGGTTTTCATCCAATGAACTTATTTCAGTCAGCTAGATCTTTCTTCTTCAAAGCAAAAAGATTTTATCTTCAAATACAAGAACTTTTCGTGGTTTTGTTGATTTTCAGCAAATGTACATATTTCAGCGAGCTAGAAGTTTTTTCTTTAATAGCGTAAGATTTTATCTTAAAATACAAGAACTTTTCGTGGTTCTTGTCAATTTTTGTTGGTTTTCATCCAATGAACTTATTTCAGTCAGCTGGATCTTTCTTCTTCAAAGCAAAAAGATTTTATCTTCAAATACAAGAACTTTTCGTGGTTTTGTTGATTTTCAGCAAGTGAACATATTTCAGCGAGGGAGAAGTTTTTTCTTTAATAGCGTCAGATTTTATCTTAAAATACAAGAACATTTCGTGGTTCTTGTCAATTTTTGTTGGTTTTCATCCGATGAACTTATTTCAGTCAGCTCGATCTTTCTTCTTCAAAGCAAAAAGATTTTATCTTCAAATACAAGAACTTTTCGTGGTTTTGTTGGTTTTCAGCAAATTAACATATTTCAGCGAGCAAGAAGTTTTTTCTTTAATAGCGTAAGATTTTATCTTAAAATACAAGAACTTTTCGTGGTTCTTGTCAATTTTTGTTGGTTTTCATCTTATGAGCTTAGTTCAGTCAGCGAGATCCTTCTTCTTCAAAGCAAAAAGATTTTATCTTCAAATACAAGAACATTTCGTGGTTTTGTTGATTTTCAGCAAATGAACATATTTCAGCGAGGAAGAAGTTTTTTCTTCAATAGCGTCAGATTTTATCTTAAAATACAAGAACTTTTCGTGGTTCTTGTCAATTTCTGTTGGTTTTCATCCAATCAACTTATTTCAGTCAGCCAGATCTTTCTTCTTCAAAGCAAAAAGATTTTATCTTCAAATACAAGAACTTTTCGTGGTTTTGTTGATTTTCAGCAAGTGAACATATTTCAGCAAGGGAGAAGTTTTTTCATTAATAGGGTCAGATTTTATCTTAAAGTACAAGAACATTTCGTGGTTCTTGTCAATTTTTGTTGGTTTTCATCCAATGAACTTATTTCAGTCAGCTAGATCTTTCTTCTTCAAAGCAAAAAGATTTTATCTTCAAATACAAGAACTTTTCGTGGTTTTGTTGATTTTCAGCAAATGTACATATTTCAGCGAGCTAGAAGTTTTTTCTTTAATAGCGTAAGATTTTATCTTAAAATACAAGAACTTTTCGTGGTTCTTGTCAATTTTTGTTGGTTTTCATCCAATGAACTTATTTCAGTCAGCTGGATCTTTCTTCTTCAAAGCAAAAAGATTTTATCTTCAAATACAAGAACTTTTCGTGGTTTTGTTGATTTTCAGCAAGTGAACACATTTCAGCGAGGGAGAAGTTTTTTCTTTAATAGCGTCAGATTTTATCTTAAAATACAAGAACATTTCGTGGTTCTTGTCAATTTTTGTTGGTTTTCATCCGATGAACTTATTTCAGTCAGCTCGATCTTTCTTCTTCAAAGCAAAAAGATTTTATCTTCAAATACAAGAACTTTTCGTGGTTTTGTTGGTTTTCAGCAAATTAACATATTTCAGCGAGCAAGAAGTTTTTTCTTTAATAGCGTAAGATTTTATCTTAAAATACAAGAACTTTTCGTGGTTCTTGTCAATTTTTGTTGGTTTTCATCTTATGAGCTTAGTTCAGTCAGCGAGATCCTTCTTCTTCAAAGCAAAAAGATTTTATCTTCAAATACAAGAACATTTCGTGGTTTTGTTGATTTTCAGCAAATGAACATATTTCAGCGAGGAAGAAGTTTTTTCTTCAATAGCGTCAGATTTTATCTTAAAATACAAGAACTTTTCGTGGTTCTTGTCAATTTTTGTTGGTTTTCATCCAATGAACTTATTTCAGTCAGCAAGATCTTTCTTCTTCAAAGCAAAAAGATTTTATCTTCAAATACAAGAACTTTTCGTGGTTTTGTTGATTTTCAGCAAATGAACATATTTCAGCGAGCGAGAAGTTTTTTCTTTAATAGCGTCAGATTTTATCCTAAAATACAAGAACTTTTCGTGGTTCTTGTCAATTTTTGTTGGTTTTCATTCAATCAACTTATTTCAGTCAGCTGGATCTTTCTTCTTGAAAGCAAAAAGATTTTATCTTCAAATACATGAACTTTTCGTGGTTTTGTTGATTTTCAGCAAATGAACATATTTCAGCGAGCGAGAAGTTTTTTCTTTAAAAGCGTCAGATTTTATCTTAAAATACAAGAACTTTTCGTGGTTCTTGTCAATTTTTGTTGGTTTTCATCTGATGAACTTATTTCAGTCAGCTTGATCTTTCTTCTTCAAAGCAAAAAGATTGTATCTTCAAATACAAGAAATTTTCGTGGTTTTGTTGATTTTCAGCAAATGAACATATTTCAGCGAGCGAGAAGTTTTTTCTTTAATAGCGTCAGATTTTATCCTAAAATACAAGAACTTTTCGTGGTTCTTGTCAATTTTTGTTGGTTTTCATTCAATCAACTTATTTCAGTCAGCTAGATCTTTCTTCTTGAAAGCAAAAAGATTTTATCTTCAAATACAAGAACTTTTCGTGGTTTTGTTGATTTTCAGCAAATGAACATATTTCAGCGAGCAAGAAGTTTTTTCTTTAATAGCGTAAGATTTTATCTTAAAATACAAGAACTTTTCGTGGTTCTTGTCAATTTTTGTTGGTTTTCATCCAATGAACTTATTTCTGTCAGCCAGATCTTTCTTCTTGAAAGCAGAAACATTTTATCTTCAAATACAAGAACTTTTCGTGGTTTTGTTGATTTTCAGCAAGTGAACATATTTCAGCGAGGGAGAAGTTTTTTCTTCAATAGCGTCAGATTTTATCTTAAAATACAAGAACTTTTCGTGGTTCTTGTCAATTTTTGTTGGTTTTCATCCAATGAACTTATTTCAGTCAGCAAGATCTTTCTTCTTCAAAGCAAAAAGATTTTATCTTCAAATACAAGAACTTTTCGTGGTTTTGTTGATTTTCAGCAAATGAACATATTTCAGCGAGCGAGAAGTTTTTTCTTTAATAGCGTCAGATTTTATCCTAAAATACAAGAACTTTTCGTGGTTCTTGTCAATTTTTGTTGGTTTTCATCCAATGAACTTATTTCAGTCAGCCAGATCTTTCTTCTTGAAAGCAAAAACATTTTATCTTCAAATACAAGAACTTTTCGTGGTTTTGTTGATTTTCAGCAAGTGAACATATTTCAGCGAGGGAGAAGTTTTTTCTTTAATAGCGTCAGATTTTATCTTAAAATACAAGAACATTTCGTGGTTCTTGTCAATTTTTGTTGGTTTTCATCCGATGAACTTATTTCAGTCAGCTAGATCTTTCTTCTTCAAAGCAAAAAGATTTTATCTTCAAATACAAGAACTTTTCCTGGTTTTGTTGGTTTTCAGCAAATGAACATATTTCAGCGAGCAAGAAGTTTTTTCTTTAATAGCGTAAGATTTTATCTTAAAATACAAGAACTTTTCGTGGTTCCTGTCAATTTTTGTTGGTTTTCATCTTATGAGCTTAGTTCAGTCAGCGAGATCCTTCTTCTTCAAAGCAAAAAGATTTTATCTTCAAATACAAGAACTTTTCGTGGTTTTGTTGATTTTCAGCAAATGAACATATTTCAGCGAGCGAGAAGTTTTTTCTTTAAAAGCGTCAGATTTTATCTTAAAATACAAGAACTTTTCGTGGTTCTTGTCAATTTTTGTTGGTTTTCATCCAATGAACTTATTTCAGTCAGCTAGATCTTTCTTCTTGAAAGCAAAAAGATTTTATCTTCAAATACAAGAACTTTTCGTGGTTTTGTTGATTTTCAGCAAATGAACATATTTCAGCGAGCAAGAAGTTTTTTCTTTAATAGCGTAAGATTTTATCTTAAAATACAAGAACTTTTCGTGGTTCTTGTCAATTTTTGTTGGTTTTCATCCAATGAACTTATTTCTGTCAGCCAGATCTTTCTTCTTGAAAGCAGAAACATTTTATCTTCAAATACAAGAACTTTTCGTGGTTTTGTTGATTTTCAGCAAGTGAACATATTTCAGCGAGGGAGAAGTTTTTTCTTCAATAGCGTCAGATTTTATCTTAAAATACAAGAACTTTTCGTGGTTCTTGTCAATTTTTGTTGGTTTTCATCCAATGAACTTATTTCAGTCAGCAAGATCTTTCTTCTTCAAAGCAAAAAGATTTTATCTTCAAATACAAGAACTTTTCGTGGTTTTGTTGATTTTCAGCAAATGAACATATTTCAGCGAGCGAGAAGTTTTTTCTTTAATAGCGTCAGATTTTATCCTAAAATACAAGAACTTTTCGTGGTTCTTGTCAATTTTTGTTGGTTTTCATCCAATGAACTTATTTCAGTCAGCCAGATCTTTCTTCTTGAAAGCAAAAACATTTTATCTTCAAATACAAGAACTTTTCGTGGTTTTGTTGATTTTCAGCAAGTGAACATATTTCAGCGAGGGAGAAGTTTTTTCTTTAATAGCGTCAGATTTTATCTTAAAATACAAGAACATTTCGTGGTTCTTGTCAATTTTTGTTGGTTTTCATCCGATGAACTTATTTCAGTCAGCTAGATCTTTCTTCTTCAAAGCAAAAAGATTTTATCTTCAAATACAAGAACTTTTCCTGGTTTTGTTGGTTTTCAGCAAATGAACATATTTCAGCGAGCAAGAAGTTTTTTCTTTAATAGCGTAAGATTTTATCTTAAAATACAAGAACTTTTCGTGGTTCCTGTCAATTTTTGTTGGTTTTCATCTTATGAGCTTAGTTCAGTCAGCGAGATCCTTCTTCTTCAAAGCAAAAAGATTTTATCTTCAAATACAAGAACTTTTCGTGGTTTTGTTGATTTTCAGCAAATGAACATATTTCAGCGAGCGAGAAGTTTTTTCTTTAAAAGCGTCAGATTTTATCTTAAAATACAAGAACTTTTCGTGGTTCTTGTCAATTTTTGTTGGTTTTCATCCAATGAACTTATTTCAGTCAGCAAGATCTTCCTTCTTTAAAGCAAAAAGATTTTATCTTCAAATACATGAACTTTTCGTGGTTTTGTTGATTTTCAGCAAATGAACATATTTCAGCGAGCGAGAAGTTTTTTCTTTAAAAGCGTCAGATTTTATCTTAAAATACAAGAACTTTTCGTGGTTCTTGTCAATTTTTGTTGGTTTTCATCCAATGAACTTATTTCAGTCAGCAAGATCTTTCTTCTTCAAAGCAAAAAGATTTAATCTTCAAATAGAAGAACTTTTCATGGTTTTGTTGATTTTCAGCAAATGAACATATTTCAGCGAGCTAGAAGTTTTTTCTTTAATAGCGTAAGATTTTATCTTAAAATACAAGAACTTTTCGTGGTTCTTGTCAATTTTTGTTGGTTTTCATCTTATGAACTTATTTCAGTCAGCTTGATCTTTCTTCTTCAAAGCAAAAAGATTTTATCTTCAAATACAAGAACTTTTCGTGGTTTTGTTGATTTTCAGCAAATGAACATATTTCAGCGAGGGAGAAGTTTTTTCTTCAATAGCGTCAGATTTTATCTTAAAATACAAGAACTTTTCGTGGTTCTTGTCAATTTTTGTTGGTTTTCATTCAATCAACTTATTTCAGTCAGCTAGATCTTTCTTCTTGAAAGCAAAAAGATTTTATCTTCAAATACATGAACTTTTCGTGGTTTTGTTGATTTTGAGCAAATGAACACATTTCAGCGAGCGAGAAGTTTTTTCTTTAAAAGCGTCAGATTTTATCTTAAAATACAAGAACTTTTCGTGGTTCTTGTCAATTTTTGTTGGTTTTCATCTGATGAACTTATTTCAGTCAGCTTGATCTTTCTTCTTCAAAGCAAAAAGATTGTATCTTCAAATACAAGAAATTTTCGTGGTTTTGTTGATTTTCAGCAAATGAACATATTTCAGCGAGCGAGAAGTTTTTTCTTTAATAGCGTCAGATTTTATCCTAAAATACAAGAACCTTTCGTGGTTCTTGTCAATTTCTGTTGGTTTTCATCCAATCAACTTATTTCAGTCAGCCAGATCTTTCTTCTTCAAAGCAAAAACATTTTATCTTCAAACACAAGAACTTTTCGTGGTTTTGTTGATTTTCAGCAAATGAACATATTTCAGCGAGCAAGAAGTTTTTTCTTTAATAGCGTAAGATTTTATCTTAAAATACAAGAACTTTTCGTGGTTCTTGTCAATTTTTGTTGGTTTTCATCCAATGAACTTATTTCTGTCAGCCAGATCTTTCTTCTTGAAAGCAGAAACATTTTATCTTCAAATACAAGAACTTTTCGTGGTTTTGTTGATTTTCAGCAAGTGAACATATTTCAGCGAGGGAGAAGTTTTTTCTTCAATAGCGTCAGATTTTATCTTAAAATACAAGAACTTTTCGTGGTTCTTGTCAATTTTTGTTGGTTTTCATCCAATGAACTTATTTCAGTCAGCAAGATCTTTCTTCTTCAAAGCAAAAAGATTTTATCTTCAAATACAAGAACTTTTCGTGGTTTTGTTGATTTTCAGCAAATGAACATATTTCAGCGAGCGAGAAGTTTTTTCTTTAATAGCGTCAGATTTTATCCTAAAATACAAGAACTTTTCGTGGTTCTTGTCAATTTTTGTTGGTTTTCATCCAATGAACTTATTTCAGTCAGCCAGATCTTTCTTCTTGAAAGCAAAAACATTTTATCTTCAAATACAAGAACTTTTCGTGGTTTTGTTGATTTTCAGCAAGTGAACATATTTCAGCGAGGGAGAAGTTTTTTCTTTAATAGCGTCAGATTTTATCTTAAAATACAAGAACATTTCGTGGTTCTTGTCAATTTTTGTTGGTTTTCATCCGATGAACTTATTTCAGTCAGCTAGATCTTTCTTCTTCAAAGCAAAAAGATTTTATCTTCAAATACAAGAACTTTTCCTGGTTTTGTTGGTTTTCAGCAAATGAACATATTTCAGCGAGCAAGAAGTTTTTTCTTTAATAGCGTAAGATTTTATCTTAAAATACAAGAACTTTTCGTGGTTCCTGTCAATTTTTGTTGGTTTTCATCTTATGAGCTTAGTTCAGTCAGCGAGATCCTTCTTCTTCAAAGCAAAAAGATTTTATCTTCAAATACAAGAACTTTTCGTGGTTTTGTTGATTTTCAGCAAATGAACATATTTCAGCGAGCGAGAAGTTTTTTCTTTAAAAGCGTCAGATTTTATCTTAAAATACAAGAACTTTTCGTGGTTCTTGTCAATTTTTGTTGGTTTTCATCCAATGAACTTATTTCAGTCAGCAAGATCTTCCTTCTTTAAAGCAAAAAGATTTTATCTTCAAATACATGAACTTTTCGTGGTTTTGTTGATTTTCAGCAAATGAACATATTTCAGCGAGCGAGAAGTTTTTTCTTTAAAAGCGTCAGATTTTATCTTAAAATACAAGAACTTTTCGTGGTTCTTGTCAATTTTTGTTGGTTTTCATCCAATGAACTTATTTCAGTCAGCAAGATCTTTCTTCTTCAAAGCAAAAAGATTTAATCTTCAAATAGAAGAACTTTTCATGGTTTTGTTGATTTTCAGCAAATGAACATATTTCAGCGAGCTAGAAGTTTTTTCTTTAATAGCGTAAGATTTTATCTTAAAATACAAGAACTTTTCGTGGTTCTTGTCAATTTTTGTTGGTTTTCATCTTATGAACTTATTTCAGTCAGCTTGATCTTTCTTCTTCAAAGCAAAAAGATTTTATCTTCAAATACAAGAACTTTTCGTGGTTTTGTTGATTTTCAGCAAATGAACATATTTCAGCGAGGGAGAAGTTTTTTCTTCAATAGCGTCAGATTTTATCTTAAAATACAAGAACTTTTCGTGGTTCTTGTCAATTTTTGTTGGTTTTCATCCAATGAACTTATTTCAGTCAGCCAGATCTTTCTTCTTGAAAGCAAAAACATTTTATCTTCAAATACAAGAACTTTTCGTGGTTTTGTTGATTTTCAGCAAGTGAACATATTTCAGCGAGGGAGAAGTTTTTTCTTTAATAGCGTCAGATTTTATCTTAAAATACAAGAACATTTCGTGGTTCTTGTCAATTTTTGTTGGTTTTCATCCGATGAACTTATTTCAGTCAGCTAGATCTTTCTTCTTCAAAGCAAAAAGATTTTATCTTCAAATACAAGAACTTTTCCTGGTTTTGTTGGTTTTCAGCAAATGAACATATTTCAGCGAGCAAGAAGTTTTTTCTTTAATAGCGTAAGATTTTATCTTAAAATACAAGAACTTTTCGTGGTTCCTGTCAATTTTTGTTGGTTTTCATCTTATGAGCTTAGTTCAGTCAGCGAGATCCTTCTTCTTCAAAGCAAAAAGATTTTATCTTCAAATACAAGAACTTTTCGTGGTTTTGTTGATTTTCAGCAAATGAACATATTTCAGCGAGCGAGAAGTTTTTTCTTTAAAAGCGTCAGATTTTATCTTAAAATACAAGAACTTTTCGTGGTTCTTGTCAATTTTTGTTGGTTTTCATCCAATGAACTTATTTCAGTCAGCAAGATCTTCCTTCTTTAAAGCAAAAAGATTTTATCTTCAAATACATGAACTTTTCGTGGTTTTGTTGATTTTCAGCAAATGAACATATTTCAGCGAGCGAGAAGTTTTTTCTTTAATAGCGTAAGATTTTATCTTAAAATACAAGAACTTTTCGTGGTTCTTGTCAATTTTTGTTGGTTTTCATCTTATGAACTTATTTCAGTCAGCTTGATCTTTCTTCTTCAAAGCAAAAAGATTTTATCTTCAAATACAAGAACTTTTCGTGGTTTTGTTGATTTTCAGCAAATGAACCTATTTCAGCGAGGGAGAAGTTTTTTCTTCAATAGCGTCAGATTTTATCTTAAAATACAAGAACTTTTCGTGGTTCTTGTCAATTTTTGTTGGTTTTCATTCAATCAACTTATTTCAGTCAGCTAGATCTTTCTTCTTGAAAGCAAAAAGATTTTATCTTCAAATACATGAACTTTTCGTGGTTTTGTTGATTTTGAGCAAATGAACACATTTCAGCGAGCGAGAAGTTTTTTCTTTAAAAGCGTCAGATTTTATCTTAAAATACAAGAACTTTTCGTGGTTCTTGTCAATTTTTGTTGGTTTTCATCTGATGAACTTATTTCAGTCAGCTTGATCTTTCTTCTTCAAAGCAAAAAGATTGTATCTTCAAATACAAGAAATTTTCGTGGTTTTGTTGATTTTCAGCAAATGAACATATTTCAGCGAGCGAGAAGTTTTTTCTTTAATAGCGTCAGATTTTATCCTAAAATACAAGAACCTTTCGTGGTTCTTGTCAATTTCTGTTGGTTTTCATCCAATCAACTTATTTCAGTCAGCCAGATCTTTCTTCTTCAAAGCAAAAACATTTTATCTTCAAATACAAGAACTTTTCGTGGTTTTGTTGATTTTCAGCAAATGAACATATTTCAGCGAGCAAGAAGTTTTTTCTTTAATAGCGTAAGATTTTATCTTAAAATACAAGAACTTTTCGTGGTTCTTGTCAATTTTTGTTGGTTTTCATCCAATGAACTTATTTCTGTCAGCCAGATCTTTCTTCTTGAAAGCAGAAACATTTTATCTTCAAATACAAGAACTTTTCGTGGTTTTGTTGATTTTCAGCAAGTGAACATATTTCAGCGAGGGAGAAGTTTTTTCTTCAATAGCGTCAGATTTTATCTTAAAATACAAGAACTTTTCGTGGTTCTTGTCAATTTTTGTTGGTTTTCATCCAATGAACTTATTTCAGTCAGCAAGATCTTTCTTCTTCAAAGCAAAAAGATTTTATCTTCAAATACAAGAACTTTTCGTGGTTTTGTTGATTTTCAGCAAATGAACATATTTCAGCGAGCGAGAAGTTTTTTCTTTAATAGCGTCAGATTTTATCCTAAAATACAAGAACTTTTCGTGGTTCTTGTCAATTTTTGTTGGTTTTCATCCAATGAACTTATTTCAGTCAGCCAGATCTTTCTTCTTGAAAGCAAAAACATTTTATCTTCAAATACAAGAACTTTTCGTGGTTTTGTTGATTTTCAGCAAGTGAACATATTTCAGCGAGGGAGAAGTTTTTTCTTTAATAGCGTCAGATTTTATCTTAAAATACAAGAACATTTCGTGGTTCTTGTCAATTTTTGTTGGTTTTCATCCGATGAACTTATTTCAGTCAGCTAGATCTTTCTTCTTCAAAGCAAAAAGATTTTATCTTCAAATACAAGAACTTTTCCTGGTTTTGTTGGTTTTCAGCAAATGAACATATTTCAGCGAGCAAGAAGTTTTTTCTTTAATAGCGTAAGATTTTATCTTAAAATACAAGAACTTTTCGTGGTTCCTGTCAATTTTTGTTGGTTTTCATCTTATGAGCTTAGTTCAGTCAGCGAGATCCTTCTTCTTCAAAGCAAAAAGATTTTATCTTCAAATACAAGAACTTTTCGTGGTTTTGTTGATTTTCAGCAAATGAACATATTTCAGCGAGCGAGAAGTTTTTTCTTTAAAAGCGTCAGATTTTATCTTAAAATACAAGAACTTTTCGTGGTTCTTGTCAATTTTTGTTGGTTTTCATCCAATGAACTTATTTCAGTCAGCAAGATCTTCCTTCTTTAAAGCAAAAAGATTTTATCTTCAAATACATGAACTTTTCGTGGTTTTGTTGATTTTCAGCAAATGAACATATTTCAGCGAGCGAGAAGTTTTTTCTTTAAAAGCGTCAGATTTTATCTTAAAATACAAGAACTTTTCGTGGTTCTTGTCAATTTTTGTTGGTTTTCATCCAATGAACTTATTTCAGTCAGCAAGATCTTTCTTCTTCAAAGCAAAAAGATTTAATCTTCAAATAGAAGAACTTTTCATGGTTTTGTTGATTTTCAGCAAATGAACATATTTCAGCGAGCTAGAAGTTTTTTCTTTAATAGCGTAAGATTTTATCTTAAAATACAAGAACTTTTCGTGGTTCTTGTCAATTTTTGTTGGTTTTCATCTTATGAACTTATTTCAGTCAGCTTGATCTTTCTTCTTCAAAGCAAAAAGCTTTTATCTTCAAATACAAGAACTTTTCGTGGTTTTGTTGATTTTCAGCAAATGAACATATTTCAGCGAGGGAGAAGTTTTTTCTTCAATAGCGTCAGATTTTATCTTAAAATACAAGAACTTTTCGTGGTTCTTGTCAATTTTTGTTGGTTTTCATTCAATCAACTTATTTCAGTCAGCTAGATCTTTCTTCTTGAAAGCAAAAAGATTTTATCTTCAAATACATGAACTTTTCGTGGTTTTGTTGATTTTGAGCAAATGAACACATTTCAGCGAGCGAGAAGTTTTTTCTTTAAAAGCGTCAGATTTTATCTTAAAATACAAGAACTTTTCGTGGTTCTTGTCAATTTTTGTTGGTTTTCATCTGATGAACTTATTTCAGTCAGCTTGATCTTTCTTCTTCAAAGCAAAAAGATTGTATCTTCAAATACAAGAAATTTTCGTGGTTTTGTTGATTTTCAGCAAATGAACATATTTCAGCGAGCGAGAAGTTTTTTCTTTAATAGCGTCAGATTTTATCCTAAAATACAAGAACCTTTCGTGGTTCTTGTCAATTTCTGTTGGTTTTCATCCAATCAACTTATTTCAGTCAGCCAGATCTTTCTTCTTCAAAGCAAAAACATTTTATCTTCAAATACAAGAACTTTTCGTGGTTTTGTTGATTTTCAGCAAGTGAACATATTTCAGCAAGGGAGAAGTTTTTTCTTTAATAGCGTCAGATTTTATCTTAAAGTACAAGAACATTTCGTGGTTCTTGTCAATTTTTGTTGGTTTTCATCCAATGAACTTATTTCAGTCAGCTAGATCTTTCTTCTTCAAAGCAAAAAGATTTTATCTTCAAATACAAGAACTTTTCGTGGTTTTGTTGGTTTTCAGCAAATGAACATATTTCAGCGAGCAAGAAGTTTTTTCTTTAATAGCGTAAGATTTTATCTTAAAATACAAGAACTTTTCGTGGTTCTTGTCAATTTTTGTTGGTTTTCATCTTATGAGCTTAGTTCAGTCAGCGAGATCCTTCTTCTTCAAAGCAAAAAGATTTTATCTTCAAATACAAGAACTTTTCGTGGTTTTGTTGATTTTCAGCAAATGAACATATTTCAGCGAGCGAGAAGTTTTTTCTTTAAAAGCGTCAGATTTTATCTTAAAATACAAGAACTTTTCGTGGTTCTTGTCAATTTTTGTTGGTTTTCATCCAATGAACTTATTTCAGTCAGCAAGATCTTTCTTCTTCAAAGCAAAAAGATTTTATCTTCAAATACATGAACTTTTCGTGGTTTTGTTGATTTTCAGCAAATGAACATATTTCAGCGAGCGAGAAGTTTTTTCTTTAAAAGCGTCAGATTTTATCTTAAAATACAAGAACTTTTCGTGGTTCTTGTCAATTTTTGTTGGTTTTCATCTGATGAACTTATTTCAGTCAGCTTGATCTTTCTTCTTCAAAGCAAAAAGATTGTATCTTCAAATACAAGAAATTTTCGTGGTTTTGTTGATTTTCAGCAAATGAACATATTTCAGCGAGCGAGAAGTTTTTTCTTTAATAGCGTCAGATTTTATCCTAAAATACAAGAACTTTTCGTGGTTCTTGTCAATTTTTGTTGGTTTTCATTCAATCAACTTATTTCAGTCAGCTAGATCTTTCTTCTTGAAAGCAAAAAGATTTTATCTTCAAATACAAGAACTTTTCGTGGTTTTGTTGATTTTCAGCAAATGAACATATTTCAGCGAGCAAGAAGTTTTTTCTTTAATAGCGTAAGATTTTATCTTAAAATACAAGAACTTTTCGTGGTTCTTGTCAATTTTTGTTGGTTTTCATCCAATGAACTTATTTCTGTCAGCCAGATCTTTCTTCTTGAAAGCAGAAACATTTTATCTTCAAATACAAGAACTTTTCGTGGTTTTGTTGATTTTCAGCAAGTGAACATATTTCAGCGAGGGAGAAGTTTTTTCTTCAATAGCGTCAGATTTTATCTTAAAATACAAGAACTTTTCGTGGTTCTTGTCAATTTTTGTTGGTTTTCATCCAATGAACTTATTTCAGTCAGCAAGATCTTTCTTCTTCAAAGCAAAAAGATTTTATCTTCAAATACAAGAACTTTTCGTGGTTTTGTTGATTTTCAGCAAATGAACATATTTCAGCGAGCGAGAAGTTTTTTCTTTAATAGCGTCAGATTTTATCCTAAAATACAAGAACTTTTCGTGGTTCTTGTCAATTTTTGTTGGTTTTCATCCAATGAACTTATTTCAGTCAGCCAGATCTTTCTTCTTGAAAGCAAAAACATTTTATCTTCAAATACAAGAACTTTTCGTGGTTTTGTTGATTTTCAGCAAGTGAACATATTTCAGCGAGGGAGAAGTTTTTTCTTTAATAGCGTCAGATTTTATCTTAAAATACAAGAACATTTCGTGGTTCTTGTCAATTTTTGTTGGTTTTCATCCGATGAACTTATTTCAGTCAGCTAGATCTTTCTTCTTCAAAGCAAAAAGATTTTATCTTCAAATACAAGAACTTTTCGTGGTTTTGTTGGTTTTCAGCAAATGAACATATTTCAGCGAGCAAGAAGTTTTTTCTTTAATAGCGTAAGATTTTATCTTAAAATACAAGAACTTTTCGTGGTTCCTGTCAATTTTTGTTGGTTTTCATCTTATGAGCTTAGTTCAGTCAGCGAGATCCTTCTTCTTCAAAGCAAAAAGATTTTATCTTCAAATACAAGAACTTTTCGTGGTTTTGTTGATTTTCAGCAAATGAACATATTTCAGCGAGCGAGAAGTTTTTTCTTTAAAAGCGTCAGATTTTATCTTAAAATACAAGAACTTTTCGTGGTTCTTGTCAATTTTTGTTGGTTTTCATCTTATGAACTTATTTCAGTCAGCAAGATCTTCCTTCTTTAAAGCAAAAAGATTTTATCTTCAAATACATGAACTTTTCGTGGTTTTGTTGATTTTCAGCAAATGAACATATTTCAGCGAGCGAGAAGTTTTTTCTTTAAAAGCGTCAGATTTTATCTTAAAATACAAGAACTTTTCGTGGTTCTTGTCAATTTTTGTTGGTTTTCATCCAATGAACTTATTTCAGTCAGCAAGATCTTTCTTCTTCAAAGCAAAAAGATTTAATCTTCAAATAGAAGAACTTTTCATGGTTTTGTTGATTTTCAGCAAATGAACATATTTCAGCGAGCGAGAAGTTTTTTCTTTAATAGCGTAAGATTTTATCTTAAAATACAAGAACTTTTCGTGGTTCTTGTCAATTTTTGTTGGTTTTCATCTTATGAACTTATTTCAGTCAGCTTGATCTTTCTTCTTCAAAGCAAAAAGATTTTATCTTCAAATACAAGAACTTTTCGTGGTTTTGTTGATTTTCAGCAAATGAACATATTTCAGCGAGGGAGAAGTTTTTTCTTCAATAGCGTCAGATTTTATCTTAAAATACAAGAACTTTTCGTGGTTCTTGTCAATTTTTGTTGGTTTTCATTCAATCAACTTATTTCAGTCAGCTAGATCTTTCTTCTTGAAAGCAAAAAGATTTTATCTTCAAATACATGAACTTTTCGTGGTTTTGTTGATTTTGAGCAAATGAACACATTTCAGCGAGCGAGAAGTTTTTTCTTTAAAAGCGTCAGATTTTATCTTAAAATACAAGAACTTTTCGTGGTTCTTGTCAATTTTTGTTGGTTTTCATCTGATGAACTTATTTCAGTCAGCTTGATCTTTCTTCTTCAAAGCAAAAAGATTGTATCTTCAAATATAAGAAATTTTCGTGGTTTTGTTGATTTTCAGCAAATGAACATATTTCAGCGAGCGAGAAGTTTTTTCTTTAATAGCGTCAGATTTTATCCTAAAATACAAGAACCTTTCGTGGTTCTTGTCAATTTCTGTTGGTTTTCATCCAATCAACTTATTTCAGTCAGCCAGATCTTTCTTCTTCAAAGCAAAAACATTTTATCTTCAAATACAAGAACTTTTCGTGGTTTTGTTGATTTTCAGCAAGTGAACATATTTCAGCAAGGGAGAAGTTTTTTCTTTAATAGCGTCAGATTTTATCTTAAAGTACAAGAACATTTCGTGGTTCTTGTCAATTTTTGTTGGTTTTCATCCAATGAACTTATTTCAGTCAGCTAGATCTTTCTTCTTCAAAGCAAAAAGATTTTATCTTCAAATACAAGAACTTTTCGTGGTTTTGTTGGTTTTCAGCAAATGAACATATTTCAGCGAGCAAGAAGTTTTTTCTTTAATAGCGTAAGATTTTATCTTAAAATACAAGAACTTTTCGTGGTTCTTGTCAATTTTTGTTGGTTTTCATCTTATGAGCTTAGTTCAGTCAGCGAGATCCTTCTTCTTCAAAGCAAAAAGATTTTATCTTCAAATACAAGAACTTTTCGTGGTTTTGTTGATTTTCAGCAAATGAACATATTTCAGCGAGCGAGAAGTTTTTTCTTTAAAAGCGTCAGATTTTATCTTAAAATACAAGAACTTTTCGTGGTTCTTGTCAATTTTTGTTGGTTTTCATCCAATGAACTTATTTCAGTCAGCAAGATCTTTCTTCTTCAAAGCAAAAAGATTTTATCTTCAAATACATGAACTTTTCGTGGTTTTGTTGATTTTCAGCAAATGAACATATTTCAGCGAGCGAGAAGTTTTTTCTTTAAAAGCGTCAGATTCTATCTTAAAATACAAGAACTTTTCGTGGTTCTTGTCAATTTTTGTTGGTTTTCATCCAATGAACTTATTTCAGTCAGCAAGATCTTTCTTCTTCAAAGCAAAAAGATTTAATCTTCAAATAGAAGAACTTTTCGTGGTTTTGTTGATTTTCAGCAAATGAACATATTTCAGCGAGCGAGAAGTTTTTTCTTTAATAGCGTCAGATTTTATCTTAAAATACAAGAACTTTTCGTGGTTCTTGTCAATTTTTGTTGGTTTTCATCTTATGAACTTATTTCAGTCAGCTTGATCTTTCTTCTTCAAAGCAAAAAGATTTTATCTTCAAATGCAAGAACTTTTCGTGGTTTTGTTGATTTTCAGCAAATGAACATATTTCAGCGAGGGAGAAGTTTTTTCTTCAATAGCGTCAGATTTTATCTTAAAATACAAGAACGTTTCGTGGTTCTTGTCAATTTTTGTTGGTTTTCATCTTATGAACTTATTTCAGTCAGCTTGATCTTTCTTCTTCAAAGCAAAAAGATTTTATCTTCAAATACAAGAACTTTTTGTGGTTTTGTTGATTTTCAGCAAATGAACATATTTCAGCGAGGGAGAAGTTTTTTCTTTAATAGCGTCAGATTTTATCCTAAAATACAAGAACTTTTCGTGGTTCTTGTCAATTTTTGTTGGTTTTCATCCAATCAACTTATTTCAGTCAGCCAGATCTTTCTACTTGAAAGCAAAAACATTTTATCTTCAAATACAAGAACTTTTCGTGGTTTTGTTGATTTTCAGCAAATGAACATATTTCAGCGAGGGAGAAGTTTTTTCTTTAATAGCGTCAGATTTTATCTTAAAATACAAGAACATTTCGTGGTTCTTGTCAATTTTTGTTGGTTTTCATCCAATGAACTTATTTCAGTCAGCTAGAACTTTCTTCTTCAAAGCAAAAAGATTTTATCTTCAAATACAAGAACTTTTCGTGGTTTTGTTGGTTTTCAGCAAATGAACATATTTCAGCGAGCAAGAAGTTTTTTTCTTTAATAGCGTAAGATTTTATCTTAAAATACAAGAACTTTTCGTGGTTCTTGTCAATTTTTGTTGGTTTTCATCTTATGAGCTTAGTTCAGTCAGCGAGATCCTTCTTCTTCAAAGCAAAAAGATTTTATCTTCAAATACAAGAACTTTTCGTGGTTTTGTTGATTTTCAGCAAATGAACATATTTCAGCGAGCGAGAAGTTTTTTCTTTGAAAGCGTCAGATTTTATCTTAAAATACAAGAAGTTTTCGTGGTTCTTGTCAATTTTTGTTGGTTTTCATCCAATGAACTAATTTCAGTCAGCTAGATCTTTCTTCTTCAAAGCAAAAAGATTTAATCTTCAAATAGAAGAACTTTTCGTGGTTTTGTTGGTTTTCAGCAAATGAAGATATTTCAGCGAGCAAGAAGTTTTTTCTTTAATAGCGTAAGATTTTATCTTAAAATACAAGAACTTTTCGTGGTTCTTGTCAATTTTTGTTGGTTTTCATCTTATGAACTTATTTCAGTCAGCTTGATCTTTCTTCTTCAAAGCAAAAAGATTGTATCTTCAAATACAAGAAATTTTCGTGGTTTTGTTGATTCTCAGCAAATGAACATATTTCAGCGAGGGAGAAGTCTTTTCTTTAATAGCGTCAGATTTTATCTTAAAATACAAGAAGTTTTCGTGGTTCTTGTCAATTTTTGTTGGTTTTCATCCAATGAACTTATTTCAGTCAGCAAGATCTTTCTTCTTAAAAGCAAAAAGATTTTATCTTCAAATACAAGAACTTTTCGTGGTTTTGTTGATTTTCAGCAAATGAACATATTTCAGCGAGCGAGAAGTTTTTTCTTTGAAAGCGTCAGATTTTATCTTAAAATACAAGAACTTTTCGTGGTTCTTGTCAATTTTTGTTGGTTTTCATCCAATGAACTTATTTCAGTCAGCAAGATCTTTCTTCTTCAAAGCAAAAAGATTTAATCTTCAAATAGAAGAACTTTTCGTGGTTTTGTTGATTTTCAGCAAATGAACATATTTCAGCGAGCGAGAAGTTTTTTCTTTAATAGCGTCAGATTTTATCTTAAAATACAAGAACTTTTCGTGGTTCTTGTCAATTTTTGTTGGTTTTCATCTAATGAACTTATTTCAGTCAGCTGGATCTTTCTTCTTCAAAGCAAAAAGATTTTATCTTCAAGTACAAGAACTTTTCGTGGTTTTGTTGATTTTCAGCAAATGAACATATTTCAGCGAGCTCGATGTTTTTTCTTCAATAGCGTAAGATTTTATCTTAAAATACAAGAACTTTTCGTGGTTCTTGTCAATTTTTGTTGGTTTTCATCCAATGAACTTATTTCAGTCAGCAAGATCTTTCTTCTTCAAAGCAAAAATATTTTACCTTCAAATACAAGAACTTTTCGTGGTTTTGTTGATTTTCAGCAAATGAACATATTTCAGCGAGGGAGAAGTTTTTTCTTTAATAGCGTCAGATTTTATCCGAAAATACAAGAACTTTTCGTGGTTCTTGTCAATTTTTGTTGGTTTTCATCCAATCAACTTATTTCAGTCAGCCAGATCTTTCTTCTTGAAAGCAAAAACATTTTATCTTCAAATACAAGAACTTTTCGTGGTTTTGTTGATTTTCAGCAAATGAACATATTTCAGCGAGGGAGAAGTTTTTTCTTTAATAGCGTCAGATTTTATCTTAAGATACAAGAACATTTCGTGGTTCTTGTCAATTTTTGTTGGTTTTCATCCAATGAACTTATTTCAGTCAGCTAGATCTTTCTTCTTCAAAGCAAAAAGATTTTATCTTCAAATACAAGAACTTTTCGTGGTTTTGTTGGTTTTCAGCAAATGAACATATTTCAGCGAGCAAGAAGTTTTTTCTTTAATAGCGTAAGATTTTATCTTAAAATACAAGAACTTTTCGTGGTTCTTGTCAATTTTTGTTGGTTTTCATCTTATGAGCTTAGTTCAGTCAGCGAGATCCTTCTTCTTCAAAGCAAAAAGATTTTATCTTCAAATACAAGAACTTTTCGTGGTTTTGTTGATTTTCAGCAAATGAACATGTTTCAGCGAGCGAGAAGTTTTTTCTTTAATAGCGTCAGATTTTATCTTAAAATACAAGAACTTTACGTGGTTCTTGTCAATTTTTGTTGGTTTTCATCCAATGAACTTATTTCAGTCAGCTATATCTTTCTTCTTGAAAGCAAAAAGATTTTATCTTCAAATACAAGAACTTTTCGTGATTTTGTTGATTTTCAGCAAATGAACATATTTCAGCGAGCGAGAAGTTTTTTCTTTAATAGATTTTATCTTAAAATACAAGAACTTTTCGTGGTTCTTGTCAATTTTTGTTGGTTTTCATCCAATTAACTTATTTCAGTCAGCGAGATCTTTCTTCTACAAAGCAAAAAGATTTTATCTTCAAATACAAGAACTTTTCGTGGTTTTGTTGATTTTCAGCAAATGAACATATTTCAGCGAGGGAGAAGTTTTTTCTTTAAAAGCGTAAGATTTTATCTTAAAATACAAGAACTTTTCGTGGTTCTTGTCAATTTTTGTTGGTTTTCATCCAATTAACTTATTTCAGTCAGCTCGATCTTTCTTCTTCAAAGCAAAAATATTTTATCTTCAAATACAAGAACTTTTCGTGGTTTTGTTGATTTTCAGCAAATGAACATATTTCAGCGAGGGAGAAGTTTTTTCTTTAATAGCGTCAGATTTAATCTTAAAATACAAAAACTTTTCGTGGTTCTTGTCAATTTTTGTTGATTTTCATCAAATGAACTTATTTCAGTCAGCTGGATCTTTCTTCTTTAAAGCAAAAAGATTTTATCTTCAAATACATGAACTTTTCGTGGTTTTGTTGATTTTCAGCAAATGAACGTATTTCAGCGAGGGAGAAGTTTTTTCTTTAATCGCGTCAGATTTTATCTTAAAATACAAGAACTTTTCGTGGTTCTTGTCAATTTTTGTTGATTTTCAGCAAATGAACATATTTCAGCGAGGGAGAAGTTTTTTCTTTAATCGCGTCAGATTTTATCTTAAAATACAAAAACTTTTCGTGGTTCTTGTCAATTTTTTTTGGCTTTCATCCAATGAACTTATTTCAGTCAGCCAGATCTTTCTTCTTCAAAGAAAAAGATTTTATCTTCAAATACAAGAACTTTTCGTGATTTTGTTGATTTTCAGCAAATGAACATATTTCAGCGAGCGAGAAGTTTTTTCTTTAAAAGCGTCAGATTTTCGCTTAAAATACAAGAACTTTTCGTGGTTCTTGTCAATTTTTGTTGGTTTTCATCCAATGAACTTATTTCAGTCAGCAAGATCTTTCTTCTTGAAAGCAAAAAGATTTTATCTTCAAATGCAAGAACTTTTCGTGGTTTTGTTGATTTTCAGCAAATGAACATATTTCAGCGAGCGAGAAGTTTTTTCTTTAATAGCGTCAGATTTTATCTTAAAATACAAGAACTTTTCGTGGTTCTTGTCAATTTTTGTTGGTTTTCATCCAATGAACTTATTTCAGTCAGCTAGATCTTTCTTCTTGAAAGCAAAAAGATTTTATCTTCAAATACAAGAACTTTTCGTGATTTTGTTGATTTTCAGCAAATGAACATATTTCAGCGAGGGAGAAGTTTTTTCTTTAATAGCGTCAGATTGAATCTTAAAATACAAAAACTTTTCGTGGTTCTTGTCAATTTTTGTTGGTTTTCATCTGATGAACTTATTTCAGTCAGCTAGATCTTTCTTCTTGAAAGCAAAAAGATTTTATCTTCAAATACAAGAACTTTTCGTGATTTTGTTGATTTTCAGCAAATGAACATATTTCAGCGAGGGAGAAGTTTTTTCTTTAATAGCGTCAGATTGAATCTTAAAATACAAGAACTTTTCGTGGTTCTTGTCAATTTTTGTTGGTTTTCATCTGATGAACTTATTTCATTCAGCTAGATCTTTCTTCTTCAAAGCAAATAGATTTTATCATCAAATACAAGAACTTTTCGTGATTTTGTTGATTTTCAGCAAATGAACATATTTCAGCGAGTGAGAAGTTTTTTCTTTAATAGCGTCAGATTTTATCTTAAAATACAAAAACTTTTCGTGGCTCTTGTCAATTTTTGTTGATTTTCATCAAATGAACTTATTTCAGTCAGCTAGATCTTTCTTATTTAAAGCAAATGATTTTATCTTCAAATACAAGAACTTTTCGTGGTTTTGTTGATTTTCAGCAAATGAACATATTTCAGCGAGGGAGACGTTTTTTCTTTAATAGCGTAAGATTTTATCTTCAAATACAAGAACTTTTCGTGGTTTTGTTGATTTTCAGCAAATGAACATATTTCAGCGAGCGAGAAGTTTTTTCTTTAATCGCGTCAGATTTTATCTTAAAATACAAGAACTTTTCGTGGTTCTTGTCAATTTTTGTTGGTTTTCATCTTATGAAATTATTTCAGTCAGCTCGATCTTTCTTCTTCAAAGCAAAAAGATTTTATCTTCAAATACAAGAACTTTTCGTGGTTTTGTTGATTTTCAGCAAATGAACATATTTCAGCGAGGGAGAAGTTTTTTCTTTAAAAGCGTCAGATTTTAGCTTAAAATACAAGAACTTTTCATGGTTCTTGTCAATTTTTGTTGATTTTCAGCAAATGAACATATTTCAGCGAGGGAGAAGTTTTTTCTTTAATCGCGTCAGATTTTATCTTAACATACAAGAACTTTTCGTGGTTCTTGTCAATTGTTTTTGGCTTTCATCCAATGAACTTATTTCAGTCAGCCAGATCTTTCTTCTTCAAAGCAAAAAGATTTTATCTTCAAATACAAGAACTTTTCGTGGTTTTGTTGATTTTCAGCAAATGAACATATTTCAGCGAGCGAGAAGTTTTTTCTTTATTAGCGTCAGATTTTATCTTAAAATACAAGAACTTTTCATGGTTCTTGTCAATTTTTGTTGGTTTTCATCCAATCAACTTATTTCAGTCAGCCAGATCTTTCTTCTTCAAAGCTAAAAGATTTTATCTTCAAATACAAGAACTTTTCGTGGTTTTGTTGATTTTCAGCAAATGAACATATTTCAGCGAGGGAGAAGTTTTTTCTTTAATAGCGTCAGATTGAATCTTAAAATACAAAAACTTTTCGTGGTTCTTGTCAATTTTTGTTGATTTTCATCAAATGAACTTATTTCAGTCAGCTAGATCTTTCTTCTTGAAAGCAAAAAGATTTTATCTTCAAATACAAGAACTTTTCGTGGTTTTGTTGATTTTCAGCAAATGAACATATTTCAGCGAGGGAGAAGTTTTTTCTTTAATAGCGTCAGATTTTATCTTAAAGTACAAGAACTTTTCGTGGTTCTTGTCAATTTTTGTTGGTTTTCATCCAATGAACTTATTTCAGTCAGCTAGATCTTTCTTCTTTAAAGCAAAAAGATTTTATCTTCAAATACAAGAACTTTTCGTGATTTTGTTGATTTTCAGCAAATGAACATATTTCAGCGAGCGAGAAGTTTTTTCTTTATTAGCGTCAGATTTTATCTTAAAATACAAGAACTTTTCGTGGTTCTTGTCAATTTTTGTTGGTTTTCATCTGATGAACTTATTTCATTCAGCTCGATCTTTCTTCTTTAAAGCAAAAAGATTTTATCTTCAAATACAAGAACTTTTCGTGGTTTTGTTGATTTTCAGCAAATGAACATATTTCAGCGAGGGAGAAGTTTTTTCTTTAATAGCGTCAGATTTTCGCTTAAAATACAAGAACTTTTCGTGGTTCTTGTCAATTTTTGTTGGTTTTCATCCAATGAACTTATTTCAGTCAGCAAGATCTTTCTTCTTCAAAGCAAAAAGATTTTATCTTCAAATGCAAGAACTTTTCGTGGTTTTGTTGATTTTCAGCAAATGAACATATTTCAGCGAGCGAGAAGTTTTTTCTTTATTAGCGTCAGATTTTATCTTAAAATACAAGAACTTTTCGTGGTTCTTGTCAATTTTTGTTGGTTTTCATCTGATGAACTTATTTCATTCAGCAAGATCTTTCTTCTTGAAAGCAAAAAGATTTTATCTTCAAATGCAAGAACTTTTCGTGGTTTTGTTGATTTTCAGCAAATGAACATATTTCAGCGAGGGAGAAGTTTTTTCTTTAAAAGCGTCAGATTTTAGCTTAAAATACAAGAACTTTTCATGGTTCTTGTCAATTTTTGTTGATTTTGTCAATTTTCTGATGCTATTAAAGAAAAAACTTCTCGCTCGCTGAAATATGTTCATTTGCTGAAAATCAACAAAACCACGAAAAGTTCTTGTATTTGAAGATAAAATCTTTTTGCTTTGAAGAAGAAAGATCTAGCTGACTGAAATAAGTTCATAAGATGAAAACTAACAAAAATTGACAAGAATCACAAAATGTTCTTGTATTTTAAGATAAAATCTTACGCTATTGAAGAAAAAACTTCGAGCTCGCTGAAATATGTTCATTTGCTGAAAATCAACAAAACCACGAAAAGTTCTTGTATTTGAAGATAAAATCTTTTTGCTTTCAAGAAGAAAGATCTAGCTGACTGAAATAAGTTCATAAGATGAAAACCAACAAAAATTGACAAGAACCACGAAAAGTTCTTGTATTTTAAGATAAAATCTGACGCTATTAAAGAAAAAACTTCCAGCTCACTGAAATATGTTCATTTGGTGAAAATCAACAAAACCATGAAAAGTTCTTGTATTTGAAGATAAAATCTTTTTGCTTTCAAGAAGAAAGATCTAGCTGACTGAAATAAGTTCATTGGATGAAAACCAACGAAAATTGACAAGAACCACGAAAAGTTCTTGTATTTTAAGATAAAATCTGACGCTATTAAAGAAAAAACTTCCAGCTCACTGAAATATGTTCATTTGGTGAAAATCAACAAAACCATGAAAAGTTCTTGTATTTGAAGATAAAATCTTTTTGCTTTCAAGAAGAAAGATCTAGCTGACTGAAATAAGTTCATTGGATGAAAACCAACGAAAATTGACAAGAACCACGAAAAGTTCTTGTATTTCAAGATAAAATCTGACGCTATTAAAGAAAAAACTTCTCCCTCGCTGAAATATGTTCATTTGCTGAAAATCAACAAAACCACGAAAAGTTCTTGTATTTGAAGATAAAATCTTTTTGCTTTGAAGAAGAAATATCTACCTGACTGAAATAAGTTTATTGGATGAAAATCAACAAAAATTGACAAGAACCACGAAAAGTTTTTGTATTTTAAGATAAAATCTGACGCGATGAAAGAAAAAACTTCTCGCTCGCTGAAATATGTTCATTTGCTGAAAATCAACAAAACCACGAAAAGTTCTTGCATTTGAAGATAAAATCTTTTTCCTTTGAAGAAGAAAGATCTAGCTGACTGAAATAAGTTTATGGGATGAAAACCAACAAAAATTGACAAGAACCACGAAAAGTTCTTGTATTTTAAGATAAAATCTGACGCTATTAAAGAAAAAACTTCTCGCTCGCTGAAATATGTTCATTTGCTGAAAATCAACAAAACCACGAAAAGTTCTTGCATTTGAAGATAAAATCTTTTTGCTTTCAAGAAGAAAGATCTTGCTGACTGAAATAAGTTCATTGGATGAAAATCAACAAAACCACGAAAAGTTCTTGTATTTGAAGATAAAATCTTTTGGCTTTAAAGAAGAAAGATCTAGCTGACTGAAATCAGTTCATTTGATGAAAATCAACAAAAATTGACAAGAACCACGAAAAGTTTTTGTATTTTAAGATTAAATCTGACGCTATTAAAGAAAAAACTTCTCGCTCGCTGAAATATGTTCATTTGCTGAAAATCAACAAAATCACGAAAAGTTCTTGTATTTGAAGATAAAATCTTTTTGCTTTCAAGAAGAAAGATCTGGCTGACTGAAATAAGTTCATTGGATGAAGGCCAACAAAAATTGACAAGAACCACGAAAAGTTCTTGTATTTTAAGATAAAATCTGACGCGATTAAAGAAAAAACTTCTCCCTCGCTGAAATATGTTCATTTGCTGAAAATCAACAAAACCACGAAAAGTTCTTGTATTTGAAGATAAAATCTTTTTGCTTTCAAGAAGAAAGATCCAGCTGACTGAAATAAGTTCATTGGATGAAAACCAACAAAAATTGACAAGAACCACGAAAAGTTCTTGTATTTTAAGATAAAATCTGACGCTATTAAAGAAAAAACTTCTCCCTCGCTGAAATATGTTCATTTGCTGAAAATCAACAAAACCACGAAAAGTTCTTGTATTTGAAGATAAAATCTTTTTGCTTTGAAGAAGAAAGATCTTGCTGACTGAAATAAGTTCATAAGATGAAAACTAACAAAAATTGACAAGAATCACGAAATGTTCTTGTATTTTAAGATAAAATCTTACGCTATTGAAGAAAAAACATCGAGCTCGCTGAAATATGTTCATTTGCTGAAAATCAACAAAACCACGAAAAGTTCTTGTATTTGAAGATAAAATCTTTTTGCTTTGAAGAAGAAAGATCGAGCTGACTGAAATAAGTTCATTGGATGAAAACCAACAAAAATTGACAAGAACCACGAAAAGTTCTTGTATTTTAAGATAAAATCTGACGCTATTAAAGAAAAAACTTCTCCCTCGCTGAAATATGTTCATTTGCTGAAAATCAACAAAACCACGAAAAGTTCTTGTATTTGAAGATAAAATCTTTTTGCTTTCAAGAAGAAAGATCCAGCTGACTGAAATAAGTTCATAAGATGAAAACCAACAAAAATTGACAAGAACCACGATAAGTTCTTGTATTTTAAGATAAAATCTGACGCTATTAAAGAAAAAACTTCCAGCTCACTGAAATATGTTCATTTGGTGAAAATCAACAAAACCATGAAAAGTTCTTGTATTTGAAGATAAAATCTTTTTGATTTCAAGAAGAAAGATCTAGCTGACTGAAATAAGTTCATTGGATGAAAACCAACGAAAATTGACAAGAACCACGAAAAGTTCTTGTATTTCAAGATAAAATCTGACGCTATTAAAGAAAAAACTTCTCCCTCGCTGAAATATGTTCATTTGCTGAAAATCAACAAAACCACGAAAAGTTCTTGTATTTGAAGATAAAATCTTTTTGCTTTGAAGAAGAAATATCTACCTGACTGAAATAAGTTTATTGGATGAAAATCAACAAAAATTGACAAGAACCACAAAAAGTTTTTGTATTTTAAGATAAAATCTGACGCTATTAAAGAAAAAACTTCTCGCTCGCTGAAATATGTTCATTTGCTGAAAATCAACAAAACCAAGAAAAGTTCTTGCATTTGAAGATAACATCTTTTTGCTTTGAAGAAGAAAGATCTGGCTGACTGAAATAAGTTCATAAGATGAAAACCAACAAAAATTGACAAGAACCACGAAAAGTTCTTGTATTTTAAGATAAAATCTGACGCTTTTGAAGAAAAAACTTCTCGCTCTCTGAAATATGTTCATTTGCTGAAAATCAACAAAACCACGAAAAGTTCTTGTATTTGAAGATAAAATCTTTTAGCTTTGAAGAAGAAAGATCTGGCTGACTGAAATAAGTTGATTGGATGAAAACCAACAAAAATTGACAAGAACCATGAAAAGTTCTTGTATTTTAAGATAAAATCTGACGCTAATAAAGAAAAAACTTCTCGCTCGCTGAAATATGTTCATTTGCTGAAAATCAACAAAACCACGAAAAGTTCTTCTATTTTAAGCTAAAATCTGACGCTTTTAAAGAAAAAACTTCTCGCTCGCTGAAATATGTTCATTTGCTGAAAATCAACAAAACCACGAAAAGTTCTTGTATTTGAAGATAAAATCTTTTTGCTTTCAAGAAGAAAGATCTGGCTGACTGAAATAAGTTCATTGGATGAAAGCCAACAAAAATTGACAAGAACCACGAAAAGTTCTTGTATTTTAAGATAAAATCTGACGCGATAAAAGAAAAAACTTCTCCCTCGCTGAAATATGTTCATTTGCTGAAAATCAACAAAACCACGAAAAGTTCTTGTATTTGAAGATAAAATCTTTTTGCTTTCAAGAAGAAAAACTAGCTGACTGAAGTAAGTTCATTGGATGAAAACCAACAAAAATTGACAAGAACCACGAAAAGTTTTTGTATTTTAAGATAAAATCTGACGCTATTAAAGAAAAAACTTCTCGCTCGCTGAAATATGTTCATTTGCTGAAAATCAACAAAACCAAGAAAAGTTCTTGCATTTGAAGATAAAATCTTTTTGCTTTGAAGAAGAAAGATCTAGCTGACTGAAATAAGTTCATAAGATGAAAACCAACAAAAATTGACAAGAACCACGAAAAGTTCTTGTATTTTAAGATAAAATCTGACGCTTTTAAAGAAAAAACTTCTCGCTCGCTGAAATATGTTCATTTGCTGAAAATCAACAAAACCACGAAAAGTTCTTGTATTTGAAGATAAAATCTTTTTGCTTTGAAGAAGAAAGATCTGGCTGACTGACATAAGTTGATTGGATGAAAACCAACAAAAATTGACAAGAACCACGAAAAGTTCTTGTATTTTAAGATAAAATCTGACGCTAATAAAGAAAAAACTTCTCGCTCGCTGAAATATGTTCATTTGCTGAAAATCAACAAAACCACGAAAAGTTCTTGTATTTTAAGCTAAAATCTGACGCTTTTAAAGAAAAAACTTCTCGCTCGCTGAAATATGTTCATTTGCTGAAAATCAACAAAACCACGAAAAGTTCTTGTATTTGAAGATAAAATCTTTTTGCTTTCAAGAAGAAAGATCTGGCTGACTGAAATAAGTTCATTGGATGAAAGCCAACAAAAATTGACAAGAACCACGAAAAGTTCTTGTATTTTAAGATAAAATCTGACGCGATAAAAGAAAAAACTTCTCCCTCGCTGAAATATGTTCATTTGCTGAAAATCAACAAAACCACGAAAAGTTCTTGTATTTGAAGATAAAATCTTTTTGCTTTCAAGAAGAAAGATCTCGCTGACTGAAGTAAGTTCATTGGATGAAAACCAACAAAAATTGACAAGAACCACGAAAAGTTCTTATATTTTAAGATAAAATCTTATGCTTTTAAAGAAAAAACTTCTCGCTCGCTGAAATATGTTCATTTGCTGAAAATCAACAAAACCACGAAAAGTTCTTGTATTTGAAGATAAAATCTTTTTGCTTTGAAGAAGAAAGATCTAGCTGACTGAAATAAGTTCATAAGATGAAAACCAACAAAAATTGACAAGAACCACGAAAAGTTCTTGTATTTTAAGATAAAATCTTACGCTATTAAAGAAAAAACTTCTCGCTCGCTGAAATATGTTCATTTGCTGAAAATCAACAAAACCACGAAAAGTTCTTGTATTTGAAGATAAAATCTTTTTGCTTTGAAGAAGAAAGATCCAGCTGACTGAAATAAGTTCATTGGATGAAAACCAACAAAAATTAACAAGAACCACGAAAAGTTTTTGTATTTTCAGATTAAATCTGACGCTATCAAAGAAAAAACTTCCAGCTCGCTGAAATATGTTCATTTGCTGAAAATCAACAAAACCACGAAAAGTTCTTGTATTTGAAGATAAAGTCTTTTTGCTTTCAAGAAGAAAGATCCAGCTCACTGAAATAAGTTCATTGGATGAAAACCAACAAAAATTGACAAGAACCACGAAAAGTTCTTGTATTTTAAGATAAAATCTGACGCTAATAAAGAAAAAACTTCTCGCTCGCTGAAATATGTTCATTTGCTGAAAATCAACAAAACCACGAAAAGTTCTTGTATTTTAAGGTAAAATCTGACGCTTTAAAAGAAAAAACTTCTCGCTCGCTGAAATATGTTCATTTGCTGAAAATCAACAAAACCACGAAAAGTTCTTGTATTTGAAGATAAAATCTTTTTGCTTTCAAGCAGAAAGATCTGGCTGACTGAAATAAGTTCATTGGATGAAAGCCAACAAAAATTGACAAGAACCACGAAACGTTCTTGTATTTTAAGATAAAATCTGACGTGATTAAAGAAAAAACTTCTCCCTCGCTGAAATATGTTCATTTGCTGAAAATCAACAAAACCACGAAAATTTCTTGTATTTGAGGATAAAATCTTTTTGCTTTAAAGAAGAAAGATCCAGCTGACTGAAATAAATTCATTTGATGAAAATCAACAAAAATTGACAAGAACCACGAAAATTTTTTGTATTTTAAGATAAAATCTGACGCTATTAAAGAAAAAACTTCTCGCTCGCTGAAATATGTTCATTTGCTGAAAATCAACAAAACCACGAAAAGTTCTTGTATTTGAAGATAAAATCTTTTTGCTTTGAAGAAGAAAGATCTGGCTGAGTGAAATAAGTTCATTGGATGAAAGCCAAAAAAAATTGACAAGAACCACGAAAAGTTCTTGTATTTTAAGATAAAATCTGACGCTATTAAAGAAAAAACTTCTCGCTCGCTGAAATATGTTCATTTGCTGAAAATCAACAAAACCACGAAAAGTTCTTGTATTTGAAGATAAAATCTTTTTGCTTTCAAGAAGAAAGATCTCGCTGACTGAAATAAGTTCATTGGATGAAAACCAACAAAAATTGACAAGAACCACGAAAAGTTCTTGTATTTTAAGATAAAATCTGACGCTAATAAAGAAAAAACTTCTCGCTCGCTGAAATATGTTCATTTGCTGAAAATCAACAAAACCACGAAAAGTTCTTGTATTTGAAGATAAAATCTTTTTGCTTTCAAGAAGAAAGATCTGGCTGACTGAAATAAGTTCATTGGATGAAAGCCAACAATCATTGACAAGAACCACGAAAAGTTCTTGTATTTTAAGATAAAATCTGACGTGATTAAAGAAAAAACTTCTCCCTCGCTGAAATATGTTCATTTGCTGAAAATCAACAAAACCACGAAAATTTCTTGTATTTGAGGATAAAATCTTTTTGCTTTAAAGAAGAAAGATCCAGCTGACTGAAATAAGTTCATTTGATGAAAATCAACAAAAATTGACAAGAACCACGAAAAGTTTTTGTATTTTAAGATTAAATCTGACGCTTTTTAAGAAAAAACTTCTCGCTCGCTGAAACATGTTCATTTGCTGAAAATCAACAAAATCACGAAAAGTTCTTGTATTTGAAGATAAAATCTTTTTGCTTTGAAGAAGAAAGATCTACCTGAATGAAATAAGTTCATCAGATGAAAACCAACAAAAATTGACAAGAACCACGAAAAGTTCTTGTTTTTTTTGGATAAAATCTTACGCTATTAAAGAAAAAACTTCCAGCTCGCTGAAATATGTTCATTTGCTGAAAATCAACAAAACCACGAAAAGTTCTTGTATTTGAAGATAAAATCTTTTTGCTTTCAAGAAGAAAGATCTCGCTGACTGAAATAAGTTCATTGGATGAAAACCAACAAAAATTGACAAGAACCACGAAAAGTTCTTGTATTTTAAGATAAAATCTGACGCTAATAAAGAAAAAACTTCTCGCTCGCTGAAATATGTTCATTTGCTGAAAATCAACAAAACCACGAAAAGTTCTTGCATTTGAAGATAAAATCTTTTTGCTTTCAAGAAGAAAGATCTTGCTGACTGAAATAAGTTCATTGGATGAAAAATAACAAAAATTGACAAGAACCACGAAAAGTTCTTGTATTTTAAGCTAAAATCTTACGCTTTTAAAGAAAAAACTTCTCGCTCGCTGAAATATGTTCATTTGCTGAAAATCAACAAAACCACGAAAAGTTCTTGTATTTGAAGATAAAATCTTTTTGCTTTGAAGAAGAAGGATCTCGCTGACTGAACTAAGCTCATAAGATGAAAACCAACAAAAATTGACAAGAACCACGAAAAGTTCTTGTATTTTAAGATAAAATCTGACGCTATTAAAGAAAAAACTTCTCGCTCGCTGAAATATGTTCATTTGCTGAAAATCAACAAAACCACGAAAAGTTCTTGTATTTGAAGATAAAATATTTTTGCTTTGAAGAAGAAAGATCGAGCTGACTGAAATAAGTTCATTGGATGAAAACCAACAAAAATTGACAAGAACCACGAAAAGTTCTTGTATTTTAAGATAAAATCTGACGCTATTGAAGAAAAAACTTCTCCCTCGCTGAAATATGTTCATTTGCTGAAAATCAACAAAACCACGAAAAGTTCTTGTATTTGAAGATAAAATCTTTTTGCTTTGAAGAAGAAAGATCTAGCTGACTGAAATAAGTTCATAAAATGAAAACCAACAAAAATTGACAAGAACCACGAAAAGTTCTTGTATTTTAAGATAAAATCTTACGCTATTGAAGAAAAAACTTCTCCCTCGCTGAAATATGTTCATTTGCTGAAAATCAACAAAACCACGAAAAGTTCTTGTATTTGAAGATAAAATCTTTTTGCTTTGAAGAAGAAAGATCTAGCTGACTCAAATAAGTTGATTGGATGAAAACCAACAAAAATTGACAAGAACCACGAAAAGTTCTTGTATTTTAAGATAAAATCTGACGCTATTAAAGAAAAAACTTCTCCCTCGCTGAAATATGTTCATTTGCTGAAAATCAACAAAACCACGAAAAGTTCTTGTATTTGAAGATAAAATCTTTTTGCTTTAAAGAAGAAAGATCTAGCTGACTGAAATAAGTTCATTTGATGAAAATCAACAAAAATTGACAAGAACCACGAAACGTTTTTGTATTTTAAGCTAAAATCTGACGCTATTAAAGAAAAAACTTCTCCCTCGCTGAAATATGTTCATTTGCTGAAAATCAACAAAACCACGAAAAGTTCTTGTATTTGAAGATAAAATCTTTTTGCTTTAAAGAAGAAAGATCTAGCTGACTGAAATAAGTTCATTTGATGAAAATCAACAAAAATTGACAAGAACCACGAAACGTTTTTGTATTTTAAGATAAAATCTGACGCTATTAAAGAAAAAACTTCTCGCTCGCTGAAATATGTTCATTTGCTGAAAATCAACAAAATCACGAAAAGTTCTTGTATTTGAAGATAAAATCTTGTTGCTTTGAAGAAGAAAGATCTAGCTGAATGAAATAAGTTCATCAGATGAAAACCAACAAAAATTGACAAGAACCACGAAAAGTTCTTGTATTTTAAGATAAAATCTTACGCTATTAAAGAAAAAACTTCCAGCTCGCTGAAATATGTTCATTTGCTGAAAATCAAGAAAACCACGAAAAGTTCTTGTATTTGAAGATAAAATCTTTTTGCTTTCAAGAAGAAAGATCTCGCTGACTGAAATAAGTTCATTGGATGAAAACCAACAAAAATTGACAAGAACCACGAAAAGTTCTTGTATTTTAAGATAAAATCTGACGCTAATAAAGAAAAAACTTCTCGCTCGCTGAAACATGTTCATTTGCTGAAAATCAACAAAACCACGAAAAGTTCTTCTTTTTGAAGATAAAATCTTTTTGCTTTCAAGAAGAAAGATCTGGCTGACTGAAATAAGTTCATTGGATGAAAGCCAACAAAAATTGACAAGAACCACGAAAAGTTCTTGTATTTTAAGATAAAATCTGACGTGATTAAAGAAAAAACTTCTCCCTCGCTGAAATATGTTCATTTGCAGAAAATCAACAAAACCATGAAAATTTCTTGTATTTGAGGATAAAATCTTTTTGCTTTAAAGAAGAAAGATCCAGCTGACTGAAATAAGTTCATTTGATGAAAATCAACAAAAATTGACAAGAACCACGAAAAGTTTTTGTATTTTGAGATAAAATCTGACGCTATTAAAGAAAAAACTTCTCGCTCGCTGAAATATGTTCATTTGCTGAAAATCAACAAAATCACGAAAAGTTCTTGTATTTGAAGATAAAATCTTTTTGCTTTGAAGAAGAAAGATCGACCTGAATGAAATAAGTTCATAAGATCAAAACCAACAAAAATTGACAAGAACCACGAAAAGTTCTTGTTTTTTTTGGATAAAATCTTACGCTATTCAAGAAAAAACTTCCAGCTCGCTGAAATATGTTCATTTGCTGAAAATCAACAAAACCACGAAAAGTTCTTGTATTTGAAGATAAAATCTTTTTGCTTTCAAGAAGAAAGATCTCGCTGACTGAAATAAGTTCATTGGATGAAAACCAACAAAAATTGACAAGAACCACGAAAAGTTCTTGTATTTTAAGATAAAATCTGACGCTAATAAAGAAAAAACTTCTCGCTCGCTGAAATATGTTCATTTGCTGAAAATCAACAAAACCACGAAATGTTCTTGCATTTGAAGATAAAATCTTTTTGCTTTCAAGAAGAAAGATCTTGCTGACTGAAATAAGTTCATTGGATGAAAAATAACAAAAATTGACAAGAACCACGAAAAGTTCTTGTATTTTAAGCTAAAATCTGACGCGATTAAAGAAAAAACTTCTCCCTCGCTGAAATATGTTCATTTGCTGAAAATCAACAAAACCACGAAAAGTTCTTGTATTTGAAGATAAAATCTTTTTGCTTTCAAGAAGAAAGATCAAGCTGACTGAAATAAGTTCATTGGATGAAAACAAACAAAAATTGACAAGAACCACGAAAAGTTCTTGTATTTTAAGATAAAATCTGACGCGATTAAAGAAAAAACTTCTCGCTCGCTGAAATATGTTCATTTGCTGAAAATCAACAAAACCACGAAAAGTTCTTGTATTTGAAGATAAAATCTTTTTGCTTTCAAGAAGAAAGATCTCGCTGACTGAAATAAGTCCATTGGATGAAAACCAACAAAAATTGACAAGAACCACGAAAAGTTCTTGTATTTTAAGATAAAATCTGACGCTAATAAAGAAAAAACTTCTCGCTCGCTGAAATATGTTCATTTGCTGAAAATCAACAAAACCACGAAAAGTTCTTGTATTTGAAGATAAAATCTTTTTGCTTTCAAGAAGAAAGATCTGGCTGACTGAAATAAGTTCATTGGATGAAAGCCAACAATCATTGACAAGAACCACGAAAAGTTCTTGTATTTTAAGATAAAATCTGACGTGATTAAAGAAAAAACTTCTCCCTCGCTGAAATATGTTCATTTGCTGAAAATCAACAAAACCACGAAAATTTCTTGTATTTGAGGATAAAATCTTTTTGCTTTAAAGAAGAAAGATCCAGCTGACTGAAATAAGTTCATTTGATGAAAATCAACAAAAATTGACAAGAACCACGAAAAGTTTTTGTATTTTAAGATTAAATCTGACGCTTTTTAAGAAAAAATTTCTCGCTCGCTGAAATATGTTCATTTGCTGAAAATCAACAAAATCACGAAAAGTTCTTGTATTTGAAGATAAAATCTTTTTGCTTTGAAGAAGAAAGATCTACCTGAATGAAATAAGTTCATCAGATGAAAACCAACAAAAATTGACAAGAACCACGAAAAGTTCTTGTTTTTTTTGGATAAAATCTTACGCTATTAAAGAAAAAACTTCCAGCTCGCTGAAATATGTTCATTTGCTGAAAATCAACAAAACCACGAAAAGTTCTTGTATTTGAAGATGAAATTTTTTTGCTTTCAAGAAGAAAGATCTCGCTGACTGAAATAAGTTCATTGGATGAAAACCAACAAAAATTGACAAGAACCACGAAAAGTTCTTGTATTTTAAGATAAAATCTGACGCTAATAAAGAAAAAACTTCTCGCTCGCTGAAATATGTTCATTTGCTGAAAATCAACAAAACCACGAAAAGTTCTTGCATTTGAAGATAAAATCTTTTTGCTTTCAAGAAGAAAGATCTTGCTGACTGAAATAAGTTCATTGGATGAAAAATAACAAAAATTGACAAGAACCACGAAAAGTTCTTGTATTTTAAGCTAAAATCTTACGCTTTTAAAGAAAAAACTTCTCGCTCGCTGAAATATGTTCATTTGCTGAAAATCAACAAAACCACGAAAAGTTCTTGTATTTGAAGATAAAATCTTTTTGCTTTGAAGAAGAAAGATCTAGCTGACTGAAATAAGTTCATAAGATGAAAACCAACAAAAATTGACAAGAACCACGAAAAGTTCTTGTATTTTAAGATAAAATCTGACGCTATTAAAGAAAAAACTTCTCGCTCGCTGAAATATGTTCATTTGCTGAAAATCAACAAAACCACGAAAAGTTCTTGTATTTGAAGATAAAATATTTTTGCTTTGAAGAAGAAAGATCGAGCTGACTGAAATAAGTTCATTGGATGAAAACCAACAAAAATTGACAAGAACCACGAAAAGTTCTTGTATTTTAAGATAAAATCTGACGCTATTGAAGAAAAAACTTCTCCCTCGCTGAAATATGTTCATTTGCTGAAAATCAACAAAACCACGAAAAGTTCTTGTATTTGAAGATAAAATCTTTTTGCTTTGAAGAAGAAAGATCTAGCTGACTGAAATAAGTTCATAAAATGAAAACCAACAAAAATTGACAAGAACCACGAAAAGTTCTTGTATTTTAAGATAAAATCTGACGCGATTAAAGAAAAAACTTCTCGCTCGCTGAAATATGTTCATTTGCTGAAAATCAACAAAACCACGAAAAGTTCTTGTATTTGAAGATAAAATCTTTTTGCTTTCAAGAAGAAAGATCTCGCTGACTGAAATAAGTTCATTGGATGAAAACCAACAAAAATTGACAAGAACCACGAAAAGTTCTTGTATTTTAAGATAAAATCTGACGCTAATAAAGAAAAAACTTCTCGCTCGCTGAAATATGTTCATTTGCTGAAAATCAACAAAACCACGAAAAGTTCTTGTATTTGAAGATAAAATCTTTTTGCTTTCAAGAAGAAAGATCTGGCTGACTGAAATAAGTTCATTGGATGAAAGCCAACAATCATTGACAAGAACCACGAAAAGTTCTTGTATTTTAAGATAAAATCTGACGTGATTAAAGAAAAAACTTCTCCCTCGCTGAAATATGTTCATTTGCTGAAAATCAACAAAACCACGAAAATTTCTTGTATTTGAGGATAAAATCTTTTTGCTTTAAAGAAGAAAGATCCAGCTGACTGAAATAAGTTCATTTGATGAAAATCAACAAAAATTGACAAGAACCACGAAAAGTTTTTGTATTTTAAGATTAAATCTGACGCTTTTTAAGAAAAAACTTCTCGCTCGCTGAAATATGTTCATTTGCTGAAAATCAACAAAATCACGAAAAGTTCTTGTATTTGAAGATAAAATCTTTTTGCTTTGAAGAAGAAAGATCTCCCTGAATGAAATAAGTTCATCAGATGAAAACCAACAAAAATTGACAAGAACCACGAAAAGTTCTTGTTTTTTTTGGATAAAATCTTACGCTATTAAAGAAAAAACTTCCAGCTCGCTGAAATATGTTCATTTGCTGAAAATCAACAAAACCACGAAAAGTTCTTGTATTTGAAGATAAAATCTTTTTGCTTTCAAGAAGAAAGATCTCGCTGACTGAAATAAGTTCATTGGATGAAAACCAACAAAAATTGACAAGAACCACGAAAAGTTCTTGTATTTTAAGATAAAATCTGACGCTAATAAAGAAAAAACTTCTCGCTCGCTGAAATATGTTCATTTGCTGAAAATCAACAAAACCACGAAAAGTTCTTGCATTTGAAGATAAAATCTTTTTGCTTTCAAGAAGAAAGATCTTGCTGACTGAAATAAGTTCATTGGATGAAAAATAACAAAAATTGACAAGAACCACGAAAAGTTCTTGTATTTTAAGCTAAAATCTTACGCTTTTAAAGAAAAAACTTCTCGCTCGCTGAAATATGTTCATTTGCTGAAAATCAACAAAACCACGAAAAGTTCTTGTATTTGAAGATAAAATCTTTTTGCTTTGAAGAAGAAAGATCTAGCTGACTGAAATAAGTTCATAAGATGAAAACCAACAAAAATTGACAAGAACCACGAAAAGTTCTTGTATTTTAAGATAAAATCTGACGCTATTAAAGAAAAAACTTCTCGCTCGCTGAAATATGTTCATTTGCTGAAAATCAACAAAACCACGAAAAGTTCTTGTATTTGAAGATAAAATATTTTTGCTTTGAAGAAGAAAGATCGAGCTGACTGAAATAAGTTCATTGGATGAAAACCAACAAAAATTGACAAGAACCACGAAAAGTTCTTGTATTTTAAGATAAAATCTGACGCTATTGAAGAAAAAACTTCTCCCTCGCTGAAATATGTTCATTTGCTGAAAATCAACAAAACCACGAAAAGTTCTTGTATTTGAAGATAAAATCTTTTTGCTTTGAAGAAGAAAGATCTAGCTGACTGAAATAAGTTCATAAAATGAAAACCAACAAAAATTGACAAGAACCACGAAAAGTTCTTGTATTTTAAGATAAAATCTTACGCTATTGAAGAAAAAACTTCTCCCTCGCTGAAATATGTTCATTTGCTGAAAATCAACAAAACCACGAAAAGTTCTTGTATTTGAAGATAAAATCTTTTTGCTTTGAAGAAGAAAGATCTAGCTGACTCAAATAAGTTGATTGGATGAAAACCAACAAAAATTGACAAGAACCACGAAAAGTTCTTGTATTTTAAGATAAAATCTGACGCTATTAAAGAAAAAACTTCTCCCTCGCTGAAATATGTTCATTTGCTGAAAATCAACAAAACCACGAAAAGTTCTTGTATTTGAAGATAAAATCTTTTTGCTTTAAAGAAGAAAGATCTAGCTGACTGAAATAAGTTCATTTGATGAAAATCAACAAAAATTGACAAGAACCACGAAACGTTTTTGTATTTTAAGCTAAAATCTGACGCTATTAAAGAAAAAACTTCTCCCTCGCTGAAATATGTTCATTTGCTGAAAATCAACAAAACCACGAAAAGTTCTTGTATTTGAAGATAAAATCTTTTTGCTTTAAAGAAGAAAGATCTAGCTGACTGAAATAAGTTCATTTGATGAAAATCAACAAAAATTGACAAGAACCACGAAACGTTTTTGTATTTTAAGATAAAATCTGACGCTATTAAAGAAAAAACTTCTCGCTCGCTGAAATATGTTCATTTGCTGAAAATCAACAAAATCACGAAAAGTTCTTGTATTTGAAGATAAAATCTTGTTGCTTTGAAGAAGAAAGATCCAGCTGAATGAAATAAGTTCATCAGATGAAAACCAACAAAAATTGACAAGAACCACGAAAAGTTCTTGTATTTTAAGATAAAATCTTACGCTATTAAAGAAAAAACTTCCAGCTTGCTGAAATATGTTCATTTGCTGAAAATCAAGAAAACCACGAAAAGTTCTTGTATTTGAAGATAAAATCTTTTTGCTTTCAAGAAGAAAGATCTCGCTGACTGAAATAAGTTCATTGGATGAAAACCAACAAAAATTGACAAGAACCACGAAAAGTTCTTGTATTTTAAGATAAAATCTGACGCTAATAAAGAAAAAACTTCTCGCTCGCTGAAACATGTTCATTTGCTGAAAATCAACAAAACCACGAAAAGTTCTTCTTTTTGAAGATAAAATCTTTTTGCTTTCAAGAAGAAAGATCTGGCTGACTGAAATAAGTTCATTGGATGAAAGCCAACAAAAATTGACAAGAACCACGAAAAGTTCTTGTATTTTAAGATAAAATCTGACGTGATTAAAGAAAAAACTTCTCCCTCGCTGAAATATGTTCATTTGCAGAAAATCAACAAAACCACGAAAATTTCTTGTATTTGAGGATAAAATCTTTTTGCTTTAAAGAAGAAAGATCCAGCTGACTGAAATAAGTTCATTTGATGAAAATCAACAAAAATTGACAAGAACCACGAAAAGTTTTTGTATTTTGAGATAAAATCTGACGCTATTAAAGAAAAAACTTCTCGCTCGCTGAAATATGTTCATTTGCTGAAAATCAACAAAATCACGAAAAGTTCTTGTATTTGAAGATAAAATCTTGTTGCTTTGAAGAAGAAAGATCGACCTGAATGAAATAAGTTCATAAGATCAAAACCAACAAAAATTGACAAGAACCACGAAAAGTTCTTGTTTTTTTTGGATAAAATCTTACGCTATTAAAGAAAAAACTTCCAGCTCGCTGAAATATGTTCATTTGCTGAAAATCAACAAAACCACGAAAAGTTCTTGTATTTGAAGATAAAATCTTTTTGCTTTCAAGAAGAAAGATCTCGCTGACTGAAATAAGTTCATTGGATGAAAACCAACAAAAATTGACAAGAACCACGAAAAGTTCTTGTATTTTAAGATAAAATCTGACGCTAATAAAGAAAAAACTTCTCGCTCGCTGAAATATGTTCATTTGCTGAAAATCAACAAAACCACGAAATGTTCTTGCATTTGAAGATAAAATCTTTTTGCTTTCAAGAAGAAAGATCTTGCTGACTGAAATAAGTTCATTGGATGAGAAATAACAAAAATTGACAAGAACCACGAAAAGTTCTTGTATTTTAAGCTAAAATCTGACGCGATTAAAGAAAAAACTTCTCCCTCGCTGAAATATGTTCATTTGCTGAAAATCAACAAAACCACGAAAAGTTCTTGTATTTGAAGATAAAATCTTTTTGCTTTCAAGAAGAAAGATCTAGCTGACTGAAATAAGTTCATTGGATGAAAACAAACAAAAATTGACAAGAACCACGAAAAGTTCTTGTATTCTAAGATAAAATCTTACGCTTTTAAAGAAAAAACTTCTCGCTCGCTGAAATATGTTCATTTGCTGAAAATCAACAAAACCACGAAAAGTTCTTGTATTTGAAGATAAAATCTTTTTGCTTTCAAGAAGAAAGATCGAGCTGACTGAAATAAGTTCATTGGATGAAAACCAACAAAAATTGACAAGAACCACGAAAAGTTCTTGTATTTTAAGATAAAATCTTACGCTATTGAAGAAAAAACTTCCAGCTCGCTGAAATATGTTCATTTGCTGAAAATCAACAAAACCACGAAAAGTTCTTGTATTTGAAGATAAAATCTTTTTGCTTTCAAGAAGAAAGTTCGAGCTGACTGAAAGAAGTTCATTGGATGAAAACCAACAAAAATTGACAACAACCACGAGAAGTTCTTGTATTTTAAGATAAAATCTGACGCGATTAAAGAAAAAACTTCTCGCTCGCTGAAATATGTTCATTTGCTGAAAATCAACAAAACCACGAAAAGTTCTTGTATTTGAAGATAAAATCTTTTTGCTTGAAAGAAGAAAGATCTAGCTGACTGAAATAAGTTCATTTGATGAAAATCAACAAAAATTGACAAGAACCACGAAACGTTTTTGTATTTTAAGATAAAATCTGACGCTATTAAAGAAAAAACTTCTCGCTCGCTGAAATATGTTCATTTGCTGAAAATCAACAAAATCACGAAAAGTTCTTGTATTTGAAGATAAAATCTTTTTGCTTTGAAGAAGAAAGATCGAGCTGAATGAAATAAGTTCATCAGATGAAAACCAACAAAAATTGACAAGAACCACGAAAAGTTCTTGTATTTTAAGATAAAATCTGACGCTAATAAAGAAAAAACTTCTCGCTCGCTGAAATATGTTCATTTGCTGAAAATCAACAAAACCACGAAAAGTTCTTGTATTTGAAGATAAAATCTTTTTGCTTTCAAGAAGAAAGATCTAGCTGACTGAAATAAGTTCATAAGATGAAAACCAACAAAAATTGACAAGAACCACAAAAAGTTCTTGTATTTTATGATAAAATCTTACGCTATTGAAGAAAAAACTTCTAGCTCGCTGAAATATGTTCATTTGGTGAAAATCAACAAAACCACGAAAAGTTCTTGTATTTGAAGATAAAATCTTTTTGCTTTCAAGAAGAAAAATCGAGCTGACTGAAATAAGTTCATTGGATGAAAACCAACAAAAATTGACAAGAACCACGAAAAGTTCTTGTATTTTAAGATAAAATCTGACGCGATTAAAGAAAAAACTTCTCGCTCGCTGAAATATGTTCATTTGCTGAAAACCAACAAAACCACGAAAAGTTCTTGTATTTGAAGATAAAATCTTTTTGCTTTAAAGAAGAAAGATCAAGCTGACTGAAATAAGTTCATTTGATGAAAATCAACAAAAATTGACAAGAACCACGAAAAGTTCTTGTATTTTAAGATAAAATCTGACGCTATTGAAGAAAAAACTTCCAGCTCGCTGAAATATGTTCATTTGCTGAAAATCAACAAAACCACGAAAAGTTCTTGTATTTGAAGATAAAATCTTTTTGCTTTCAAGAAGAAAGATCTCGCTGACTGAAATAAGTTCATAGGATGAATACCAACAAAAATCGACAAGAACCACGAAAAGTTCTTGTATTTTAAGATAAAATCTGACGCTAATAAAGAAAAAACTTCTCGCTCGCTGAAATATGTTCATTTGCTGAAAATCAAGAAAACCACAAAAAGTTCTTGTATTTGAAGATAAAATCTTTTTTCTTTGAAGAAGAAAGATCTGGCTGACTGAAATAAGTTCATTGGATGAAAGCCAACAAAAATTGACAAGAACCACGAAAAGTTCTTGTATTTTAAGATAAAATCTGACGCGATTAAAGAAAAAACTTCTCCCTCGCTGAAATATGTTCATTTGCTGAAAATCAACAAAACCACGAAAAGTTCTTGTATTTGAAGATAAAATCTTTTTGCTTTGAAGAAGAAAGATCTAGCTGACTGAAATAAGTTCATAAGATGAAAACCAACAAAAATTGACAAGAACCACGAAAAGTTCTTGTATTTTAAGATAAAATCTGACGCTATTAAAGAAAAAACTTCTCCCTCGCTGAAATATGTTCATTTGCTGAAAATCAACAAAACCACGAAAAGTTCTTGCATTTGAAGATAAAATCTTTTTGCTTTGAAGAAGAAAGATCTAGCTGACTGAAATAAGTTCATAAGATGAAAACCAACAAAAATTGACAAGAACCACGAAAAGTTCTTGTATTTTAAGATAAAATCTGACGCTATTAAAGAAAAAACTTCTCGCTCGCTGAAATATGTTCATTTGCTGAAAATCAACAAAACCACGAAAAGTTCTTGTATTTGAAGATAAAATATTTTTGCTTTGAAGAAGAAAGATCTAGCTGACTGAAATAAGTTCATTGGATGAAAACCAACAAAAATTGCCAAGAACCACGAAAAGTTCTTGTATTTTAAGATAAAATCTGACGCTATTGAAGAAAAAACTTCTCCCTCGCTGAAATATGTTCATTTGCTGAAAATCAACAAAACCACGAAAAGTTCTTGTATTTGAAGATAAAATCTTTTTGCTTTGAAGAAGAAAGATCGAGCTGACTGAAATAAGTTCATAAGATGAAAACCAACAAAAATTGACAAGAACCACGAAAAGTTCTTGTATTTTAAGATAAAATCTTACGCTATTGAAGAAAAAACTTCCAGCTCGCTGAAATATGTTCATTTGCTGAAAATCAACAAAACCACGAAAAGTTCTTGTATTTGAAGATAAAATCTTTTTGCTTTCAAGTAGAAAGATCGAGCTGACTGAAAGAAGTTCATTGGATGAAAACCAACAAAAATTGACAACAACCACGAAAAGTTCTTGTATTTTAAGATATAATCTGACGCGATTAAAGAAAAAACTTCTTGCTCGCTGAAATATGTTCATTTGCTGAAAATCAACAAAACCACGAAAAGTTCTTGTATTTGAAGATAAAATCTTTTTGCTTTCAAGAAGAAAGATCTCGCTGACTGAAATAAGTTTATGGGATGAAAACCAACAAAAATTGACAAGAACCACGAAAAGTTCTTGTATTTTAAGATAAAATCTGACGCTATTAAAGAAAAAACTTCTCCCTCGCTGAAATATGTTCATTTGCTGAAAATCAACAAAACCACGAAAAGTTCTTGTATTTGAAGATAAAATCTTTTTGCTTTAAAGAAGAAAGATCTAGCTGACTGAAATAAGTTCATTTGATGAAAATCAACAAAAATTGACAAGAACCACGAAACGTTTTTGTATTTTAAGATAAAATCTGACGCTATTAAAGAAAAAACTTCTCGCTCGCTGAAATATGTTCATTTGCTGAAAATCAACAAAATCACGAAAAGTTCTTGTATTTGAAGATAAAATCTTTTTGCTTTGAAGAAGAAAGATCTCGCTGACTGAAATAAGTTCATTGGATGAAAACCAACAAAAATTGACAAGAACCACGAAAAGTTCTTGTATTTTAAGATCAAATCTTACGCTAATAAAGAAAAAACTTCTCGCTCGCTGAAATATGTTCATTTGCTGAAAATCAACAAAACCACGAAAAGTTCTTGAATTTGAAGATAAAATCTTTTTGCTTTCAAGAAGAAAGATCTTGCTGACTGAAATAAGTTCATTGGATGAAAAATTTTAAAAATTGACAAGAACCACGAAAAGTTCTTGTATTTTAAGCTAAAATCTGATGCTTTTAAAGAAAAAACTTCTCGCTCGCTGAAATATGTTGATTTGCTGAAAATCAACAAAACCACGAAAAGTTCTTGTATTTGAAGATAAAATCTTTTTGCTTTCAAGAAGAAAGATCTAGCTGACTGAAATAAGTTCATAAGATGAAAACCAACAAAAATTGACAAGAACCACAAAAAGTTCTTGTATTTTATGATAAAATCTTACGCTATTGAAGAAAAAACTTCTAGCTCGCTGAAATATGTTCATTTGCTGAAAATCAACAAAACCACGAAAAGTTCTTGTATTTGAAGATAAAATCTTTTTGCTTTCAAGAAGAAAGATCGAGCTGACTGAAATAAGTTCATTGGATGAAAACCAACAAAAATTGACAAGAACCACGAAAAGTTCTTGTATTTTAAGATAAAATCTGACGCGATTAAAGAAAAAACTTCTCGCTCGCTGAAATATGTTCATTTGCTGAAAATCAACAAAACCACGAAAAGTTCTTGTATTTGAAGATAAAATCTTTTTGCTTTAAAGAAGAAAGATCTAGCTGACTGAAATATGTTCATAAGATGAAAACTAACTTATTTCAGTCAGCTGGATCTTTCTTCTTCAAAGCAAAAAGATTTTATCTTCAAATACAAGAACTTTTCGTGGTTTTGTTGATTTTCAGCAAATGAACATATTTCAGCGAGCGAGAAGTTTTTTCTTTAATAGCGTCAGATTTTATCTTAAAATACAAGAACTTTTCGTGGTTCTTGTCAATTTTTGTTGGTTTTCATCTTATGAACTTATTTCAGTCAGCTAGATCTTTCTTCTTCAAAGCAAAAAGATTTTATCTTCAAATACAAGAACTTTTTGTGGTTTTGTTGATTTTCAGCAAATGAACATATTTCAGCGAGGGAGACGTTTTCTTTAATAGCGTCAGATTTTATCTTAAAATACAAGAACTTTTCGTGGTTCTTTTCAATTTTTGTTGGTTTTCATCTTCTGAACTTATTTCAGTCAGCGAGATCTTTCTTCTTCAAAGCAAAAAGATTTTATCTTCAAATACAAGAACTTTTCGTGGTTTTGTTGAATTTCAGCAAATGAACATATTTCAGCGAGCGAGAATTTTTTTCATTAATAGCGTCAGATTATATCCTAAAATACAAGAACTTTTCGTGGTTCTTGTCAATTTTTGTTGGTTTTCATCCAATGAACTTATTTCAGTCAGCTGGATCTTTCTTCTTCAAAGCAAAAAGATTTTATCTTCAAATACAAGAACTTTTCGTGGTTTTGTTGATTTTCAGCAAATGAACATATTTCAGCGAGCGAGAAGTTTTTTCTTTAATAGCGTCGGATTTTATCTTAAAATACAAGAACTTTTCGTGGTTCTCGTCAATTTTTGTTGGTGTTCATCCAATGAACTTATTTCAGTCAGCCAGATCTTTCTTCTTCAAAGCAAAAAGATTTTATCTTCAAATACAAGAACTTTTCGTGGTTTTGTTGATTTTCAGCAAATGAACATATTTCAGCGAGCTGGAAGTTTTTTCTTTAATAGCGTAAGATTTTATCTTAAAATACAAGAACTTTTCGTGGTCCTTGTCACTTTTTGTTGGTTTTCTTCTGATGAACTTATTTCATTCAGCTAGATCTTTCTTCTTCAAAGCAAAAAGATTTTATCTTCAAATCCAAGAACTTTTCGTGAGTTTGTTGATTTTCAGCAAATGAACATATTTCAGCGAGCAAGAAGTTTTTTCTTTAATAGCGTCAGATTTTATCTTAAAATACAAGAACTTTTCGTGGTTCTTGTCAATTTTTGTTGGTTTTCATCTTATGAACTTATTTCAGTCAGCGAGATCTTTCTTCAAAGCAAAAAGATTTTATCTTCAAATACAAGAACTTTTCGTGGTTTTGTTGATTTTCAGCAAATGAACATATTTCAGCGAGCTAGAAGTTTTTTCTTTAATAGCGTAAGATTTTATCTTAAAATACAAGAACTTTTCGTGGTTCTTGTCAATTTTTGTTGGTTTTCTTCTGATGAACTTATTTCATTCAGCGAGATCTTTCTTCTTCAAAGCAAAAAGATTTTATCTTCAAATCCAAGAACTTTTCGTGAGTTTGTTGATTTTCAGCAAATGAACATATTTCAGCGAGGGAGACGTTTTTTCTTTAATAGCATCAGATTTTATCTTAAAATACAAGAACTTTTCGTGGTTCTTGTCAATTTTTGTTGGTTTTCATCTTATGAACTTATTTCAGTCAGCTAGATCTTTCTTCTTCAAAGCAAAAAGATTTTATCTTCAAATACAAGAACTTTTCGTGGTTTTGTTGATTTTCAGCAAATGAACATATTTCAGCGAGCGAGAAGTTTTTTCTGCAATAGCGTCAGATTTTATCTTAAAATACAAGAACTTTTCGTGGTTCTTGTCAATTTTTGTTGGTTTTCATCTTATGAACTTATTTCAGTCAGCTAGATCTTTCTTCTTCAAAGCAAAAAGATTTTATCTTCAAATACAAGAACTTTTCGTGGTTTTGTTGATTTTCAGCAAATGAACATATTTCAGCGAGCGAGAAGTTTTTTCTTTAAAAGCATCAGATGTTATCTTAAAATACAAGAACTTTTCGTGGTTCTTGTCAATTTTTGTTGGTTTTCATCTTATGAATTTATTTCAGTCAGCTGGTCTTTCTTCTTCAAAGCAAAAAGATTTTATCTTCAAATACAAGAACTTTTCGTGGTTTTGTTGATTTTCAGCAAATGAACATATTTCAGCGAGGGAGAAGTTTTTTCTTTAATAGCGTCAGATTTTATCTTAAAATACAAGAACTTTTCGTGGTTCTTGTCAATTTTTGTTGGTTTTCATCCAATGAACTTATTTCAGTCAGCCAGATCTTTCTTCTTCAAAGCAAAAAGATTTTATCTTCAAATGCAAGAACTTTTCGTGGTTTTGTGATTTTCAGCAAATGAACATATTTCAGCGAGGGAGACGTTTTTTCTTTAATAGCGTCAGATTTTATCTTAAAATACAAGAACTTTTCGTGGTTCTTGTCAATTTTTGTTGGTTTTCATCCAATGAACTTATTTCAGTCAGCCAGATCTTTCTTCTTCAAAGCAAAAAGATTTTATCTTCAAATGCAAGAACTTTTCGTGGTTTTGTTGATTTTCAGCAAATGAACATATTTCAGCGAGCTGGAAGTTTTTTCTTCAACAGCGTCAGATTTTATCTTGAAATACAAGAACTTTTCGTGGTTCTTTTCAATTTTTGTTGGTTTTCATCTTCTGAACTTATTTCAGTCAGCTAGATCTTTCTTCTTCAAAGCAAAAAGATTTTATCTTCAAATACAAGAACTTTTCGTGGTTTTGTTGATTTTCAGCAAATGAACATATTTCAGCGAGCGAGAAGTTTTTTCTTTAATAGCATCAGATTTTATCTTAAAATACAAGAACTTTTCGTGGTTCTTGTCAATTTTTGTTGGTTTTCATCTTATGAACTTATTTCAGTCAGCTGGATCTTTCTTCTTCAAAGCAAAAAGATTTTATCTTCAAATACAAGAACTTTTCGTGGTTTTGTTGATTTTCAGCAAATGAACATATTTCAGCGAGCTAGAAGTTTTTTCTTTAAAAGCGTCAGATGTTATCTTAAAATACAAGAACTTTTCGTGGTTCTTGTCAATTTTTGTTGGTTTTCATCCAATGAACTTATTTCAGTCAGCTGGATCTTTCTTCTTCAAAGCAAAAAGATTTTATCTTCAAATACAAGAACTTTTCGTGGTTTTGTTGATTTTCAGCAAATGAACATATTTCAGCGAGCGAGAAGTTTTTTCTTTAATAGCGTCGGATTTTATCTTAAAATACAAGAACTTTTCGTGGTTCTCGTCAATTTTTGTTGGTGTTCATCCAATGAACTTATTTCAGTCAGCCAGATCTTTCTTCTTCAAAGCAAAAAGATTTTATCTTCAAATACAAGAACTTTTCGTGGTTTTGTTGATTTTCAGCAAATGAACATATTTCAGCGAGCTGGAAGTTTTTTCTTTAATAGCGTAAGATTTTATCTTAAAATACAAGAACTTTTCGTGGTTCTTGTCACTTTTTGTTGGTTTTCTTCCGATGAACTTATTTCATTCAGCTAGATCTTTCTTCTTCAAAGCAAAAAGATTTTATCTTCAAATCCAAGAACTTTTCGTGCGTTTGTTGATTTTCAGCAAATGAACATATTTCAGCGAGCGAGAAGTTTTTACTTTAATAGCTTAAGATTTTATCTTAAAATACAAGAACTTTTCGTGGTTCTTGTCAATTTTTGTTGGTTTTCATCTTATGAACTTATTTCAGTCAGCTAGATCTTTCTTCTTCAAAGCAAAAAGATTTTATCTTCAAATACAAGAACTTTTCGTGGTTTTGTTGATTTTCAGCAAATGAACATATTTCAGCGAGCGAGAAGTTTTTTCTTGAAAAGCATCAGATGTTATCTTAAAATACAAGAACTTTTCGTGGTTCTTGTCAATTTTTGTTGGTTTTCATCTTATGAATTTATTTCAGTCAGCTGGATCTTTCTTCTTCAAAGCAAAAAGATTTTATCTTCAAATACAAGAACTTTTCGTGGTTTTGTTGATTTTCAGCAAATGAACATATTTCAGCGAGGGAGAAGTTTTTTCTTTAATAGCGTCAGATTTTATCTTAAAATACAAGAACTTTTCGTGGTTCTTGTCAATTTTTGTTGGTTTTCATCCAATGAACTTATTTCAGTCAGCCAGATCTTTCTTCTTCAAAGCAAAAAGATTTTATCTTCAAATGCAAGAACTTTTCGTGGTTTTGTGATTTTCAGCAAATGAACATATTTCAGCGAGCTGGAAGTTTTTTCTTCAACAGCGTCAGATTTTATCTTGAAATACAAGAACTTTTCGTGGTTCTTTTCAATTTTTGTTGGTTTTCATCTTCTGAACTTATTTCAGTCAGCTAGATCTTTCTTCTTCAAAGCGAAAAGATTTTATCTTCAAATACAAGAACTTTTCGTGGTTTTGTTGAATTTCAGCAAATGAACATATTTCAGCGAGCGAGAATTTTTTTCATTAATAGCGTCAGATTATATCCTAAAATACAAGAACTTTTCGTGGTTCTTGTCAATTTTTGTTGGTTTTCATCCAATGAACTTATTTCAGTCAGCTGGATCTTTCTTCTTCAAAGCAAAAAGATTTTATCTTCAAATACAAGAACTTTTCGTGGTTTTGTTGATTTTCAGCAAATGAACATATTTCAGCGAGCGAGAAGTTTTTTCTTTAATAGCGTCGGATTTTATCTTAAAATACAAGAACTTTTCGTGGTTCTCGTCAATTTTTGTTGGTGTTCATCCAATGAACTTATTTCAGTCAGCCAGATCTTTCTTCTTCAAAGCAAAAAGATTTTATCTTCAAATACAAGAACTTTTCGTGGTTTTGTTGATTTTCAGCAAATGAACATATTTCAGCGAGCTAGAAGTTTTTTCTTTAATAGCGTAAGATTTTATCTTAAAATACAAGAACTTTTCGTGGTTCTTGTCAATTTTTGTTGGTTTTCTTCTGATGAACTTATTTCATTCAGCGAGATCTTTCTTCTTCAAAGCAAAAAGATTTTATCTTCAAATCCAAGAACTTTTCGTGAGTTTGTTGATTTTCAGCAAATGAACATATTTCAGCGAGGGAGACGTTTTTTCTTTAATAGCGTCAGATTTTATCTTAAAATACAAGAACTTTTCGTGGTTCTTGTCAATTTTTGTTGGTTTTCATCTTATGAACTTATTTCAGTCAGCTAGATCTTTCTTCTTCAAAGCAAAAAGATTTTATCTTCAAATACAAGAACTTTTCGTGGTTTTGTTGATTTTCAGCAAATGAACATATTTCAGCGAGCGAGAAGTTTTTTCTGCAATAGCGTCAGATTTTATCTTAAAATACAAGAACTTTTCGTGGTTCTTGTCAATTTTTGTTGGTTTTCATCTTATGAACTTATTTCAGTCAGCTAGATCTTTCTTCTTCAAAGCAAAAAGATTTTATCTTCAAATACAAGAACTTTTCGTGGTTTTGTTGATTTTCAGCAAATGAACATATTTCAGCGAGCGAGAAGTTTTTTCTTTAAAAGCATCAGATGTTATCTTAAAATACAAGAACTTTTCGTGGTTCTTGTCAATTTTTGTTGGTTTTCATCTTATGAATTTAATTCAGTCAGCTGGATCTTTCTTCTTCAAAGCAAAAAGATTTTATCTTCAAATACAAGAACTTTTCGTGGTTTTGTTGATTTTCAGCAAATGAACATATTTCAGCGAGGGAGACGTTTTTTCTTTAATAGCGTCAGATTTTATCTTAAAATACAAGAACTTTTCGTGGTTCTTGTCAATTTTTTTTGGCTTTCATCCAATGAACTTATTTCAGTCAGCCAGATCTTTCTTCTTCAAAGAAAAAGATTTTATCTTCAAATACAAGAACTTTTCGTGATTTTGTTGATTTTCAGCAAATGAACATATTTCAGCAGCGAGAAGTTTTTTCTTTAAAAGCGTCAGATTTTCGCTTAAAATACAAGAACTTTTCGTGCTTCTTGTCAATTTTTGTTGGTTTTCATCTTATGAACTTATTTCAGTCAGCTAGATCTTTCTTCTTCAAAGCAAAAAGATTTTATCTTCAAATACAAGAACTTTTCGTGGTTTTGTTGATTTTCAGCAAATGAACGTATTTCAGCGAGGGAGAAGTTTTTTCTTTAATCGCGTCAGATTTTATCTTAAAATACAAGAACTTTTCGTGGTTCTTGTCAATTTTTGTTGGCTTTCATCCAATGAACTTATTTCAGTCAGCCAGATCTTTCTTCTTCAAAGCAAAAAGATTTTATCTTGAAATACAAGAACTTTTCGTGGTTTTGTTGATTTTCAGCAAATGAACATATTTCAGCGAGCGAGAAGTTTTTTCTTTCAAAGCGTCAGATTTTAGCTTAAAATACAAGAACTTTTCGTGGTTCTTGTCAATTTTTGTTGGTCTTCATCCAATGAACTTATTTCAGTCAGCTGGATCTTTCTTCTTCAAAGCAAAAAGATTTTATCTTCAAATACAAGAACTTTTCGTGGTTTTGTTGATTTTCAGCAAATGAACATATTTCAGCGAGCGAGAAGTTTTTTCTTTAATAGCGTCGGATTTTATCTTAAAATACAAGAACTTTTCGTGGTTCTCGTCAATTTTTGTTGGTGTTCATCCAATGAACTTATTTCAGTCAGCCAGATCTTTCTTCTTCAAAGCAAAAAGATTTTATCTTCAAATACAAGAACTTTTCGTGGTTTTGTTGATTTTCAGCAAATGAACATATTTCAGCGAGCTGGAAGTTTTTTCTTTAATAGCGTAAGATTTTATCTTAAAATACAAGAACTTTTCGTGGTTCTTGTCACTTTTTGTTGGTTTTCTTCCGATGAACTTATTTCATTCAGCTAGATCTTTCTTCTTCAAAGCAAAAAGATTTTATCTTCAAATCCAAGAACTTTTCGTGCGTTTGTTGATTTTCAGCAAATGAACATATTTCAGCGAGCAAGAAGTTTTTTCTTTAATAGCGTCAGATTTTATCTTAAAATACAAGAACTTTTCGTGGTTCTTGTCAATTTTTGTTGGTTTTCATCTTATGAACTTATTTCAGTCAGCTAGATCTTTCTTCTTCAAAGCAAAAAGATTTTATCTTCAAATACAAGAACTTTTCGAGGTTTTGTTGATTTTCAGCAAATGAACATATTTCAGCGAGCGAGAAGTTTTTACTTTAATAGCTTAAGATTTTATCTTAAAATACAAGAACTTTTCGTGGTTCTTGTCAATTTTTGTTGGTTTTCATCTTATGAACTTATTTCAGTCAGCTAGATCTTTCTTCTTCAAAGCAAAAAGATTTTATCTTCAAATACAAGAACTTTTCGTGGTTTTGTTGATTTTCAGCAAATGAACATATTTCAGCGAGCGAGAAGTTTTTTCTTGAAAAGCATCAGATGTTATCTTAAAATACAAGAACTTTTCGTGGTTCTTGTCAATTTTTGTTGGTTTTCATCTTATGAATTTATTTCAGTCAGCTGGATCTTTCTTCTTCAAAGCAAAAAGATTTTATCTTCAAATACAAGAACTTTTCGTGGTTTTGTTGATTTTCAGCAAATGAACATATTTCAGCGAGGGAGAAGTTTTTTCTTTAATAGCGTCAGATTTTATCTTAAAATACAAGAACTTTTCGTGGTTCTTGTCAATTTTTGTTGGTTTTCATCCAATGAACTTATTTCAGTCAGCCAGATCTTTCTTCTTCAAAGCAAAAAGATTTTATCTTCAAATGCAAGAACTTTTCGTGGTTTTGTGATTTTCAGCAAATGAACATATTTCAGCGAGCTGGAAGTTTTTTCTTCAACAGCGTCAGATTTTATCTTGAAATACAAGAACTTTTCGTGGTTCTTTTCAATTTTTGTTGGTTTTCATCTTCTGAACTTATTTCAGTCAGCTAGATCTTTCTTCTTCAAAGCGAAAAGATTTTATCTTCAAATACAAGAACTTTTCGTGGTTTTGTTGAATTTCAGCAAATGAACATATTTCAGCGAGCGAGAATTTTTTTCATTAATAGCGTCAGATTATATCCTAAAATACAAGAACTTTTCGTGGTTCTTGTCAATTTTTGTTGGTTTTCATCCAATGAACTTATTTCAGTCAGCTGGATCTTTCTTCTTCAAAGCAAAAAGATTTTATCTTCAAATACAAGAACTTTTCGTGGTTTTGTTGATTTTCAGCAAATGAACATATTTCAGCGAGCGAGAAGTTTTTTCTTTAATAGCGTCGGATTTTATCTTAAAATACAAGAACTTTTCGTGGTTCTCGTCAATTTTTGTTGGTGTTCATCCAATGAACTTATTTCAGTCAGCCAGATCTTTCTTCTTCAAAGCAAAAAGATTTTATCTTCAAATACAAGAACTTTTCGTGGTTTTGTTGATTTTCAGCAAATGAACATATTTCAGCGAGCTAGAAGTTTTTTCTTTAATAGCGTAAGATTTTATCTTAAAATACAAGAACTTTTCGTGGTTCTTGTCAATTTTTGTTGGTTTTCTTCTGATGAACTTATTTCATTCAGCGAGATCTTTCTTCTTCAAAGCAAAAAGATTTTATCTTCAAATCCAAGAACTTTTCGTGAGTTTGTTGATTTTCAGCAAATGAACATATTTCAGCGAGGGAGACGTTTTTTCTTTAATAGCGTCAGATTTTATCTTAAAATACAAGAACTTTTCGTGGTTCTTGTCAATTTTTGTTGGTTTTCATCTTATGAACTTATTTCAGTCAGCTAGATCTTTCTTCTTCAAAGCAAAAAGATTTTATCTTCAAATACAAGAACTTTTCGTGGTTTTGTTGATTTTCAGCAAATGAACATATTTCAGCGAGCGAGAAGTTTTTTCTGCAATAGCGTCAGATTTTATCTTAAAATACAAGAACTTTTCGTGGTTCTTGTCAATTTTTGTTGGTTTTCATCTTATGAACTTATTTCAGTCAGCTAGATCTTTCTTCTTCAAAGCAAAAAGATTTTATCTTCAAATACAAGAACTTTTCGTGGTTTTGTTGATTTTCAGCAAATGAACATATTTCAGCGAGCGAGAAGTTTTTTCTTTAAAAGCATCAGATGTTATCTTAAAATACAAGAACTTTTCGTGGTTCTTGTCAATTTTTGTTGGTTTTCATCTTATGAATTTAATTCAGTCAGCTGGATCTTTCTTCTTCAAAGCAAAAAGATTTTATCTTCAAATACAAGAACTTTTCGTGGTTTTGTTGATTTTCAGCAAATGAACATATTTCAGCGAGGGAGACGTTTTTTCTTTAATAGCGTCAGATTTTATCTTAAAATACAAGAACTTTTCGTGGTTCTTGTCAATTTTTGTTGGTTTTCATCCAATGAACTTATTTCAGTCAGCCAGATCTTTCTTCTTCAAAGCAAAAAGATTTTATCTTCAAATGCAAGAACTTTTCGCGGTTTTGTTGATTTTCAGCAAATGAACATATTTCAGCGAGCTGGAAGTTTTTTCTTCAACAGCGTCAGATTTTATCTTGAAATACAAGAACTTTTCGTGGTTCTTTTCAATTTTTGTTGGTTTTCATCTTCTGAACTTATTTCAGTCAGCGAGATCTTTCTTCTTCAAAGCAAAAAGATTTTATCTTCAAATACAAGAACTTTTCGTGGTTTTGTTGAATTTCAGCAAATGAACATATTTCAGCGAGGGAGACGTTTTTTCTTTAATCGCGTCAGATTTTATCTTAAAATACAAGAACTTTTCGTGGTTCTTGTCAATTTTTGTTGGTTTTCATCTTCTGAACTTATTTCAGTCAGCTAGATCTTTCTTCTTCAAAGCAAAAAGATTTTATTTTCAAATACAAGAACTTTTCGTGGTTTTGTTGATTTTCAGCAAATGAACATATTTCAGCGAGCGAGAAGTTTTTTCTTTAATAGCATCAGATTTTATCTTAAAATACAAGAACTTTTCGTGGTTCTTGTCAATTTTTGTTGGTTTTCATCTTATGAACTTATTTCAGTCAGCTAGATCTTTCTTCTTCAAAGCAAAAAGATTTTATCTTCAAATACAAGAACTTTTCGTGGTTTTGTTGATTTTCAGCAAATGAACATATTTCAGCGAGCGAGAAGTTTTTTCTTTAAAAGCGTCAGATGTTATCTTAAAATACAAGAACTTTTCGTGGTTCTTGTCAATTTTTGTTGGTTTTCATCTTATGAATTTATTTCAGTCAGCTGGATCTTTCTTCTTCAAAGCAAAAAGATTTTATCTTCAAATACAAGAACTTTTCGTGGTTTTGTTGATTTTCAGCAAATGAACATATTTCAGCGAGGGAGACGTTTTTTCTTTAATAGCGTCAGATTTTATCTTAAAATACAAGAACTTTTCGTGGTTCTTGTCAATTTTTGTTGGTTTTCATCCAATGAACTTATTTCAGTCAGCTAGATCTTTCTTCTTCAAAGCAAAAAGATTTTATCTTCAAATGCAAGAACTTTTCGTGGTTTTGTTGATTTTCAGCAAATGAACATATTTCAGCGAGCTGGAAGTTTTTTCTTCAACAGCGTCAGATTTTATCTTGAAATACAAGAACTTTTCGTGGTTCTTTTCAATTTTTGTTAGTTTTCATCTTATGAACTTATTTCAGTCAGCTGGATCTTTCTTCTTCAAAGCAAAAAGATTTTATCTTCAAATACAAGAACTTTTCGTGGTTTTGTTGAATTTCAGCAAATGAACATATTTCAGCGAGCGAGAATTTTTTTCATTCATAGCGTAAGATTTTATCTTAAAATACAAGAACTTTTCGTGGTTCTTGTCAATTTTTGTTGGTTTTCATCCAATGAACTTATTTCCGTCAGCTAGATCTTTCTTCTTGAAAGCAAAAAGATTTTATCTTCAAATACAAGAACTTTTCGTGATTTTGTTGATTTTCAGCAAATGAACATATTTCAGCGAGCGAGAAGTTTTTTCTTTAATAGCGTCAGATTTAATCTTAAAATACAAAAACTTTTCGTGGTTCTTGTCAATTTTTGTTGATTTTCATCAAATGGACTTATTTCAGTCAGCTAGATCTTTCTTCTTTAAAGCAAAAAGATTTCATCGTCAAATACAAGAACTTTTCGTGGTTTTGTTGATTTTCAGCAAATGAACATATTTCAGCGAGGGAGAAGTTTTTTCTTTAATCGCGTCAGATTTAATCTTAAAATACAAAAACCTTTCGTGGTTCTTGTCAATTTTTGTTGATTTTCAGCAAATGAACATATTTCAGCGAGGGAGAAGTTTTTTCTTTAATCGCGTCAGATTTTATCTTAAAATACAAGAACTTTTCGTGGTTCTTGTCAATTTTTTTTGGCTTTCATCCAATGAACTTATTTCAGTCAGCCAGATCTTTCTTCTTCAAAGAAAAAGATTTTATCTTCAAATACAAGAACTTTTCGTGATTTTGTTGATTTTCAGCAAATGAACATATTTCAGCAGCGAGAAGTTTTTTCTTTAAAAGCGTCAGATTTTCGCTTAAAATACAAGAACTTTTCGTGCTTCTTGTCAATTTTTGTTGGTTTTCATCTTATGAACTTATTTCAGTCAGCTAGATCTTTCTTCTTCAAAGCAAAAAGATTTTATCTTCAAATACAAGAACTTTTCGTGGTTTTGTTGATTTTCAGCAAATGAACGTATTTCAGCGAGGGAGAAGTTTTTTCTTTAATCGCGTCAGATTTTATCTTAAAATACAAGAACTTTTCGTGGTTCTTGTCAATTTTTGTTGGCTTTCATCCAATGAACTTATTTCAGTCAGCCAGATCTTTCTTCTTCAAAGCAAAAAGATTTTATCTTGAAATACAAGAACTTTTCGTGGTTTTGTTGATTTTCAGCAAATGAACATATTTCAGCGAGCGAGAAGTTTTTTCTTTCAAAGCGTCAGATTTTAGCTTAAAATACAAGAACTTTTCGTGGTTCTTGTCAATTTTTGTTGGTCTTCATCCAATGAACTTATTTCAGTCAGCAAGATCTTTCTTCTTGAAAGCAAAAAGATTTTATCTTCAAATGCAAGAACTTTTCGTGGTTTTGTTGATTTTCAGCAAATGAACATGTTTCAGCGAGCGAGAAGTTTTTTCTTTAATAGCGTCAGATTTTATCTTAAAATACAAGAACTTTACGTGGTTCTTGTCAATTTTTGTTGGTTTTCATCCAATGAACTTATTTCAGTCAGCTATATCTTTCTTCTTGAAAGCAAAAAGATTTTATCTTCAAATACAAGAACTTTTCGTGATTTTGTTGATTTTCAGCAAATGAACATATTTCAGCGAGCGAGAAGTTTTTTCTTTAATAGATTTTATCTTAAAATACAAGAACTTTTCGTGGTTCTTGTCAATTTTTGTTGGTTTTCATCCAATTAACTTATTTCAGTCAGCGAGATCTTTCTTCTTCAAAGCAAAAAGATTTTATCTTCAAATACAAGAACTTTTCGTGGTTTTGTTGATTTTCAGCAAATGAACATATTTCAGCGAGGGAGAAGTTTTTTCTTTAAAAGCGTAAGATTTTATCTTAAAATACAAGAACTTTTCGTGGTTCTTGTCAATTTTTGTTGGTTTTCATCCAATTAACTTATTTCAGTCAGCTCGATCTTTCTTCTTCAAAGCAAAAATATTTTATCTTCAAATACAAGAACTTTTCGTGGTTTTGTTGATTTTCAGCAAATGAACGTATTTCAGCGAGGGAGAAGTTTTTTCTTTAATCGCGTCAGATTTTATCTTAAAATACAAGAACTTTTCGTGGTTCTTGTCAATTTTTGTTGGCTTTCATCCAATGAACTTATTTCAGTCAGCCAGATCTTTCTTCTTCAAAGCAAAAAGATTTTATCTTGAAATACAAGAACTTTTCGTGGTTTTGTTGATTTTCAGCAAATGAACATATTTCAGCGAGCGAGAAGTTTTTTCTTTAAAAGCGTCAGATTTTAGCTTAAAATACAAAACTTTTCGTGGTTCTTGTCAATTTTTGTTGGTTTTCATCCAATGAACTTATTTCAGTCAGCTAGATCTTTCTTCTTGAAAGCAAAAAGATTTTATCTTCAAATACAAGAACTTTTCGTGATTTTGTTGATTTTCAGCAAATGAACATATTTCAGCGAGCGAGAAGTTTTTTCTTTAATAGCGTCAGATTTAATCTTAAAATACAAAAACTTTTCGTGGTTCTTGTCAATTTTTGTTGATTTTCATCAAATGGACTTATTTCAGTCAGCTAGATCTTTCTTCTTTAAAGCAAAAAGATTTCATCTTCAAATACAAGAACTTTTCGTGGTTTTGTTGATTTTCAGCAAATGAACATATTTCAGCGAGGGAGAAGTTTTTTCTTTAATCGCGTCAGATTTAATCTTAAAATACAAAAACTTTTCGTGGTTCTTGTCAATTTTTGTTGATTTTCAGCAAATGAACATATTTCAGCGAGGGAGAAGTTTTTTCTTTAATCGCGTCAGATTTTATCTTAAAATACAAGAACTTTTCGTGGTTCTTGTCAATTTTTTTTGGTTTTCATCCAATGAACTTATTTCAGTCAGCAAGATCTTTCTTCTTGAAAGCAAAAAGATTTTATCTTCAAATGCAAGAACTTTTCGTGGTTTTGTTGATTTTCAGCAAATGAACATATTTCAGCGAGCGAGAAGTTTTTTCTTTAATAGCGTCAGATTGAATCTTAAAATACAAAAACTTTTCGTGGTTCTTGTCAATTTTTGTTGATTTTCATCAAATGAACTTATTTCAGTCAGCTAGATCTTTCTTCTTTAAAGCAAAAAGATTTTATCTTCAAATACAAGAACTTTTCGTGGTTTTGTTGATTTTCAGCAAATGAACATATTTCAGCGAGGGAGAAGTTTTTTCTTTAATAGCGTCAGATTTTATCTTAAAATACAAGAACTTTTCGTGGTTCTTGTCAATTTTTGTTGGCTTTCATCCAATGAACTTATTTCAGTCAGCCAGATCTTTCTTCTTCAAAGAAAAAGATTTTATCTTCAAATACAAGAACTTTTCGTGATTTTGTTGATTTTCAGCAAATGAACATATTTCAGCGAGCGAGAAGTTTTTTCTTTAATAGCGTCAGATTTAATCTTAAAATACAAAAACTTTTCGTGGTTCTTGTCAATTTTTGTTGATTTTCATCAAATGGACTTATTTCAGTCAGCTAGATCTTTCTTCTTTAAAGCAAAAAGATTTCATCTTCAAATACAAGAACTTTTCGTGGTTTTGTTGATTTTCAGCAAATGAACATATTTCAGCGAGGGAGAAGTTTTTTCTTTAATCGCGTCAGATTTAATCTTAAAATACAAAAACTTTTCGTGGTTCTTGTCAATTTTTGTTGATTTTCAGCAAATGAACATATTTCAGCGAGGGAGAAGTTTTTTCTTTAATCGCGTCAGATTTTATCTTAAAATACAAGAACTTTTCGTGGTTCTTGTCAATTTTTTTTGGTTTTCATCCAATGAACTTATTTCAGTCAGCAAGATCTTTCTTCTTGAAAGCAAAAAGATTTTATCTTCAAATGCAAGAACTTTTCGTGGTTTTGTTGATTTTCAGCAAATGAACATATTTCAGCGAGCGAGAAGTTTTTTCTTTAATAGCGTCAGATTGAATCTTAAAATACAAAAACTTTTCGTGGTTCTTGTCAATTTTTGTTGATTTTCATCAAATGAACTTATTTCAGTCAGCTAGATCTTTCTTCTTTAAAGCAAAAAGATTTTATCTTCAAATACAAGAACTTTTCGTGGTTTTGTTGATTTTCAGCAAATGAACATATTTCAGCGAGGGAGAAGTTTTTTCTTTAATAGCGTCAGATTTTATCTTAAAATACAAGAACTTTTCGTGGTTCTTGTCAATTTTTGTTGGCTTTCATCCAATGAACTTATTTCAGTCAGCCAGATCTTTCTTCTTCAAAGAAAAAGATTTTATCTTCAAATACAAGAACTTTTCGTGATTTTGTTGATTTTCAGCAAATGAACATATTTCAGCGAGCGAGAAGTTTTTTCTTTAAAAGCGTCAGATTTTCGCTTAAAATACAAGAACTTTTCGTGGTTCTTGTCAATTTTTGTTGATTTTCATCAAATGAACTTATTTCAGTCAGCTAGATCTTTCTTCTTTAAAGCAAAAAGATTTTATCTTCAAATACAAGAACTTTTCGTGGTTTTGTTGATTTTCAGCAAATGAACATATTTCAGCGAGGGAGAAGTTTTTTCTTTAATAGCGTCAGATTTTATCTTAAAATACAAGAACTTTTCGTGGTTCTTGTCAATTTTTGTTGGTTTTCATCTGATGAACTTATTTCAGTCAGCTAGATCTTTCTTCTTGAAAGCAAAAAGATTTTATCTTCAAATACAAGAACTTTTCGTGATTTTGTTGATTTTCAGCAAATGAACATATTTCAGCGAGGGAGAAGTTTTTTCTTTAATAGCGTCAGATTGAATCTTAAAATACAAAAACTTTTCGTGGTTCTTGTCAATTTTTGTTGATTTTCATCAAATGAACTTATTTCAGTCAGCTAGATCTTTCTTCTTTAAAGCAAAAAGATTTTATCTTCAAATACAAGAACTTTTCGTGGTTTTGTTGATTTTCAGCAAATGAACATATTTCAGCGAGGGAGAAGTTTTTTCTTTAATAGCGTCAGATTTTATCTTAAAATACAAGAACTTTTCGTGGTTCTTGTCAATTTTTGTTGGTTTTCATCTGATGAACTTATTTCATTCAGCTAGATCTTTCTTCTTCAAAGCAAATAGATTTTATCATCAAATACAAGAACTTTTCGTGATTTTGTTGATTTTCAGCAAATGAACATATTTCAGCGAGCGAGAAGTTTTTTCTTTAATAGCGTCAGATTTTATCTTAAAATACAAAAACTTTTCGTGGCTCTTGTCAATTTTTGTTGATTTTCATCAAATGAACTTATTTCAGTCAGCTAGATCTTTCTTCTTTAAAGCAAATGATTTTATCTTCAAATACAAGAACTTTTCGTGGTTTTGTTGATTTTCAGCAAATGAACATATTTCAGCGAGGGAGACGTTTTTTCTTCAATAGCGTAAGATTTTATCTTAAAATACAAGAACTTTTCGTGGATCTTGTCAATTTTTGTTGGTTTTCATCCCATAAACTTATTTCAGTCAGCGAGATCTTTCTTCTTCAAAGCAAAAAGATTTTATCTTCAAATACAAGAACTTTTCGTGGTTTTGTTGATTTTCAGCAAATGAACATATTTCAGCGAGCGAGAAGTTTTTTCTTTAATCGCGTCAGATTTTATCTTAAAATACAAGAACTTTTCGTGGTTCTTGTCAATTTTTGTTGGTTTTCATCTTATGAAATTATTTCAGTCAGCTCGATCTTTCTTCTTCAAAGCAAAAAGATTTTATCTTCAAATACAAGAACTTTTCGTGGTTTTGTTGATTTTCAGCAAATGAACATATTTCAGCGAGGGAGAAGTTTTTTCTTTAAAAGCGTCAGATTTTAGCTTAAAATACAAGAACTTTTCATGGTTCTTGTCAATTTTTGTTGATTTTCAGCAAATGAACATATTTCAGCGAGGGAGAAGTTTTTTCTTTAATCGCGTCAGATTTTATCTTAACATACAAGAACTTTTCGTGGTTCTTGTCAATTTTTTTTGGCTTTCATCCAATGAACTTATTTCAGTCAGCCAGATCTTTCTTCTTCAAAGCAAAAAGATTTTATCTTCAAATACAAGAACTTTTCGTGGTTTTGTTGATTTTCAGCAAATGAACATATTTCAGCGAGCGAGAAGTTTTTTCTTTAATGGCGTCAGATTTTATCTTAAAATACAAGAACTTTTCGTGGTTCTTTTCAATTTTTGTTGGTTTTCATCCAATGAACTTATTTCAGTCAGCTAGATCTTTCTTCTTGAAAGCAAAAAGATTTTATCTTCAAATACAAGAACTTTTCGTGATTTTGTTGATTTTCAGCAAATGAACGTATTTCAGCGAGGGAGAAGTTTTTTCTTTAATAGCGTCAGATTGAATCTTAAAATACAAAAACTTTTCGTGGTTCTTGTCAATTTTTGTTGGTTTTCATCCAATGAACTTATTTCAGTCAGCTAGATCTTTCTTCTTTAAAGCAAAAAGATTTTATCTTCAAATACAAGAACTTTTCGTGATTTTGTTGATTTTCAGCAAATGAACATATTTCAGCGAGCGAGAAGTTTTTTCTTTATTAGCGTCAGATTTTATCTTAAAATACAAGAACTTTTCGTGGTTCTTGTCAATTTTTGTTGGTTTTCATCTGATGAACTTATTTCATTCAGCTCGATCTTTCTTCTTTAAAGCAAAAAGATTTTATCTTCAAATACAAGAACTTTTCGTGGTTTTGTTGATTTTCAGCAAATGAACATATTTCAGCGAGGGAGAAGTTTTTTCTTTAATAGCGTCAGATTTTCGCTTAAAATACAAGAACTTTTCGTGGTTCTTGTCAATTTTTGTTGGTTTTCATCCAATGAACTTATTTCAGTCAGCAAGATCTTTCTTCTTCAAAGCAAAAAGATTTTATCTTCAAATGCAAGAACTTTTCGTGGTTTTGTTGATTTTCAGCAAATGAACATATTTCAGCGAGCGAGAAGTTTTTTCTTTAATAGCGTCAGATTTTATCTTAAAATACAAGAACTTTTCGTGGTTCTTTTCAATTTTTGTTGGTTTTCATCCAATGAACTTATTTCAGTCAGCGAGATCTTTCTTCTTGAAAGCAAAAAGATTTTATCTTCAAATACAAGAACTTTTCGTGATTTTGTTGATTTTCAGCAAATGAACATATTTCAGCGAGGGAGAAGTTTTTTCTTTCATAGCGTCAGATTGAATCTTAAAATACAAAAACTTTTCGTGGTTCTTGTCAATTTTTGTTGATTTTCATCAAATGAACTTATTTCAGTCAGCTAGATCTTTCTTCTTTAAAGCAAAAAGATTTTATCTTCAAATACAAGAACTTTTCGTGGTTTTGTTGATTTTCAGCAAATGAACATATTTCAGCGAGGGAGAAGTTTTTTCTTTAATAGCGTCAGATTTTATCTTAAAGTACAAGAACTTTTCGTGGTTCTTGTCAATTTTTGTTGGTTTTCATCTGATGAACTTATTTCATTCAGCAAGATCTTTCTTCTTGAAAGCAAAAAGATTTTATCTTCAAATGCAAGAACTTTTCGTGGTTTTGTTGATTTTCAGCAAATGAACATATTTCAGCGAGCGAGAAGTTTTTTCTTTAATAGCGTCAGATTTTATCTTAAAATACAAGAACTTTTCGTGGTTCTTTTCAATTTTTGTTGGTTTTCATCCAATGAACTTATTTCAGTCAGCTAGATCTTTCTTCTTGAAAGCAAAAAGATTTTATCTTCAAATACAAGAACTTTTCGTGATTTTTGTTGATTTTCAGCAAATGAACATATTTCAGCGAGGGAGAAGTTTTTTCTTTAATAGCGTCAGATTGAATCTTAAAATACAAAAACTTTTCGTGGTTCTTGTCAATTTTTGTTGATTTTCATCAAATGAACTTATTTCAGTCAGCTGGATCTTTCTTCTTTAAAGCAAAAAGATTTTATCTTCAAATACAAGAACTTTTCGTGGTTTTGTTGATTTTCAGCAAATGAACATATTTCAGCGAGGGAGAAGTTTTTTCTTTAATAGCGTCAGATTTTATCTTAAAGTACAAGAACTTTTCGTGGTTCTTGTCAATTTTTGTTGGTTTTCATCCAATGAACTTATTTCAGTCAGCTAGATCTTTCTTCTTTAAAGCAAAAAGATTTTATCTTCAAATACAAGAACTTTTCGTGATTTTGTTGATTTTCAGCAAATGAACATATTTCAGCGAGCGAGAAGTTTTTTTCTTTATTAGCGTCAGATTTTATCTTAAAATACAAGAACTTTTCGTGGTTCTTGTCAATTTTTGTTGGTTTTCATCTGATGAACTTATTTCATTCAGCTCGATCTTTCTTCTTCAAAGCAAAAAGATTTTATCTTCAAATACAAGAACTTTTCGTGATTTTGTTGATTTTCAGCAAATGAACATATTTCAGCGAGGGAGAAGTTTTTTCTTTAATCGCGTCAGATTTTATCTTAAAATACAAGAACTTTTCGTGGTTCTTGTCAATTTTTGTTGGTTTTCATCCAATGAACTTATTTCAGTCAGCAAGATCTTTCTTCTTGAAAGCAAAAAGATTTTATCTTCAAATACAAGAACTTTTCGTGATTTTGTTGATTTTCAGCAAATGAACATATTTCAGCGAGGGAGAAGTTTTTTCTTTAATAGCGTCAGATTTAATCTTAAAATACAAAAACTTTTCGTGGTTCTTGTCAATTTTTGTTGATTTTCATCAAATGAACTTATTTCAGTCAGCGAGATCTTTCTTCTTTAAAGCCAAAAGATTTTATCTTCAAATACAAGAACTTTTCGTGGTTTTGTTGATTTTCATCCAATGAACTTATTTCAGTCAGCAAGATCTTTCTTCTTGAAAGCAAAAAGATTTTATCTTCAAATGCAAGAACTTTTCGTGGTTTTGTTGATTTTCAGCAAATGAACATATTTCAGCGAGCGAGAAGTTTTTTCTTTAATAGCGTCAGATTTTATCTTAAAATACAAGAACTTTTCGTGGTTCTTGTCAATTTTTGTTGGTTTTCATCCCATAAACTTATTTCAGTCAGCTAGATCTTTCTTCTTCAAAGGAAAAAGATTTTATCTTCAAGAACCACGAAAAGTTCTTGTATTTTAAGATAAAATCTGACGCGATTAAAGAAAAAACTTCTCCCTCGCTGAAATATGTTCATTTGCTGAAAATCAACAAAACCACGAAAAGTTCTTGTATTTGAAGATAAAATCTTTTTGCTTTCAAGAAGAAAGATCTGGCTGACTGAAATAAGTTCATTGGATGAAAACCAACAAAAATTGACAAGAACTACGAAAAGTTCTTGTATTTTAAGATAAAATCTGACGCGATTAAAGAAAAAACTTCTCCCTCGCTGAAATATGTTCATTTGCTGAAAATCAACAAAACCACGAAAAGTTATTGTATTTGAAGATAAAATCTTTTTGCTTTGAAGAAGAAAGATCTAGCTGACTGAAATAAGTTCATAAGATGAAAACTAACAAAAATTGACAAGAATCACAAAATGTTCTTGTATTTTAAGATAAAATCTGACGCTATTAAAGAAAAAACTTCCAGCTCACTGAAATATGTTCATTTGCTGAAAATCAACAAAACCACGAAAAGTTCTTGTATTTGAAGATAAAATCTTTTTGCTTTCAAGAAGAAAGATCTAGCTGACTGAAATAAGTTCATAAGATGAAAACCAACAAAAATTGACAAGAACCACGAAAAGTTCTTGTATTTCAAGATAAAATCTGACGCTATTAAAGAAAAAACTTCTCCCTCGCTGAAATATGTTCATTTGCTGAAAATCAACAAAACCACGAAAAGTTCTTGTATTTGAAGATAAAATCTTTTTGCTTTGAAGAAGAAATATCTACCTGACTGAAATAAGTTTATTGGATGAAAATCAACAAAAATTGACAAGAACCACGAAAAGTTTTTGTATTTTAAGATAAAATCTGACGCTATTAAAGAAAAAACTTCTCGCTCGCTGAAATATGTTCATTTGCTGAAAATCAACAAAACCACGAAAAGTTCTTGCATTTGAAGATAAAATCTTTTTGCTTTGAAGAAGAAAGATCCAGCTGACTGAAACAAGTTCATAAGATGAAAACCAACAAAAATTGACAAGAACCACGAAAAGTTCTTGTATTTTAAGATAAAATCTGACGCTATTAAAGAAAAAACTTCTCGCTCGCTGAAATATGTTCATTTGCTGAAAATCAACAAAACCACAAAAAGTTCTTGCATTTGAAGATAAAATCTTTTTGCTTTCAAGAAGAAAGATCTTGCTGACTGAAATAAGTTCATTGGATGAAAATCAACAAAACCACGAAAAGTTCTTGTATTTGAAGATAAAATCTTTTGGCTTTAAAGAAGAAAGATCTAGCTGACTGAAATCAGTTCATTTGATGAAAATCAACAAAAATTGACAAGAACCACGAAAAGTTTTTGTATTTTAAGATTAAATCTGACGCTATTAAAGAAAAAACTTCTCGCTCGCTGAAATATGTTCATTTGCTGAAAATCAACAAAATCACGAAAAGTTCTTGTATTTGAAGATAAAATCTTTTTGCTTTCAAGAAGAAAGATCTGGCTGACTGAAATAAGTTCATTGGATGAAGGCCAACAAAAATTGACAAGAACCACGAAAAGTTCTTGTATTTTAAGATAAAATCTGACGCGATTAAAGAAAAAACTTCTCCCTCGCTGAAATATGTTCATTTGCTGAAAATCAACAAAACCACGAAAAGTTCTTGTATTTGAAGATAAAATCTTTTTGCTTTCAAGAAGAAAGATCCAGCTGACTGAAATAAGTTCATTGGATGAAAACCAACAAAAATTGACAAGAACCACGAAAAGTTCTTGTATTTTAAGATAAAATCTGACGCTATTAAAGAAAAAACTTCTCCCTCGCTGAAATATGTTCATTTGCTGAAAATCAACAAAACCACGAAAAGTTCTTGTATTTGAAGATAAAATCTTTTTGCTTTGAAGAAGAAAGATCGAGCTGACTGAAATAAGTTCATAAGATGAAAACTAACAAAAATTGACAAGAATCACGAAATGTTCTTGTATTTTAAGATAAAATCTTACGCTATTGAAGAAAAAACATCGAGCTCGCTGAAATATGTTCATTTGCTGAAAATCAACAAAACCACGAAAAGTTCTTGTATTTGAAGATAAAATCTTTTTGCTTTCAAGAAGAAAGATCGAGCTGACTGAAATAAGTTCATTGGATGAAAACCAACAAAAATTGACAAGAACCACGAAAAGTTCTTGTATTTTAAGATAAAATCTGACGCTATTAAAGAAAAAACTTCTCCCTCGCTGAAATATGTTCATTTGCTCAAAATCAACAAAACCACGAAAAGTTCTTGTATTTGAAGATAAAATCTTTTTGCTTTCAAGAAGAAAGATCCAGCTGACTGAAATAAGTTCATAAGATGAAAACCAACAAAAATTGACAAGAACCACGATAAGTTCTTGTATTTTAAGATAAAATCTGACGCTATTAAAGAAAAAACTTCCAGCTCACTGAAATATGTTCATTTGGTGAAAATCAACAAAACCATGAAAAGTTCTTGTATTTGAAGATAAAATCTTTTTGCTTTCAAGAAGAAAGATCTCGCTGACTGAAGTAAGTTCATTGGATGAAAACCAACAAAAATTGACAAGAACCACGAAAAGTTCTTGTATTTTAAGATAAAATCTTACGCTTTCAAAGAAAAAACTTCTCGCTCGCTGAAATATGTTCATTTGCTGAAAATCAACAAAACCACGAAAAGTTCTTGTATTTGAAGATAAAATCTTTTTGCTTTGAAGAAGAAAGATCTAGCTGACTGAAATAAGTTCATTGGATGAAAACCAACAAAAATTGACAAGAACCACGAAAAGTTCTTGTATTTTAAGATAAAATCTTACGCTATTAAAGAAAAAACTTCTCGCTCGCTGAAATATGTTCATTTGCTGAAAATCAACAAAACCACGAAAAGTTCTTGTATTTGAAGATAAAATCTTTTTGCTTTGAAGAAGAAAGATCCAGCTGACTGAAATAAGTTCATTGGATGAAAACCAACAAAAATTAACAAGAACCACGAAAAGTTTTTGTATTTTCAGATTAAATCTGACGCTATCAAAGAAAAAACTTCCAGCTCGCTGAAATATGTTCATTTGCTGAAAATCAACAAAACCACGAAAAGTTCTTGTATTTGAAGATAAAGTCTTTTTGCTTTCAAGAAGAAAGATCCAGCACACTGAAATAAGTTCATTGGATGAAAACCAACAAAAATTGACAAGAACCACGAAAAGTTCTTGTATTTGAGGATAAAATCTTTTTGCTTTAAAGAAGAAAGATCCAGCTGACTGAAATAAATTCATTTGATGAAAATCAACAAAAATTGACAAGAACCACAAAAATTTTTTGTATTTTAAGATAAAATCTGACGCTATTAAAGAAAAAACTTCTCGCTCGCTGAAATATGTTCATTTGCTGAAAATCAACAAAACCACGAAAAGTTCTTGTATTTGAAGATAAAATCTTTTTGCTTTGAAGAAGAAAGATCTGGCTGAGTGAAATAAGTTCATTGGATGAAAGCCAAAAAAAATTGACAAGAACCACGAAAAGTTCTTGTATTTTAAGATAAAATCTGACGCGATTAAAGAAAAAACTTCTCCCTCGCTGAAATATGTTCATTTGCTGAAAATCAACAAAACCACGAAAAGTTCTTGTATTTGAAGATAAAATCTTTTTGCTTTCAAGAAGAAAGATCTAGCTGACTGAAATAAGTTCATTGGATGAAAACCAACAAAAATTGACAAGAACCACGAAAAGTTCTTGTATTTTAAGATAAAATCTGACGCTATTAAAGAAAAAACTTCTCCCTCGCTGAAATATGTTCATTTGCTGAAAATCAACAAAACCACGAAAAGTTCTTGTATTTGAAGATAAAATCTTTTTGCTTTGAAGAAGAAATATCTACCTGACTGAAATAAGTTTATTGGATGAAAATCAACAAAAATTGACAAGAACCACGAAAAGTTTTTGTATTTTAAGATAAAATCTGACGCTATTAAAGAAAAAACTTCTCGCTCGCTGAAATATGTTCATTTGCTGAAAATCAACAAAACCACGAAAAGTTCTTGCATTTGAAGATAAAATCTTTTTGCTTTGAAGAAGAAAGATCCAGCTGACTGAAACAAGTTCATAAGATGAAAACCAACAAAAATTGACAAGAACCACGAAAAGTTCTTGTATTTTAAGATAAAATCTGACGCTTTTAAAGAAAAAACTTCTCGCTCGCTGAAATATGTTCATTTGCTGAAAATCAACAAAACCACGAAAAGTTCTTGTATTTGAAGGTAAAATCTTTTTCCTTTGAAGAAGAAAGATCTAGCTGACTGAAATAAGTTTATGGGATGAAAACCAACAAAAATTGACAAGAACCACGAAAAGTTCTTGTATTTTAAGATAAAATCTGACGCTATTAAAGAAAAAACTTCTCGCTCGCTGAAATATGTTCATTTGCTGAAAATCAACAAAACCACGAAAAGTTCTTGCATTTGAAGATAAAATCTTTTTGCTTTCAAGAAGAAAGATCTTGCTGACTGAAATAAGTTCATTGGATGAAAATCAACAAAACCACGAAAAGTTCTTGTATTTGAAGATAAAATCTTTTGGCTTTAAAGAAGAAAGATCTAGCTGACTGAAATCAGTTCATTTGATGAAAATCAACAAAAATTGACAAGAACCACGAAAAGTTTTTGTATTTTAAGATTAAATCTGACGCTATTAAAGAAAAAACTTCTCGCTCGCTGAAATATGTTCATTTGCTGAAAATCAACAAAATCACGAAAAGTTCTTGTATTTGAAGATAAAATCTTTTTGCTTTCAAGAAGAAAGATCTGGCTGACTGAAATAAGTTCATTGGATGAAGGCCAACAAAAATTGACAAGAACCACGAAAAGTTCTTGTATTTTAAGATAAAATCTGACGCGATTAAAGAAAAAACTTCTCCCTCGCTGAAATATGTTCATTTGCTGAAAATCAACAAAACCACGAAAAGTTCTTGTATTTGAAGATAAAATCTTTTTGCTTTCAAGAAGAAAGATCCAGCTGACTGAAATAAGTTCATTGGATGAAAACCAACAAAAATTGACAAGAACCACGAAAAGTTCTTGTATTTTAAGATAAAATCTGACGCTATTAAAGAAAAAACTTCTCCCTCGCTGAAATATGTTCATTTGCTGAAAATCAACAAAACCACGAAAAGTTCTTGTATTTGAAGATAAAATCTTTTTGCTTTGAAGAAGAAAGATCTAGCTGACTGAAATAAGTTCATAAGATGAAAACTAACAAAAATTGACAAGTATCACGAAATGTTCTTGTATTTTAAGATAAAATCTTACGCTATTGAAGAAAAAACATCGAGCTCGCTGAAATATGTTCATTTGCTGAAAATCAACAAAACCACGAAAAGTTCTTGTATTTGAAGATAAAATCTTTTTGCTTTCAAGAAGAAAGATCGAGCTGACTGAAATAAGTTCATTGGATGAAAACCAACAAAAATTGACAAGAACCACGAAAAGTTCTTGTATTTTAAGAAAAAATCTGACGCTATTAAAGAAAAAACTTCTCCCTCGCTGAAATATGTTCATTTGCTGAAAATCAACAAAACCACGAAAAGTTCTTGTATTTGAAGATAAAATCTTTTTGCTTTCAAGAAGAAAGATCTAGCTGACTGAAATAAGTTCATAAGATGAAAACCAACAAAAATTGACAAGAACCACGATAAGTTCTTGTATTTTAAGATAAAATCTGACGCTATTAAAGAAAAAACTTCCAGCTCACTGAAATATGTTCATTTGGTGAAAATCAACAAAACCATGAAAAGTTCTTGTATTTGAAGATAAAATCTTTTTGCTTTCAAGAAGAAAGATCTAGCTGACTGAAATAAGTTCATTGGATGAAAACCAACGAAAATTGACAAGAACCACGAAAAGTTCTTGTATTTCAAGATAAAATCTGACGCTATTAAAGAAAAAACTTCTCCCTCGCTGAAATATGTTCATTTGCTGAAAATCAACAAAACCACGAAAAGTTCTTGCATTTGAAGATAAAATCTTTTTGCTTTGAAGAAGAAATATCTACCTGACTGAAATAAGTTTATTGGATGAAAATCAACAAAAATTGACAAGAACCACAAAAAGTTTTTGTATTTTAAGATAAAATCTGACGCTATTAAAGAAAAAACTTCTCGCTCGCTGAAATATGTTCATTTGCTGAAAATCAACAAAACCAAGAAAAGTTCTTGCATTTGAAGATAAAATCTTTTTGCTTTGAAGAAGAAAGATCTGGCTGACTGAAATAAGTTCATAAGATGAAAACCAACAAAAATTGACAAGAACCACGAAAAGTTCTTGTATTTTAAGATAAAATCTGACGCTTTTGAAGAAAAAACTTCTCGCTCTCTGAAATATGTTCATTTGCTGAAAATCAACAAAACCACGAAAAGTTCTTGTATTTGAAGATAAAATCTTTTTGCTTTGAAGAAGAAAGATCTGGCTGACTGAAATAAGTTGATTGGATGAAAACCAACAAAAATTGACAAGAACCACGAAAAGTTCTTGTATTTTAAGATAAAATCTGACGCTAATAAAGAAAAAACTTCTCGCTCGCTGAAATATGTTCATTTGCTGAAAATCAACAAAACCACGAAAAGTTCTTGTATTTTAAGCTAAAATCTGACGCTTTTAAAGAAAAAACTTCTCGCTCGCTGAAATATGTTCATTTGCTGAAAATCAACAAAACCACGAAAAGTTCTTGTATTTGAAGATAAAATCTTTTTGCTTTCAAGAAGAAAGATCTGGCTGACTGAAATAAGTTCATTGGATGAAAGCCAACAAAAATTGACAAGAACCACGAAAAGTTCTTGTATTTTAAGATAAAATCTGACGCGATAAAAGAAAAAACTTCTCCCTCGCTGAAATATGTTCATTTGCTGAAAATCAACAAAACCACGAAAAGTTCTTGTATTTGAAGATAAAATCTTTTTGCTTTCAAGAAGAAAGATCTAGCTGACTGAAATAAGTTCATAAGATGAAAACCAACAAAAATTGACAAGAACCACGATAAGTTCTTGTATTTTAAGATAAAATCTGACGCTATTAAAGAAAAAACTTCCAGCTCACTGAAATATGTTCATTTGGTGAAAATCAACAAAACCATGAAAAGTTCTTGTATTTGAAGATAAAATCTTTTTGCTTTCAAGAAGAAAGATCTAGCTGACTGAAATAAGTTCATTGGATGAAAACCAACGAAAATTGACAAGAACCACGAAAAGTTCTTGTATTTCAAGATAAAATCTGACGCTATTAAAGAAAAAACTTCTCCCTCGCTGAAATATGTTCATTTGCTGAAAATCAACAAAACCACGAAAAGTTCTTGTATTTGAAGATAAAATCTTTTTGCTTTGAAGAAGAAATATCTACCTGACTGAAATAAGTTTATTGGATGAAAATCAACAAAAATTGACAAGAACCACAAAAAGTTTTTGTATTTTAAGATAAAATCTGACGCTATTAAAGAAAAAACTTCTCGCTCGCTGAAATATGTTCATTTGCTGAAAATCAACAAAACCAAGAAAAGTTCTTGCATTTGAAGATAAAATCTTTTTGCTTTGAAGAAGAAAGATCTGGCTGACTGAAATAAGTTCATAAGATGAAAACCAACAAAAATTGACAAGAACCACGAAAAGTTCTTGCATTTTAAGATAAAATCTGAAGCTTTTGAAGAAAAAACTTCTCGCTCTCTGAAATATGTTCATTTGCTGAAAATCAACAAAACCACGAAAAGTTCTTGTATTTGAAGATAAAATCTTTTTGCTTTGAAGAAGAAAGATCTGGCTGACTGAAATAAGTTGATTGGATGAAAACCAACAAAAATTGACAAGAACCACGAAAAGTTCTTGTATTTTAAGATAAAATCTGACGCTAATAAAGAAAAAACTTCTCGCTCGCTGAAATATGTTCATTTGCTGAAAATCAACAAAACCACGAAAAGTTCTTGTATTTTAAGCTAAAATCTGACGCTATTAAAGAAAAAACTTCTCGCTCGCTGAAATATGTTCATTTGCTGAAAATCAACAAAACCACGAAAAGTTCTTGTATTTGAAGATAAAATCTTTTTGCTTTCAAGAAGAAAGATCTGGCTGACTGAAATAAGTTCATTGGATGAAAGCCAACAAAAATTGACAAGAACCACGAAAAGTTCTTGTATTTTAAGATAAAATCTGACGCGATAAAAGAAAAAACTTCTCCCTCGCTGAAATATGTTCATTTGCTGAAAATCAACAAAACCACGAAAAGTTCTTGTATTTGAAGATAAAATCTTTTTGCTTTCAAGAAGAAAAACTAGCTGACTGAAGTAAGTTCATTGGATGAAAACCAACAAAAATTGACAAGAACCACGAAAAGTTTTTGTATTTTAAGATAAAATCTGACGCTATTAAAGAAAAAACTTCTCGCTCGCTGAAATATGTTCATTTGCTGAAAATCAACAAAACCACGAAAAGTTCTTGCATTTGAAGATAAAATCTTTTTGCTTTGAAGAAGAAAGATCTAGCTGACTGAAATAAGTTCATAAGATGAAAACCAACAAAAATTGACAAGAACCACGAAAAGTTCTTGTATTTTAAGATAAAATCTGACGCTTTTAAAGAAAAAACTTCTCGCTCGCTGAAATATGTTCATTTGCTGAAAATCAACAAAACCACGAAAAGTTCTTGTATTTGAAGATAAAATCTTTTTGCTTTGAAGAAGAAAGATCTGGCTGACTGACATAAGTTGATTGGATGAAAACCAACAAAAATTGAAAAGAACCACGAAAAGTTCTTGTATTTTAAGATAAAATCTGACGCTAATAAAGAAAAAACTTCTCGCTCGCTGAAATATGTTCATTTGCTGAAAATCAACAAAACCACGAAAAGTTCTTGTATTTTAAGCTGAAATCTGACGCTTTTAAAGAAAAAACTTCTCGCTCGCTGAAATATGTTCATTTGCTGAAAATCAACAAAACCACGAAAAGTTCTTGTATTTGAAGATAAAATCTTTTTGCTTTCAAGAAGAAAGATCTGGCTGACTGAAATAAGTTCATTGGATGAAAGCCAACAAAAATTGACAAGAACCACGAAAAGTTCTTGTATTTTAAGATAAAATCTGACGCGATAAAAGAAAAAACTTCTCCCTCGCTGAAATATGTTCATTTGCTGAAAATCAACAAAACCACGAAAAGTTCTTGTATTTGAAGATAAAATCTTTTTGCTTTCAAGAAGAAAGATCTAGCTGACTGAAGTAAGTTCATTGGATGAAAACCAACAAAAATTGACAAGAACCACGAAAAGTTCTTGTATTTTAAGATAAAATCTTACGCTTTCAAAGAAAAAACTTCTCGCTCGCTGAAATATGTTCATTTGCTGAAAATCAACAAAACCACGAAAAGTTCTTGTATTTGAAGATAAAATCTTTTTGCTTTCAAGAAGAAAGATCGAGCTGACTGAAATAAGTTCATTGGATGAAAACCAACAAAAATTGACAAGAACCACGAAAAGTTCTTGTATTTTAAGATAAAATCTGACGCTATTAAAGAAAAAACTTCTCCCTCGCTGAAATATGTTCATTTGCTCAAAATCAACAAAACCACGAAAAGTTCTTGTATTTGAAGATAAAATCTTTTTGCTTTCAAGAAGAAAGATCCAGCTGACTGAAATAAGTTCATAAGATGAAAACCAACAAAAATTGACAAGAACCACGATAAGTTCTTGTATTTTAAGATAAAATCTGACGCTATTAAAGAAAAAACTTCCAGCTCACTGAAATATGTTCATTTGGTGAAAATCAACAAAACCATGAAAAGTTCTTGTATTTGAAGATAAAATCTTTTTGCTTTCAAGAAGAAAGATCTAGCTGACTGAAGTAAGTTCATTGGATGAAAACCAACAAAAATTGACAAGAACCACGAAAAGTTCTTGTATTTTAAGATAAAATCTTACGCTTTCAAAGAAAAAACTTCTCGCTCGCTGAAATATGTTCATTTGCTGAAAATCAACAAAACCACGAAAAGTTCTTGTATTTGAAGATAAAATCTTTTTGCTTTGAAGAAGAAAGATCTAGCTGACTGAAATAAGTTCATTGGATGAAAACCAACAAAAATTGACAAGAACCACGAAAAGTTCTTGTATTTTAAGATAAAATCTTACGCTATTAAAGAAAAAACTTCTCGCTCGCTGAAATATGTTCATTTGCTGAAAATCAACAAAACCACGAAAAGTTCTTGTATTTGAAGATAAAATCTTTTTGCTTTGAAGAAGAAAGATCCAGCTGACTGAAATAAGTTCATTGGATGAAAACCAACAAAAATTAACAAGAACCACGAAAAGTTTTTGTATTTTCAGATTAAATCTGACGCTATCAAAGAAAAAACTTCCAGCTCGCTGAAATATGTTCATTTGCTGAAAATCAACAAAACCACGAAAAGTTCTTGTATTTGAAGATAAAGTCTTTTTGCTTTCAAGAAGAAAGATCCAGCACACTGAAATAAGTTCATTGGATGAAAACCAACAAAAATTGACAAGAACCACGAAAAGTTCTTGTATTTGAGGATAAAATCTTTTTGCTTTAAAGAAGAAAGATCCAGCTGACTGAAATAAATTCATTTGATGAAAATCAACAAAAATTGACAAGAACCACAAAAATTTTTTGTATTTTAAGATAAAATCTGACGCTATTAAAGAAAAAACTTCTCGCTCGCTGAAATATGTTCATTTGCTGAAAATCAACAAAACCACGAAAAGTTCTTGTATTTGAAGATAAAATCTTTTTGCTTTGAAGAAGAAAGATCTGGCTGAGTGAAATAAGTTCATTGGATGAAAGCCAAAAAAAATTGACAAGAACCACGAAAAGTTCTTGTATTTTAAGATAAAATCTGACGCGATTAAAGAAAAAACTTCTCCCTCGCTGAAATATGTTCATTTGCTGAAAATCAACAAAACCACGAAAAGTTCTTGTATTTGAAGATAAAATCTTTTTGCTTTCAAGAAGAAAGATCTAGCTGACTGAAATAAGTTCATTGGATGAAAACCAACAAAAATTGACAAGAACCACGAAAAGTTCTTGTATTTTAAGATAAAATCTGACGCTATTAAAGAAAAAACTTCTCCCTCGCTGAAATATGTTCATTTGCTGAAAATCAACAAAACCACGAAAAGTTCTTGTATTTGAAGATAAAATCTTTTTGCTTTGAAGAAGAAATATCTACCTGACTGAAATAAGTTTATTGGATGAAAATCAACAAAAATTGACAAGAACCACGAAAAGTTTTTGTATTTTAAGATAAAATCTGACGCTATTAAAGAAAAAACTTCTCGCTCGCTGAAATATGTTCATTTGCTGAAAATCAACAAAACCACGAAAAGTTCTTGCATTTGAAGATAAAATCTTTTTGCTTTGAAGAAGAAAGATCCAGCTGACTGAAACAAGTTCATAAGATGAAAACCAACAAAAATTGACAAGAACCACGAAAAGTTCTTGTATTTTAAGATAAAATCTGACGCTTTTAAAGAAAAAACTTCTCGCTCGCTGAAATATGTTCATTTGCTGAAAATCAACAAAACCACGAAAAGTTCTTGTATTTGAAGGTAAAATCTTTTTCCTTTGAAGAAGAAAGATCTAGCTGACTGAAATAAGTTTATGGGATGAAAACCAACAAAAATTGACAAGAACCACGAAAAGTTCTTGTATTTTAAGATAAAATCTGACGCTATTAAAGAAAAAACTTCTCGCTCGCTGAAATATGTTCATTTGCTGAAAATCAACAAAACCACGAAAAGTTCTTGCATTTGAAGATAAAATCTTTTTGCTTTCAAGAAGAAAGATCTTGCTGACTGAAATAAGTTCATTGGATGAAAATCAACAAAACCACGAAAAGTTCTTGTATTTGAAGATAAAATCTTTTGGCTTTAAAGAAGAAAGATCTAGCTGACTGAAATCAGTTCATTTGATGAAAATCAACAAAAATTGACAAGAACCACGAAAAGTTTTTGTATTTTAAGATTAAATCTGACGCTATTAAAGAAAAAACTTCTCGCTCGCTGAAATATGTTCATTTGCTGAAAATCAACAAAATCACGAAAAGTTCTTGTATTTGAAGATAAAATCTTTTTGCTTTCAAGAAGAAAGATCTGGCTGACTGAAATAAGTTCATTGGATGAAGGCCAACAAAAATTGACAAGAACCACGAAAAGTTCTTGTATTTTAAGATAAAATCTGACGCGATTAAAGAAAAAACTTCTCCCTCGCTGAAATATGTTCATTTGCTGAAAATCAACAAAACCACGAAAAGTTCTTGTATTTGAAGATAAAATCTTTTTGCTTTCAAGAAGAAAGATCCAGCTGACTGAAATAAGTTCATTGGATGAAAACCAACAAAAATTGACAAGAACCACGAAAAGTTCTTGTATTTTAAGATAAAATCTGACGCTATTAAAGAAAAAACTTCTCCCTCGCTGAAATATGTTCATTTGCTGAAAATCAACAAAACCACGAAAAGTTCTTGTATTTGAAGATAAAATCTTTTTGCTTTGAAGAAGAAAGATCTAGCTGACTGAAATAAGTTCATAAGATGAAAACTAACAAAAATTGACAAGTATCACGAAATGTTCTTGTATTTTAAGATAAAATCTTACGCTATTGAAGAAAAAACATCGAGCTCGCTGAAATATGTTCATTTGCTGAAAATCAACAAAACCACGAAAAGTTCTTGTATTTGAAGATAAAATCTTTTTGCTTTCAAGAAGAAAGATCGAGCTGACTGAAATAAGTTCATTGGATGAAAACCAACAAAAATTGACAAGAACCACGAAAAGTTCTTGTATTTTAAGATAAAATCTGACGCTATTAAAGAAAAAACTTCTCCCTCGCTGAAATATGTTCATTTGCTGAAAATCAACAAAACCACGAAAAGTTCTTGTATTTGAAGATAAAATCTTTTTGCTTTCAAGAAGAAAGATCTAGCTGACTGAAATAAGTTCATAAGATGAAAACCAACAAAAATTGACAAGAACCACGATAAGTTCTTGTATTTTAAGATAAAATCTGACGCTATTAAAGAAAAAACTTCCAGCTCACTGAAATATGTTCATTTGGTGAAAATCAACAAAACCATGAAAAGTTCTTGTATTTGAAGATAAAATCTTTTTGCTTTCAAGAAGAAAGATCTAGCTGACTGAAATAAGTTCATTGGATGAAAACCAACGAAAATTGACAAGAACCACGAAAAGTTCTTGTATTTCAAGATAAAATCTGACGCTATTAAAGAAAAAACTTCTCCCTCGCTGAAATATGTTCATTTGCTGAAAATCAACAAAACCACGAAAAGTTCTTGCATTTGAAGATAAAATCTTTTTGCTTTGAAGAAGAAATATCTACCTGACTGAAATAAGTTTATTGGATGAAAATCAACAAAAATTGACAAGAACCACAAAAAGTTTTTGTATTTTAAGATAAAATCTGACGCTATTAAAGAAAAAACTTCTCGCTCGCTGAAATATGTTCATTTGCTGAAAATCAACAAAACCAAGAAAAGTTCTTGCATTTGAAGATAAAATCTTTTTGCTTTGAAGAAGAAAGATCTGGCTGACTGAAATAAGTTCATAAGATGAAAACCAACAAAAATTGACAAGAACCACGAAAAGTTCTTGTATTTTAAGATAAAATCTGACGCTTTTGAAGAAAAAACTTCTCGCTCTCTGAAATATGTTCATTTGCTGAAAATCAACAAAACCACGAAAAGTTCTTGTATTTGAAGATAAAATCTTTTTGCTTTGAAGAAGAAAGATCTGGCTGACTGAAATAAGTTGATTGGATGAAAACCAACAAAAATTGACAAGAACCACGAAAAGTTCTTGTATTTTAAGATAAAATCTGACGCTAATAAAGAAAAAACTTCTCGCTCGCTGAAATATGTTCATTTGCTGAAAATCAACAAAACCACGAAAAGTTCTTGTATTTTAAGCTAAAATCTGACGCTTTTAAAGAAAAAACTTCTCGCTCGCTGAAATATGTTCATTTGCTGAAAATCAACAAAACCACGAAAAGTTCTTGTATTTGAAGATAAAATCTTTTTGCTTTCAAGAAGAAAGATCTGGCTGACTGAAATAAGTTCATTGGATGAAAGCCAACAAAAATTGACAAGAACCACGAAAAGTTCTTGTATTTTAAGATAAAATCTGACGCGATAAAAGAAAAAACTTCTCCCTCGCTGAAATATGTTCATTTGCTGAAAATCAACAAAACCACGAAAAGTTCTTGTATTTGAAGATAAAATCTTTTTGCTTTCAAGAAGAAAGATCTAGCTGACTGAAATAAGTTCATAAGATGAAAACCAACAAAAATTGACAAGAACCACGATAAGTTCTTGTATTTTAAGATAAAATCTGACGCTATTAAAGAAAAAACTTCCAGCTCACTGAAATATGTTCATTTGGTGAAAATCAACAAAACCATGAAAAGTTCTTGTATTTGAAGATAAAATCTTTTTGCTTTCAAGAAGAAAGATCTAGCTGACTGAAATAAGTTCATTGGATGAAAACCAACGAAAATTGACAAGAACCACGAAAAGTTCTTGTATTTCAAGATAAAATCTGACGCAATTAAAGAAAAAACTTCTCCCTCGCTGAAATATGTTCATTTGCTGAAAATCAACAAAACCACGAAAAGTTCTTGTATTTGAAGATAAAATCTTTTTGCTTTGAAGAAGAAATATCTACCTGACTGAAATAAGTTTATTGGATGAAAATCAACAAAAATTGACAAGAACCACAAAAAGTTTTTGTATTTTAAGATAAAATCTGACGCTATTAAAGAAAAAACTTCTCGCTCGCTGAAATATGTTCATTTGCTGAAAATCAACAAAACCAAGAAAAGTTCTTGCATTTGAAGATAAAATCTTTTTGCTTTGAAGAAGAAAGATCTGGCTGACTGAAATAAGTTCATAAGATGAAAACCAACAAAAATTGACAAGAACCACGAAAAGTTCTTGCATTTTAAGATAAAATCTGAAGCTTTTGAAGAAAAAACTTCTCGCTCTCTGAAATATGTTCATTTGCTGAAAATCAACAAAACCACGAAAAGTTCTTGTATTTGAAGATAAAATCTTTTTGCTTTGAAGAAGAAAGATCTGGCTGACTGAAATAAGTTGATTGGATGAAAACCAACAAAAATTGACAAGAACCACGAAAAGTTCTTGTATTTTAAGATAAAATCTGACGCTAATAAAGAAAAAACTTCTCGCTCGCTGAAATATGTTCATTTGCTGAAAATCAACAAAACCACGAAAAGTTCTTGTATTTTAAGCTAAAATCTGACGCTATTAAAGAAAAAACTTCTCGCTCGCTGAAATATGTTCATTTGCTGAAAATCAACAAAACCACGAAAAGTTCTTGTATTTGAAGATAAAATCTTTTTGCTTTCAAGAAGAAAGATCTGGCTGACTGAAATAAGTTCATTGGATGAAAGCCAACAAAAATTGACAAGAACCACGAAAAGTTCTTGTATTTTAAGATAAAATCTGACGCGATAAAAGAAAAAACTTCTCCCTCGCTGAAATATGTTCATTTGCTGAAAATCAACAAAACCACGAAAAGTTCTTGTATTTGAAGATAAAATCTTTTTGCTTTCAAGAAGAAAAACTAGCTGACTGAAGTAAGTTCATTGGATGAAAACCAACAAAAATTGACAAGAACCACGAAAAGTTTTTGTATTTTAAGATAAAATCTGACGCTATTAAAGAAAAAACTTCTCGCTCGCTGAAATATGTTCATTTGCTGAAAATCAACAAAACCACGAAAAGTTCTTGCATTTGAAGATAAAATCTTTTTGCTTTGAAGAAGAAAGATCTAGCTGACTGAAATAAGTTCATAAGATGAAAACCAACAAAAATTGACAAGAACCACGAAAAGTTCTTGTATTTTAAGATAAAATCTGACGCTTTTAAAGAAAAAACTTCTCGCTCGCTGAAATATGTTCATTTGCTGAAAATCAACAAAACCACGAAAAGTTCTTGTATTTGAAGATAAAATCTTTTTGCTTTGAAGAAGAAAGATCTGGCTGACTGACATAAGTTGATTGGATGAAAACCAACAAAAATTGAAAAGAACCACGAAAAGTTCTTGTATTTTAAGATAAAATCTGACGCTAATAAAGAAAAAACTTCTCGCTCGCTGAAATATGTTCATTTGCTGAAAATCAACAAAACCACGAAAAGTTCTTGTATTTTAAGCTGAAATCTGACGCTTTTAAAGAAAAAACTTCTCGCTCGCTGAAATATGTTCATTTGCTGAAAATCAACAAAACCACGAAAAGTTCTTGTATTTGAAGATAAAATCTTTTTGCTTTCAAGAAGAAAGATCTGGCTGACTGAAATAAGTTCATTGGATGAAAGCCAACAAAAATTGACAAGAACCACGAAAAGTTCTTGTATTTTAAGATAAAATCTGACGCGATAAAAGAAAAAACTTCTCCCTCGCTGAAATATGTTCATTTGCTGAAAATCAACAAAACCACGAAAAGTTCTTGTATTTGAAGATAAAATCTTTTTGCTTTCAAGAAGAAAGATCTAGCTGACTGAAGTAAGTTCATTGGATGAAAACCAACAAAAATTGACAAGAACCACGAAAAGTTCTTGTATTTTAAGATAAAATCTTACGCTTTCAAAGAAAAAACTTCTCGCTCGCTGAAATATGTTCATTTGCTGAAAATCAACAAAACCACGAAAAGTTCTTGTATTTGAAGATAAAATCTTTTTGCTTTGAAGAAGAAAGATCTAGCTGACTGAAATAAGTTCATAAGATGAAAACCAACAAAAATTGACAAGAACCACGAAAAGTTCTTGTATTTTAAGATAAAATCTTACGCTATTAAAGAAAAAACTTCTCGCTCGCTGAAATATGTTCATTTGCTGAAAATCAACAAAACCACGAAAAGTTCTTGTATTTGAAGATAAAATCTTTTTGCTTTGAAGAAGAAAGATCCAGCTGACTGAAATAAGTTCATTGGATGAAAACCAACAAAAATTAACAAGAACCACGAAAAGTTTTTGTATTTTCAGATTAAATCTGACGCTATCAAAGAAAAAACTTCCAGCTCGCTGAAATATGTTCATTTGCTGAAAATCAACAAAACCACGAAAAGTTCTTGTATTTGAAGATAAAGTCTTTTTGCTTTCAAGAAGAAAGATCCAGCTCACTGAAATAAGTTCATTGGATGAAAACCAACAAAAATTGACAAGAACCACGAAAAGTTCTTGTATTTTAAGATAAAATCTGACGCTAATAAAGAAAAAACTTCTCGCTCGCTGAAATATGTTCATTTGCTGAAAATCAACAAAACCACGAAAAGTTCTTGTATTTTAAGCTAAAATCTGACGCTTTAAAAGAAAAAACTTCTCGCTCGCTGAAATATGTTCATTTGCTGAAAATCAACAAAACCACGAAAAGTTCTTGTATTTGAAGATAAAATCTTTTTGCTTTCAAGCAGAAAGATCTGGCTGACTGAAATAAGTTCATTGGATGAAAGCCAACAAAAATTGACAAGAACCACGAAACGTTCTTGTATTTTAAGATAAAATCTGACGTGATTAAAGAAAAAACTTCTCCCTCGCTGAAATATGTTCATTTGCTGAAAATCAACAAAACCACGAAAATTTCTTGTATTTGAGGATAAAATCTTTTTGCTTTAAAGAAGAAAGATCCAGCTGACTGAAATAAATTCATTTGATGAAAATCAACAAAAATTGACAAGAACCACAAAAATTTTTTGTATTTTAAGATAAAATCTGACGCTATTAAAGAAAAAACTTCTCGCTCGCTGAAATATGTTCATTTGCTGAAAATCAACAAAACCACGAAAAGTTCTTGTATTTGAAGATAAAATCTTTTTGCTTTGAAGAAGAAAGATCTGGCTGAGTGAAATAAGTTCATTGGATGAAAGCCAAAAAAAATTGACAAGAACCACGAAAAGTTCTTGTATTTTAAGATAAAATCTGACGCGATTAAAGAAAAAACTTCTCCCTCGCTGAAATATGTTCATTTGCTGAAAATCAACAAAACCACGAAAAGTTCTTGTATTTGAAGATAAAATCTTTTTGCTTTCAAGAAGAAAGATCTAGCTGACTGAAATAAGTTCATTGGATGAAAACCAACAAAAATTGACAAGAACCACGAAAAGTTCTTGTATTTTAAGATAAAATCTTACGCTTTTAAAGAAAAAACTTCTCGCTCGCTGAAATATGTTCATTTGCTGAAAATCAACAAAACCACGAAAAGTTCTTGGATTTGAAGATAAAATCTTTTTGCTTTGAAGAAGAAAGATCTAGCTGACTGAAATAAGTCCATAAGATGAAAACCAACAAAAATTGACAAGAACCACGAAAAGTTCTTGTATTTTAAGATAAAATCTGACGCTATTAAAGAAAAAACTTCTCGCTCGCTGAAATATGTTCATTTGCTGAAAATCAACAAAACCACGAAAAGTTCTTGTATTTGAAGATAAAATCTTTTTGCTTTGAAGAAGAAAGATCTAGCTGAATGAAATAAGTTCATCAGATGAAAACCAACAAAAATTGACAAGAACCACGAAAAGTTCTTGTATTTTAAGATAAAATCTGACGCTATTAAAGAAAAAACTTCTCGCTCGCTGAAATATGTTCATTTGCTGAAAATCAAGAAAACCACGAAAAGTTCTTGTATTTGAAGATAAAATCTTTTTGCTTTCAAGAAGAAAGATCTCGCTGACTGAAATAAGTTCATTGGATGAAAGCCAACAATCATTGACAAGAACCACGAAAAGTTCTTGTATTTTAAGATAAAATCTGACGTGATTAAAGAAAAAACTTCTCCCTCGCTGAAATATGTTCATTTGCTGAAAATCAACAAAACCACGAAAATTTCTTGTATTTGAGGATAAAATTTTTTTGCTTTAAAGAAGAAAGATCCAGCTGACTGAAATAAGTTCATTTGATGAAAATCAACAAAAATTGACAAGAACCACGAAAAGTTTTTGTATTTTAAGATAAAATCTGACGCTTTTTAAGAAAAAACTTCTCGCTCGCTGAAATATGTTCATTTGCTGAAAATCAACAAAATCACGAAAAGTTCTTGTATTTGAAGATAAAATCTTTTTGCTTTGAAGAAGAAAGATCTACCTGAATGAAATAAGTTCATCAGATGAAAACCAACAAAAATTGACAAGAACCACGAAAAGTTCTTGTTTTTTTTGGATAAAATCTTACGCTATTAAAGAAAAAACTTCCAGCTCGCTGAAATATGTTCATTTGCTGAAAATCAACAAAACCACGAAAAGTTCTTGTATTTGAAGATAAAATCTTTTTGCTTTCAAGAAGAAAGATCTCGCTGACTGAAATAAGTTCATTGGATGAAAACCAACAAAAATTGACAAGAACCACGAAAAGTTCTTGTATTTTAAGATAAAATCTGACGCTAATAAAGAAAAAACTTCTCGCTCGCTGAAATATGTTCATTTGCTGAAAATCAACAAAACCACGAAAAGTTCTTGTATTTGAAGATAAAATCTTTTTGCTTTGAAGAAGAAAGATCTAGCTGAATGAAATAAGTTCATCAGATGAAAACCAACAAAAATTGACAAGAACCACGAAAAGTTCTTGTATTTTAAGATAAAATCTGACGCTATTAAAGAAAAAACTTCTCGCTCGCTGAAATATGTTCATTTGCTGAAAATCAAGAAAACCACGAAAAGTTCTTGTATTTGAAGATAAAATCTTTTTGCTTTCAAGAAGAAAGATCTCGCTGACTGAAATAAGTTCATTGGATGAAAACCAACAAAAATTGACAAGAACCACGAAAAGTTCTTGTATTTTAAGATAAAATCTGACGCTAATAAAGAAAAAACTTCTCGCTCGCTGAAATATGTTCATTTGCTGAAAATCAACAAAACCACGAAAATTTCTTGTATTTGAGGATAAAATCTTTTTGCTTTAAAGAAGAAAGATCCAGCTGACTGAAATAAGTTCATTTGATGAAAATCAACAAGAATTGACAAGAACCACGAAAAGTTTTTGTATTTTAAGATAAAATCTGACGCTTTTTAAGAAAAAACTTCTCGCTCGCTGAAATATGTTCATTTGCTGAAAATCAACAAAATCACGAAAAGTTCTTGTATTTGAAGATAAAATCTTTTTGCTTTGAAGAAGAAAGATCTACCTGAATGAAAAAAGTTCATCAGATGAAAACCAACAAAAATTGACAAGAACCACGAAAAGTTCTTGTTTTTTTTGGATAAAATCTTACGCTATTAAAGAAAAAACTTCCAGCTCGCTGAAATATGTTCATTTGCTGAAAATCAACAAAACCACGAAAAGTTCTTGTATTTGAAGATAAAATCTTTTTGCTTTCAAGAAGAAAGATCTCGCTGACTGAAATAAGTTCATTGGATGAAAACCAACAAAAATTGACAAGAACCACGAAAAGTTCTTGTATTTTAAGATAAAATCTGACGCTAATAAAGAAAAAACTTCTCGCTCGCTGAAATATGTTCATTTGCTGAAAATCAACAAAACCACGAAAAGTTCTTGTATTTGAAGATAAAATCTTTTTGCTTTGAAGAAGAAAGATCTAGCTGACTGAAATAAGTTCATAAGATGAAAACCAACAAAAATTGACAAGAACCACGAAAAGTTCTTGTATTTTAAGGTAAAATCTGACGCTATTAAAGAAAAAACTTCTCGCTCGCTGAAATATGTTCATTTGCTGAAAATCAACAAAACCACGAAAAGTTCTTGTATTTGAAGATAAAATCTTTTTGCTTTCAAGAAGAAAGATCTGGCTGACTGAAATAAGTTCATTGGATGAAAGCCAACAAAAATTGACAAGAACCACGAAAAGTTCTTGTATTTTAAGATAAAATCTGACGCGATAAAAGAAAAAACTTCTCCCTCGCTGAAATATGTTCATTTGCTGAAAATCAACAAAACCACGAAAAGTTCTTGTATTTGAAGATAAAATCTTTTTGCTTTCAAGAAGAAAAACTAGCTGACTGAAGTAAGTTCATTGGATGAAAACCAACAAAAATTGACAAGAACCATGAAAAGTTTTTGTATTTTAAGATAAAATCTGACGCTATTAAAGAAAAAACTTCTCGCTCGCTGAAATATGTTCATTTGCTGAAAATCAACAAAACCACGAAAAGTTCTTGCATTTGAAGATAAAATCTTTTTGCTTTGAAGAAGAAAGATCTAGCTGACTGAAATAAGTTCATAAGATGAAAACCAACAAAAATTGACAAGAACCACGAAAAGTTCTTGTATTTTAAGATAAAATCTGACGCTTTTAAAGAAAAAACTTCTCGCTCGCTGAAACATGTTCATTTGCTGAAAATCAACAAAACCACGAAAAGTTCTTGTATTTGAAGATAAAATCTTTTTGCTTTGAAGAAGAAAGATCTGGCTGACTGACATAAGTTGATTGGATGAAAACCAACAAAAATTGACAAGAACCACGAAAAGTTCTTGTATTTTAAGATAAAATCTGACGCTAATAAAGAAAAAACTTCTCGCTCGCTGAAATATGTTCATTTGCTGAAAATCAACAAAACCACGAAAAGTTCTTGTATTTTAAGCTAAAATCTGACGCTTTTAAAGAAAAAACTTCTCGCTCGCTGAAATATGTTCATTTGCTGAAAATCAACAAAACCACGAAAAGTTCTTGTATTTGAAGATAAAATCTTTTTGCTTTCAAGAAGAAAGATCTGGCTGACTGAAATAAGTTCATTGGATGAAAGCCAACAAAAATTGACAAGAACCACGAAAAGTTCTTGTATTTTAAGATAAAATCTGACGCGATAAAAGAAAAAACTTCTCCCTCGCTGAAATATGTTCATTTGCTGAAAATCAACAAAACCACGAAAAGTTCTTGTATTTGAAGATAAAATCTTTTTGCTTTCAAGAAGAAAGATCTAGCTGACTGAAGTAAGTTCATTGGATGAAAACCAACAAAAATTGACAAGAACCACGAAAAGTTCTTGTATTTTAAGATAAAATCTTACGCTTTCAAAGAAAAAACTTCTCGCTCGCTGAAATATGTTCATTTGCTGAAAATCAACAAAACCACGAAAAGTTCTTGTATTTGAAGATAAAATCTTTTTGCTTTGAAGAAGAAAGATCTAGCTGACTGAAATAAGTTCATAAGATGAAAACCAACAAAAATTGACAAGAACCACGAAAAGTTCTTGTATTTTAAGATAAAATCTTACGCTATTAAAGAAAAAACTTCTCGCTCGCTGAAATATGTTCATTTGCTGAAAATCAACAAAACCACGAAAAGTTCTTGTATTTGAAGATAAAATCTTTTTGCTTTGAAGAAGAAAGATCCAGCTGACTGAAATAAGTTCATTGGATGAAAACCAACAAAAATTAACAAGAACCACGAAAAGTTTTTGTATTTTCAGATTAAATCTGACGCTATCAAAGAAAAAACTTCCAGCTCGCTGAAATATGTTCATTTGCTGAAAATCAACAAAACCACGAAAAGTTCTTGTATTTGAAGATAAAGTCTTTTTGCTTTCAAGAAGAAAGATCCAGCTCACTGAAATAAGTTCATTGGATGAAAACCAACAAAAATTGACAAGAACCACGAAAAGTTCTTGTATTTTAAGATAAAATCTGACGCTAATAAAGAAAAAACTTCTCGCTCGCTGAAATATGTTCATTTGCTGAAAATCAACAAAACCACGAAAAGTTCTTGTATTTTAAGCTAAAATCTGACGCTTTAAAAGAAAAAACTTCTCGCTCGCTGAAATATGTTCATTTGCTGAAAATCAACAAAACCACGAAAAGTTCTTGTATTTGAAGATAAAATCTTTTTGCTTTGAAGAAGAAAGATCTGGCTGAGTGAAATAAGTTCATTGGATGAAAGCCAAAAAAAATTGACAAGAACCACGAAAAGTTCTTGTATTTTAAGATAAAATCTGACGCGATTAAAGAAAAAACTTCTCCCTCGCTGAAATATGTTCATTTGCTGAAAATCAACAAAACCACGAAAAGTTCTTGTATTTGAAGATAAAATCTTTTTGCTTTCAAGAAGAAAGATCTAGCTGACTGAAATAAGTTCATTGGATGAAAACCAACAAAAATTGACAAGAACCACGAAAAGTTCTTGTATTTTAAGATAAAATCTTACGCTTTTAAAGAAAAAACTTCTCGCTCGCTGAAATATGTTCATTTGCTGAAAATCAACAAAACCACGAAAAGTTCTTGTATTTGAAGATAAAATCTTTTTGCTTTGAAGAAGAAAGATCTAGCTGACTGAAATAAGTCCATAAGATGAAAACCAACAAAAATTGACAAGAACCACGAAAAGTTCTTGTATTTTAAGATAAAATCTGACGCTATTAAAGAAAAAACTTCTCGCTCACTGAAATATGTTCATTTGCTGAAAATCAACAAAACCACGAAAAGTTCTTGTATTTGAAGATAAAATCTTTTTGCTTTGAAGAAGAAAGATCTAGCTGAATGAAATAAGTTCATCAGATGAAAACCAACAAAAATTGACAAGAACCACGAAAAGTTCTTGTATTTTAAGATAAAATCTGACGCTATTAAAGAAAAAACTTCTCGCTCGCTGAAATATGTTCATTTGCTGAAAATCAAGAAAACCACGAAAAGTTCTTGTATTTGAAGATAAAATCTTTTTGCTTTCAAGAAGAAAGATCTCGCTGACTGAAATAAGTTCATTGGATGAAAACCAACAAAAATTGACAAGAACCACGAAAAGTTCTTGTATTTTAAGATAAAATCTGACGCGAATAAAGAAAAAACTTCTCGCTCGCTGAAATATGTTCATTTGCTGAAAATCAACAAAACCACGAAAAGTTCTTGTATTTGAAGATAAAATCTTTTTGCTTTCAAGAAGAAAGATCTGGCTGACTGAAATAAGTTCATTGGATGAAAGCCAACAATCATTGACAAGAACCACGAAAAGTTCTTGTATTTTAAGATAAAATCTGACGTGATTAAAGAAAAAACTTCTCCCTCGCTGAAATATGTTCATTTGCTGAAAATCAACAAAACCACGAAAATTTCTTGTATTTGAGGATAAAATCTTTTTGCTTTAAAGAAGAAAGATGCAGCTGACTGAAATAAGTTCATTTGATGAAAATCAACAAAAATTGACAAGAACCACGAAAAGTTTTTGTATTTTAAGATAAAATCTGACGCTTTTTAAGAAAAAACTTCTCGCTCGCTGAAATATGTTCATTTGCTGAAAATCAACAAAATCACGAAAAGTTCTTGTATTTGAAGATAAAATCTTTTTGCTTTGAAGAAGAAAGATCTACCTGAATGAAATAAGTTCATCAGATGAAAACCAACAAAAATTGACAAGAACCACGAAAAGTTCTTGTTTTTTTTGGATAAAATCTTACGCTATTAAAGAAAAAACTTCCAGCTCGCTGAAATATGTTCATTTGCTGAAAATCAACAAAACCACGAAAAGTTCTTGTATTTGAAGATAAAATCTTTTTGCTTTCAAGAAGAAAGATCTCGCTGACTGAAATAAGTTCATTGGATGAAATCCAACAAAAATTGACAAGAACCACGAAAAGTTCTTGTATTTTAAGATAAAATCTGACGCTAATAAAGAAAATTTCTCGCTCGCTGAAATATGTTCATTTGCTGAAAATCAACAAAACCACGAAAAGTTCTTGCATTTGAAGATAAAATCTTTTTGCTTTCAAGAAGAAAGATCTTGCTGACTGAAATAAGTTCATTGGATGAAAAATAACAAAAATTGACAAGAACCACGAAAAGTTCTTGTATTTTAAGCTAAAATCTTACGCTTTTAAAGAAAAAACTTCTCGCTCGCTGAAATATGTTCATTTGCTGAAAATCAACAAAACCACGAAAAGTTCTTGTATTTGAAGATAAAATCTTTTTGCTTTCAAGAAGAAAGATCGAGCTGACTGAAATAAGTTCATAAGATGAAAACCAACAAAAATTGACAAGAACCACGAAAAGTTCTTGTATTTTAAGATAAAATCTGACGCTATTAAAGAAAAAACTTCTCGCTCGCTGAAATATGTTCATTTGCTGAAAATCAACAAAACCACGAAAAGTTCTTGTATTTGAAGATAAAATATTTTTGCTTTGAAGAAGAAAGATCGAGCTGACTGAAATAAGTTCATTGGATGAAAACCAACAAAAATTGACAAGAACCACGAAAAGTTCTTGTATTTTAAGATAAAATCTGACGCTATTGAAGAAAAAACTTCTCCCTCGCTGAAATATGTTCATTTCCTGAAAATCAACAAAACCACGAAAAGTTCTTGTATTTGAAGATAAAATCTTTTTGCTTTGAAGAAGAAAGATCTAGCTGACTGAAATAAGTTCATAAAATGAAAACCAACAAAAATTGACAAGAACCACGAAAAGTTCTTGTATTTTAAGATAAAATCTTACGCTATTGAAGAAAAAACTTCTCCCTCGCTGAAATATGTTCATTTGCTGAAAATCAACAAAACCACGAAAAGTTCTTGTATTTGAAGATAAAATCTTTTTGCATTAAAGAAGAAAGATCTCGCTGACTGAAATAATTTCATTTGATGAAAATCAACAAAAATTGACAAGAACCACGAAACGTTTTTGTATTTTAAGATAAAATCTGACGCTATTAAAGAAAAAACTTCTCCCTCGCTGAAATATGTTCATTTGCTGAAAATCAACAAAACCACGAAAAGTTCTTGTATTTGAAGATAAAATCTTTTTGCTTTAAAGAAGAAAGATCTAGCTGACTGAAATAAGTTCATTTGATGAAAATCAACAAAAATTGACAAGAACCACGAAACGTTTTTGTATTTTAAGATAAAATCTGACGCTATTAAAGAAAAAACTTCTCGCTCGCTGAAATATGTTCATTTGCTGAAAATCAACAAAATCACGAAAAGTTCTTGTATTTGAAGATAAAATCTTGTTGCTTTGAAGAAGAAAGTTCTAGCTGAATGAAATAAGTTCATCAGATGAAAACCAACAAAAATTGACAAGAACCACGAAAAGTTCTTGTATTTTAAGATAAAATCTGACGCTGATAAAGAAAAAACTTCTCGCTCGCTGAAATATGTTCATTTGCTGAAAATCAACAAAACCACGAAAAGTTCTTGTATTTGAAGATAAAATCTTTTTGCTTTCAAGAAGAAAGATCTGGCTGACTGAAATAAGTTCATTGGATGAAAGCCAACAAAAATTGACAAGAACCACGAAAAGTTCTTGTATTTTAAGATAAAATCTGACGTGATTAAAGAAAAAACTTCTCCCTCGCTGAAATATGTTCATTTGCAGAAAATCAACAAAACCACGAAAATTTCTTGTATTTGAGGATAAAATCTTTTTGCTTTAAAGAAGAAAGATCCAGCTGACTGAAATAAGTTCATTTGATGAAAATCAACAAAAATTGACAAGAACCACGAAAAGTTTTTGTATTTTGAGATAAAATCTGACGCTATTAAAGAAAAAACTTCTCGCTCGCTGAAATATGTTCATTTGCTGAAAATCAACAAAATCACGAAAAGTTCTTGTATTTGAAGATAAAATCTTTTTGCTTTGAAGAAGAAAGATCTAGCTGACTGAAATAAGTTCATAAAATGAAAACCAACAAAAATTGACAACAACCACGAAAAGTTCTTGTATTTTAAGATAAAACCTGACGCGATTAAAGAAAAAACTTCTCGCTCGCTGAAATATGTTCATTTGCTGAAAATCAACAAAACCACGAAAAGTTCTTGTATTTGAAGATAAAATCTTTTTGCTTTGAAGAAGAAAGATCTAGCTGACTGAAATAAGTTGATTGGATGAAAACCAACAAAAATTGACAAGAACCACGAAAAGTTCTTGTATTTTAAGATAAAATCTGACGCTATTAAAGAAAAAACTTCTCCCTCGCTGAAATATGTTCATTTGCTGAAAATCAACAAAACCACGAAAAGTTCTTGTATTTGAAGATAAAATCTTTTTGCATTAAAGAAGAAAGATCTAGCTGACTGAAATAAGTTCATTTGATGAAAATCAACAAAAATTGACAAGAACCACGAAACGTTTTTGTATTTTAAGATAAAATCTGACGCTATTAAAGAAAAAACTTCTCCCTCGCTGAAATATGTTCATTTGCTGAAAATCAACAAAACCACGAAAAGTTCTTGTATTTGAAGATAAAATCTTTTTGCTTTAAAGAAGAAAGATCTAGCTGACTGAAATAAGTTCATTTGATGAAAATCAACAAAAATTGACAAGAACCACGAAACGTTTTTGTATTTTAAGATAAAATCTGACGCTATTAAAGAAAAAACTTCTCGCTCGCTGAAATATGTTCATTTGCTGAAAATCAACAAAATCACGAAAAGTTCTTGTATTTGAAGATAAAATCTTGTTGCTTTGAAGAAGAAAGATCTAGCTGAATGAAATAAGTTCATCAGATGAAAACCAACAAAAATTGACAAGAACCACGAAAAGTTCTTGTATTTTAAGATAAAATCTTACGCTATTAAAGAAAAAACTTCCAGCTCGCTGAAATATGTTCATTTGCTGAAAATCAAGAAAACCACGAAAAGTTCTTGTATTTGAAGATAAAATCTTTTTGCTTTCAAGAAGAAAGATCTCGCTGACTGAAATAAGTTCATTGGATGAAAACCAACAAAAATTGACAAGAACCACGAAAAGTTCTTGTATTTTAAGATAAAATCTGACGCTAATAAAGAAAAAACTTCTCGCTCGCTGAAATATGTTCATTTGCTGAAAATCAACAAAACCACGAAAAGTTCTTGTATTTGAAGATAAAATCTTTTTGCTTTCAAGAAGAAAGATCTGGCTGACTGAAATAAGTTCATTGGATGAAAGCCAACAAAAATTGACAAGAACCACGAAAAGTTCTTGTATTTTAAGATAAAATCTGACGTGATTAAAGAAAAAACTTCTCCCTCGCTGAAATATGTTCATTTGCAGAAAATCAACAAAACCACGAAAATTTCTTGTATTTGAGGATAAAATCTTTTTGCTTTAAAGAAGAAAGATCCAGCTGACTGAAATAAGTTCATTTGATGAAAATCAACAAAAATTGACAAGAACCACGAAAAGTTTTTGTATTTTGAGATAAAATCTGACGCTATTAAAGAAAAAACTTCTCGCTCGCTGAAATATGTTCATTTGCTGAAAATCAACAAAATCACGAAAAGTTCTTGTATTTGAAGATAAAATCTTTTTGCTTTGAAGAAGAAAGATCGACCTGAATGAAATAAGTTCATCAGATCAAAACCAACAAAAATTGACAAGAACCACGAAAAGTTCTTGTTTTTTTTGGATAAAATCTTACGCTATTAAAGAAAAAACTTCCAGCTCGCTGAAATATGTTCATTTGCTGAAAATCAACAAAACCACGAAAAGTTCTTGTATTTGAAGATAAAATCTTTTTGCTTTGAAGAAGAAAGATCTAGCTGACTGAAATAAGTTCATAAAATGAAAACCAACAAAAATTGACAAGAACCACGAAAAGTTCTTGTATTTTAAGATAAAATCTTACGCTATTGAAGAAAAAACTTCCAGCTCGCTGAAATATGTTCATTTGCTGAAAATCAACAAAACCACGAAAAGTTCTTGGATTTGAAGATAAAATCTTTTTGCTTTCAAGAAGAAAGATCGAGCTGACTGAAAGAAGTTCATTGGATGAAAACCAACAAAAATTGACAACAACCACGAAAAGTTCTTGTATTTTAAGATAAAATCTGACGCGATTGAAGAAAAAACTTCTCGCTCGCTGAAATATGTTCATTTGCTGAAAATCAACAAAACCACGAAAAGTTCTTGTATTTGAAGATAAAATCTTTTTGCTTTGAAGAAGAAAGACCGAGCTGACTGAAATAAGTTGATTGGATGAAAACCAACAAAAATTGACAAGAACCACGAAAAGTTCTTGTATTTTAAGATAAAATCTGACGCTATTAAAGAAAAAACTTCTCCCTCGCTGAAATATGTTCATTTGCTGAAAATCAACAAAACCACGAAAAGTTCTTGTATTTGAAGATAAAATCTTTTTGCTTTAAAGAAGAAAGATCTAGCTGACTGAAATAAGTTCATTTGATGAAAATCAACAAAAATTGACAAGAACCACGAAACGTTTTTGTATTTTAAGCTAAAATCTGACGCTATTAAAGAAAAAACTTCTCCCTCGCTGAAATATGTTCATTTGCTGAAAATCAACAAAACCACGAAAAGTTCTTGTATTTGAAGATAAAATCTTTTTGCTTTAAAGAAGAAAGATCTAGCTGACTGAAATAAGTTCATTTGATGAAAATCAACAAAAATTGACAAGAACCACGAAACGTTTTTGTATTTTAAGATAAAATCTGACGCTATTAAAGAAAAAACTTCTCGCTCGCTGAAATATGTTCATTTGCTGAAAATCAACAAAATCACGAAAAGTTCTTGTATTTGAAGATAAAATCTTGTTGCTTTGAAGAAGAAAGATCTAGCTGAATGAAATAAGTTCATCAGATGAAAACCAACAAAAATTGACAAGAACCACGAAAAGTTCTTGTATTTTAAGATAAAATCTTACGCTATTAAAGAAAAAACTTCCAGCTCGCTGAAATATGTTCATTTGATGAAAATCAAGAAAACCACGAAAAGTTCTTGTATTTGAAGATAAAATCTTTTTGCTTTCAAGAAGAAAGATCTCGCTGACTGAAATAAGTTCATTGGATGAAAACCAACAAAAATTGACAAGAACCACGAAAAGTTCTTGTATTTTAAGATAAAATCTGACGCTTTTAAAGAAAAAACTTCTCGCTCGCTGAAACATGTTCATTTGCTGAAAATCAACAAAACCACGAAAAGTTCTTCTTTTTGAAGATAAAATCTTTTTGCTTTCAAGAAGAAAGGTCTGGCTGACTGAAATAAGTTCATTGGATGAAAGCCAACAAAAATTGACAAGAACCACGAAAAGTTCTTGTATTTTAAGATAAAATCTGACGTGATTAAAGAAAAAACTTCTCCCTCGCTGAAATATGTTCATTTGCAGAAAATCAACAAAACCACGAAAATTTCTTGTATTTGAGGATAAAATCTTTTTGCTTTAAAGAAGAAAGATCCAGCTGACTGAAATAAGTTCATTTGATGAAAATCAACAAAAATTGACAAGAACCACGAAAAGTTTTTGTATTTTGAGATAAAATCTGACGCTATTAAAGAAAAAACTTCTCGCTCGCTGAAATATGTTCATTTGCTGAAAATCAACAAAATCACGAAAAGTTCTTGTATTTGAAGATAAAATCTTTTTGCTTTGAAGAAGAAAGATCGACCTGAATGAAATAAGTTCATAAGATCAAAACCAACAAAAATTGACAAGAACCACGAAAAGTTCTTGTTTTTTTTGGATAAAATCTTACGCTATTAAAGAAAAAACTTCCAGCTCGCTGAAATATGTTCATTTGCTGAAAATCAACAAAACCACGAAAAGTTCTTGTATTTGAAGATAAAATCTTTTTGCTTTCAAGAAGAAAGATCTCGCTGACTGAAATAAGTTCATTGGATGAAAACCAACAAAAATTGACAAGAACCACGAAAAGTTCTTGTATTTTAAGATAAAATCTGACGCTAATAAAGAAAAAACTTCTCGCTCGCTGAAATATGTTCATTTGCTGAAAATCAACAAAACCACGAAAAGTTCTTGCATTTGAAGATAAAATCTTTTTGCTTTCAAGAAGAAAGATCTTGCTGACTGAAATAAGTTCATTGGATGAAAAATAACAAAAATTGACAAGAACCACGAAAAGTTCTTGTATTTTAAGCTAAAATCTGACGCGATTAAAGAAAAAACTTCTCCCTCGCTGAAATATGTTCATTTGTTGAAAATCAACAAAACCACGAAAAGTTCTTGTATTTGAAGATAAAATCTTTTTGCTTTCAAGAAGAAAGATCTAGCTGACTGAAATAAGTTCATTGGATGAAAACAAACAAAAATTGACAAGAACCACGAAAAGTTCTTGTATTTTAAGATAAAATCTGACGCGATTAAAGAAAAAACTTCTCGCTCGCTGAAATATGTTCATTTGCTGAAAATCAACAAAACCACGAAAAGTTCTTGTATTTGAAGATAAAATCTTTTTGCTTTCAAGAAGAAAGATCGAGCTGACTGAAATAAGTCCATAAGATGAAAACCAACAAAAATTGACAAGAACCACGAAAAGTTCTTGTATTTTAAGATAAAATCTTACGCTTTTAAAGAAAAAACTTCTCGCTCGCTGAAATATGTTCATTTGCTGAAAATCAACAAAACCACGAAAAGTTCTTGTATTTGAAGATAAAATCTTTTTGCTTTGAAGAAGAAAGATCTAGCTGACTGAAATAAGTCCATAAGATGAAAACCAACAAAAATTGACAAGAACCACGAAAAGTTCTTGTATTTTAAGATAAAATCTGACGCTATTAAAGAAAAAACTTCTCGCTCGCTGAAATATGTTCATTTGCTGAAAATCAACAAAACCACGAAAAGTTCTTGTATTTGAAGATAAAATCTTTTTGCTTTGAAGAAGAAAGATCTAGCTGAATGAAATAAGTTCATCAGATGAAAACCAACAAAAATTGACAAGAACCACGAAAAGTTCTTGTATTTTAAGATAAAATCTGACGCTATTAAAGAAAAAACTTCTCGCTCGCTGAAATATGTTCATTTGCTGAAAATCAAGAAAACCACGAAAAGTTCTTGTATTTGAAGATAAAATCTTTTTGCTTTCAAGAAGAAAGATCTCGCTGACTGAAATAAGTTCATTGGATGAAAGCCAACAATCATTGACAAGAACCACGAAAAGTTCTTGTATTTTAAGATAAAATCTGACGTGATTAAAGAAAAAACTTCTCCCTCGCTGAAATATGTTCATTTGCTGAAAATCAACAAAACCACGAAAAGTTCTTGTATTTGAAGATAAAATCTTTTTGCTTTGAAGAAGAAAGATCTAGCTGACTGAAATAAGTTCATAAGATGAAAACCAACAAAAATTGACAAGAACCACGAAAAGTTCTTGTATTTTAAGATAAAATCTGACGCTATTAAAGAAAAAACTTCTCGCTCGCTGAAATATGTTCATTTGCTGAAAATCAACAAAACCACGAAAAGTTCTTGTATTTGAAGATAAAATATTTTTGCTTTGAAGAAGAAAGATCTAGCTGACTGAAATAAGTTCATTGGATGAAAACCAACAAAAATTGCCAAGAACCACGAAAAGTTCTTGTATTTTAAGATAAAATCTTACGCTATTGAAGAAAAAACTTCCAGCTCGCTGAAATATGATCATTTGCTGAAAATCAACAAAACCACGAAAAGTTCTTGTATTTGAAGATAAAATCTTTTTGCTTTCAAGAAGAAAGATCGAGCTGACTGAAAGAAGTTCATTGGATGAAAACCAACAAAAATTGACAACAACCACGAGAAGTTCTTGTATTTTAAGATAAAATCTGACGCGATTAAAGAAAAAACTTCTCGCTCGCTGAAATATGTTCATTTGCTGAAAATCAACAAAACCACGAAAAGTTCTTGTATTTGAAGATAAAATCTTTTTGCTTGAAAGAAGAAAGATCTAGCTGACTGAAATAAGTTCATTTGATGAAAATCAACAAAAATTGACAAGAACCACGAAACGTTTTTGTATTTTAAGATAAAATCTGACGCTATTAAAGAAAAAACTTCTCGCTCGCTGAAATATGTTCATTTGCTGAAAATCAACAAAATCACGAAAAGTTCTTGTATTTGAAGATAAAATCTTTTTGCTTTGAAGAAGAAAGATCTAGCTGACTGAAATAAGTTCATAAGATGAAAACCAACAAAAATTGACAAGAACCACGAAAAGTTCTTGTATTTTAAGATAAAATCTGATGCTATTGCAGAAAAAACTTCTCGCTCGCTGAAATATGTTCATTTGCTGAAAATCAAGAAAACCACGAAAAGTTCTTGTATTTGAAGATAAAATCTTTTTGCTTTCAAGAAGAAAGATCTAGCTGACTGAAATAAGTTCATAAGATGAAAACCAACAAAAATTGACAAGAACCACAAAAAGTTCTTGTATTTTATGATAAAATCTTACGCTATTGAAGAAAAAACTTCTAGCTCGCTGAAATATGTTCATTTGGTGAAAATCAACAAAACCACGAAAAGTTCTTGTATTTGAAGATAAAATCTTTTTGCTTTCAAGAAGAAAGATCGAGCTGACTGAAATAAGTTCATTGGATGAAAACCAACAAAAATTGACAAGAACCACGAAAAGTTCTTGTATTTTAAGATAAAATCTGACGCGATTAAAGAAAAAACTTCTCGCTCGCTGAAATATGTTCATTTGCTGAAAATCAACAAAACCACGAAAAGTTCTTGTATTTGAAGATAAAATCTTTTTGCTTTAAAGAAGAAAGATCAAGCTGACTGAAATAAGTTCATTTGATGAAAATCAACAAAAATTGACAAGAACCACGAAAAGTTCTTGTATTTTAAGATAAAATCTGATGCTATTGAAGAAAAAACTTCCAGCTCGCTGAAATATGTTCATTTGCTGAAAATCAACAAAACCACAAAAAGTTCTTGTATTTGAAGATAAAATCTTTTTGCTTTCAAGAAGAAAGATCTCGCTGACTGAAATAAGTTCATAGGATGAATACCAACAAAAATTGACAAGAACCACGAAAAGTTCTTGTATTTTAAGATAAAATCTGACGCTAATAAAGAAAAAACTTCTCGCTCGCTGAAATATGTTCATTTGCTGAAAATCAAGAAAACCACAAAAAGTTCTTGTATTTGAAGATAAAATCTTTTTGCTTTGAAGAAGAAAGATCTGGCTGACTGAAATAAGTTCATTGGATGAAAGCCAACAAAAATTGACAAGAACCACGAAAAGTTCTTGTATTTTAAGATAAAATCTGACGCGATTGAAGAAAAAACTTCTCCCTCGCTGAAATATGTTCATTTGCTGAAAATCAACAAAACCACGAAAAGTTCTTGTATTTGAAGATAAAATCTTTTTGCTTTGAAGAAGAAAGATCTAGCTGACTGAAATAAGTTCATAAGATGAAAACCAACAAAAATTGACAAGAACCACGAAAAGTTCTTGTATTTTAAGATAAAATCTGACGCTATTAAAGAAAAAACTTCTCCCTCGCTGAAATATGTTCATTTGCTGAAAATCAACAAAACCACGAAAAGTTCTTGCATTTGAAGATAAAATCTTTTTGCTTTCAAGAAGAAAGATCTAGCTGACTGAAATAAGTTCATTGGATGAAAACCAACAAAAATTGACAAGAACCACGAAAAGTTCTTGTATTTTAAGATAAAATCTTACGCTTTTAAAGAAAAAACTTGTCGCTCGCTGAAATATGTTCATTTGCTGAAAATCAACAAAACCACGAAAAGTTCTTGTATTTGAAGATAAAATCTTTTTGCTTTGAAGAAGAAAGATCGAGCTGACTGAAATAAGTCCATAAGATGAAAACCAACAAAAATTGACAAGAACCACGAAAAGTTCTTGTATTTTAAGATAAAATCTTACGCTTTTAAAGAAAAAACTTCTCGCTCGCTGAAATATGTTCATTTGCTGAAAATCAACAAAACCACGAAAAGTTCTTGTATTTGAAGATAAAATCTTTTTGCTTTGAAGAAGAAAGATCTAGCTGACTGAAATAAGTTCATTGGATGAAAACCAACAAAAATTGCCAAGAACCACGAAAAGTTCTTGTATTTTAAGATAAAATCTGACGCTATTGAAGAAAAAACTTCTCCCTCGCTGAAATATGTTCATTTGCTGAAAATCAACAAAACCACGAAAAGTTCTTGTATTTGAAGATAAAATCTTTTTGCTTTGAAGAAGAAAGATCGAGCTGACTGAAATAAGTTCATAAGATGAAAACCAACAAAAATTGACAAGAACCACGAAAAGTTCTTGTATTTTAAGATAAAATCTTACGCTATTGAAGAAAAAACTTCCAGCTCGCTGAAATATGTTCATTTGCTGAAAATCAACAAAACCACGAAAAGTTCTTGTATTTGAAGATAAAATCTTTTTGCTTTCAAGAAGAAAGATCGAGCTGACTGAAAGAAGTTCATTGGATGAAAACCAACAAAAATTGACAACAACCACGAAAAGTTCTTGTATTTTAAGATATAATCTGACGCGATTAAAGAAAAAACTTCTCGCTCGCTGAAATATGTTCATTTGCTGAAAATCAACAAAACCACGAAAAGTTCTTGTATTTGAAGATAAAATCTTTTTGCTTTGAAGAAGAAAGATCTAGCTGACTGAAATAAGTTTATGGGATGAAAACCAACAAAAATTGACAAGAACCACGAAAAGTTCTTGTATTTTAAGATAAAATCTGACGCTATTAAAGAAAAAACTTCTCCCTCGCTGAAATATGTTCATTTGCTGAAAATCAACAAAACCACGAAAAGTTCTTGTATTTGAAGATAAAATCTTTTTGCTTTAAAGAAGAAAGATCTAGCTGACTGAAATAAGTTCATTTGATGAAAATCAACAAAAATTGACAAGAACCACGAAACGTTTTTGTATTTTAAGATAAAATCTGACGCTATTAAAGAAAAAACTTCTCGCTCGCTGAAATATGTTCATTTGCTGAAAATCAACAAAATCACGAAAAGTTCTTGTATTTGAAGATAAAATCTTTTTGCTTTGAAGAAGAAAGATCTCGCTGACTGAAATAAGTTCATTGGATGAAAACCAACAAAAATTGACAAGAACCACGAAAAGTTCTTGTATTTTAAGATCAAATCTTACGCTAATAAAGAAAAAACTTCTCGCTCGCTGAAATATGTTCATTTGCTGAAAATCAACAAAACCACGAAAAGTTCTTGAATTTGAAGATAAAATCTTTTTGCTTTCAAGAAGAAAGATCTTGCTGACTGAAATAAGTTCATTGGATGAAAAATTTTAAAAATTGACAAGAACCACGAAAAGTTCTTGTATTTTAAGCTAAAATCTGATGCTTTTAAAGAAAAAACTTCTCGCTCGCTGAAATATGTTGATTTGCTGAAAATCAACAAAACCACGAAAATTTCTTGTATTTGAAGATAAAATCTTTTTGCTTTCAAGAAGAAAGATCGAGCTGACTGAAATAAGTTCATTGGATGAAAACCAACAAAAATTGACAAGAACCACGAAAAGTTCTTGTATTTTAAGATAAAATCTTACGCTTTTAAAGAAAAAACTTGTCGCTCGCTGAAATATGTTCATTTGCTGAAAATCAACAAAACCACGAAAAGTTCTTGTATTTGAAGATAAAATCTTTTTGCTTTGAAGAAGAAAGATCGAGCTGACTGAAATAAGTCCATAAGATGAAAACCAACAAAAATTGACAAGAACCACGAAAAGTTCTTGTATTTTAAGATAAAATCTTACGCTTTTAAAGAAAAAACTTCTCGCTCGCTGAAATATGTTCATTTGCTGAAAATCAACAAAACCACGAAAAGTTCTTGTATTTGAAGATAAAATCTTTTTGCTTTGAAGAAGAAAGATCTAGCTGACTGAAATAAGTTCATTGGATGAAAACCAACAAAAATTGCCAAGAACCACGAAAAGTTCTTGTATTTTAAGATAAAATCTGACGCTATTGAAGAAAAAACTTCTCCCTCGCTGAAATATGTTCATTTGCTGAAAATCAACAAAACCACGAAAAGTTCTTGTATTTGAAGATAAAATCTTTTTGCTTTGAAGAAGAAAGATCGAGCTGACTGAAATAAGTTCATAAGATGAAAACCAACAAAAATTGACAAGAACCACGAAAAGTTCTTGTATTTTAAGATAAAATCTTACGCTATTGAAGAAAAAACTTCCAGCTCGCTGAAATATGTTCATTTGCTGAAAATCAACAAAACCACGAAAAGTTCTTGTATTTGAAGATAAAATCTTTTTGCTTTCAAGAAGAAAGATCGAGCTGACTGAAAGAAGTTCATTGGATGAAAACCAACAAAAATTGACAACAACCACGAAAAGTTCTTGTATTTTAAGATATAATCTGACGCGATTAAAGAAAAAACTTCTCGCTCGCTGAAATATGTTCATTTGCTGAAAATCAACAAAACCACGAAAAGTTCTTGTATTTGAAGATAAAATCTTTTTGCTTTGAAGAAGAAAGATCTAGCTGACTGAAATAAGTTTATGGGATGAAAACCAACAAAAATTGACAAGAACCACGAAAAGTTCTTGTATTTTAAGATAAAATCTGACGCTATTAAAGAAAAAACTTCTCCCTCGCTGAAATATGTTCATTTGCTGAAAATCAACAAAACCACGAAAAGTTCTTGTATTTGAAGATAAAATCTTTTTGCTTTAAAGAAGAAAGATCTAGCTGACTGAAATAAGTTCATTTGATGAAAATCAACAAAAATTGACAAGAACCACGAAACGTTTTTGTATTTTAAGATAAAATCTGACGCTATTAAAGAAAAAACTTCTCGCTCGCTGAAATATGTTCATTTGCTGAAAATCAACAAAATCACGAAAAGTTCTTGTATTTGAAGATAAAATCTTTTTGCTTTGAAGAAGAAAGATCTCGCTGACTGAAATAAGTTCATTGGATGAAAACCAACAAAAATTGACAAGAACCACGAAAAGTTCTTGTATTTTAAGATCAAATCTTACGCTAATAAAGAAAAAACTTCTCGCTCGCTGAAATATGTTCATTTGCTGAAAATCAACAAAACCACGAAAAGTTCTTGAATTTGAAGATAAAATCTTTTTGCTTTCAAGAAGAAAGATCTTGCTGACTGAAATAAGTTCATTGGATGAAAAATTTTAAAAATTGACAAGAACCACGAAAAGTTCTTGTATTTTAAGCTAAAATCTGATGCTTTTAAAGAAAAAACTTCTCGCTCGCTGAAATATGTTGATTTGCTGAAAATCAACAAAACCACGAAAATTTCTTGTATTTGAAGATAAAATCTTTTTGCTTTCAAGAAGAAAGATCGAGCTGACTGAAATAAGTTCATTTGATGAAAATCAACAAAAATTGACAAGAACCACGAAACGTTTTTGTATTTTAAGATCAAATCTGACGCTATTAAAGAAAAAAACTTCTCGCTCGCTGAAATATGTTCATTTGCTGAAAATCAACAAAACCACGAAAAGTTCTTGAATTTGAAGATAAAATCTTTTTGCTTTCAAGAAGAAAGATCTTGCTGACTGAAATAAGTTCATTGGATGAAAAATTTTAAAAATTGACAAGAACCACGAAAAGTTCTTGTATTTTAAGCTAAAATCTGATGCTTTTAAAGAAAAAACTTCTCGCTCGCTGAAATATGTTGATTTGCTGAAAATCAACAAAACCACGAAAATTTCTTGTATTTGAAGATAAAATCTTTTTGCTTTCAAGAAGAAAGATCTAGCTGACTGAAATAAGTTCATAAGATGAAAACCAACAAAAATTGACAAGAACCACGAAAAGTTCTTGTATTTTAAGATAAAATCTTACGCTATTGAAGAAAAAACTTCCAGCTCGCTGAAATATGTTCATTTGCTGAAAATCAACAAAACCACGAAAAGTTCTTGTATTTGAAGATAAAATCTTTTTGCTTTCAAGAAGAAAGATCGAGCTGACTGAAAGAAGTTCATTGGATGAAAACCAACAAAAATTGACAACAACCACGAAAAGTTCTTGTATTTTAAGATATAATCTGACGCGATTAAAGAAAAAACTTCTCGCTCGCTGAAATATGTTCATTTGCTGAAAATCAACAAAACCACGAAAAGTTCTTGTATTTGAAGATAAAATCTTTTTGCTTTGAAGAAGAAAGATCTAGCTGACTGAAATAAGTTTATGGGATGAAAACCAACAAAAATTGACAAGAACCACGAAAAGTTCTTGTATTTTAAGATAAAATCTGACGCTATTAAAGAAAAAACTTCTCCCTCGCTGAAATATGTTCATTTGCTGAAAATCAACAAAACCACGAAAAGTTCTTGTATTTGAAGATAAAATCTTTTTGCTTTAAAGAAGAAAGATCTAGCTGACTGAAATAAGTTCATTTGATGAAAATCAACAAAAATTGACAAGAACCACGAAACGTTTTTGTATTTTAAGATAAAATCTGACGCTATTAAAGAAAAAACTTCTCGCTCGCTGAAATATGTTCATTTGCTGAAAATCAACAAAATCACGAAAAGTTCTTGTATTTGAAGATAAAATCTTTTTGCTTTGAAGAAGAAAGATCTCGCTGACTGAAATAAGTTCATTGGATGAAAACCAACAAAAATTGACAAGAACCACGAAAAGTTCTTGTATTTTAAGATCAAATCTTACGCTAATAAAGAAAAAACTTCTCGCTCGCTGAAATATGTTCATTTGCTGAAAATCAACAAAACCACGAAAAGTTCTTGAATTTGAAGATAAAATCTTTTTGCTTTCAAGAAGAAAGATCTTGCTGACTGAAATAAGTTCATTGGATGAAAAATTTTAAAAATTGACAAGAACCACGAAAAGTTCTTGTATTTTAAGCTAAAATCTGATGCTTTTAAAGAAAAAACTTCTCGCTCGCTGAAATATGTTGATTTGCTGAAAATCAACAAAACCACGAAAATTTCTTGTATTTGAAGATAAAATCTTTTTGCTTTCAAGAAGAAAGATCTAGCTGACTGAAATAAGTTCATTTGATGAAAATCAACAAAAATTGACAAGAACCACGAAACGTTTTTGTATTTTAAGATAAAATCTGACGCTATTAAAGAAAAAACTTCTCGCTCGCTGAAATATGTTCATTTGCTGAAAATCAACAAAATCACGAAAAGTTCTTGTATTTGAAGATAAAATCTTTTTGCTTTGAAGAAGAAAGATCTCGCTGACTGAAATAAGTTCATTTGATGAAAATCAACAAAAATTGACAAGAACCACGAAACGTTTTTGTATTTTAAGATAAAATCTGACGCTATTAAAGAAAAAACTTCTCGCTCGCTGAAATATGTTCATTTGCTGAAAATCAACAAAATCACGAAAAGTTCTTGTATTTGAAGATAAAATCTTTTTGCTTTGAAGAAGAAAGATCTCGCTGACTGAAATAAGTTCATTGGATGAAAACCAACAAAAATTGACAAGAACCACGAAAAGTTCTTGTATTTTAAGATCAAATCTTACGCTAATAAAGAAAAAACTTCTCGCTCGCTGAAATATGTTCATTTGCTGAAAATCAACAAAACCACGAAAAGTTCTTGAATTTGAAGATAAAATCTTTTTGCTTTCAAGAAGAAAGATCTTGCTGACTGAAATAAGTTCATTGGATGAAAAATTTTAAAAATTGACAAGAACCACGAAAAGTTCTTGTATTTTAAGCTAAAATCTGATGCTTTTAAAGAAAAAACTTCTCGCTCGCTGAAATATGTTGATTTGCTGAAAATCAACAAAACCACGAAAATTTCTTGTATTTGAAGATAAAATCTTTTTGCTTTCAAGAAGAAAGATCTAGCTGACTGAAATAAGTTCATAAGATGAAAACCAACAAAAATTGACAAGAACCACAAAAAGTTCTTGTATTTTATGATAAAATCTTACGCTATTGAAGAAAAAACTTCTAGCTCGCTGAAATATGTTCATTTGGTGAAAATCAACAAAACCACGAAAAGTTCTTGTATTTGAAGATAAAATCTTTTTGCTTTCAAGAAGAAAGATCGAGCTGACTGAAATAAGTTCATTGGATGAAAACCAACAAAAATTGACAAGAACCACGAAAAGTTCTTGTATTTTAAGATAAAATCTGACGCGATTAAAGAAAAAACTTCTCGCTCGCTGAAATATGTTCATTTGCTGAAAATCAACAAAACCACGAAAAGTTCTTGTATTTGAAGATAAAATCTTCTTGCTTTAAAGAAGAAAGATCGAGCTGACTGAAATATGTTCATAAGATGAAAACTAACTTATTTCAGTCAGCTGGATCTTTCTTCTTCAAAGCAAAAAGATTTTATCTTCAAATACAAGAACTTTTCGTGGTTTTGTTGATTTTCAGCAAATGAACATATTTCAGCGAGCGAGAAGTTTTTTCTTTAATAGCGTCGGATTTTATCTTAAAATACAAGAACTTTTCGTGGTTCTCGTCAATTTTTGTTGGTGTTCATCCAATGAACTTATTTCAGTCAGCCAGATCTTTCTTCTTCAAAGCAAAAAGATTTTATCTTCAAATACAAGAACTTTTCGTGGTTTTGTTGATTTTCAGCAAATGAACATATTTCAGCGAGCTAGAAGTTTTTTCTTTAATAGCGTAAGATTTTATCTTAAAATACAAGAACTTTTCGTGGTTCTTGTCAATTTTTGTTGGTTTTCTTCTGATGAACTTATTTCATTCAGCGAGATCTTTCTTCTTCAAAGCAAAAAGATTTTATCTTCAAATCCAAGAACTTTTCGTGAGTTTGTTGATTTTCAGCAAATGAACATATTTCAGCGAGGGAGACGTTTTTTCTTTAATAGCGTCAGATTTTATCTTAAAATACAAGAACTTTTCGTGGTTCTTGTCAATTTTTGTTGGTTTTCATCTTATGAACTTATTTCAGTCAGCTAGATCTTTCTTCTTCAAAGCAAAAAGATTTTATCTTCAAATACAAGAACTTTTCGTGGTTTTGTTGATTTTCAGCAAATGAACATATTTCAGCGAGCGAGAAGTTTTTTCTGCAATAGCGTCAGATTTTATCTTAAAATACAAGAACTTTTCGTGGTTCTTGTCAATTTTTGTTGGTTTTCATCTTATGAACTTATTTCAGTCAGCTAGATCTTTCTTCTTCAAAGCAAAAAGATTTTATCTTCAAATACAAGAACTTTTCGTGGTTTTGTTGATTTTCAGCAAATGAACATATTTCAGCGAGCGAGAAGTTTTTTCTTTAAAAGCATCAGATGTTATCTTAAAATACAAGAACTTTTCGTGGTTCTTGTCAATTTTTGTTGGTTTTCATCTTATGAATTTAATTCAGTCAGCTGGATCTTTCTTCTTCAAAGCAAAAAGATTTTATCTTCAAATACAAGAACTTTTCGTGGTTTTGTTGATTTTCAGCAAATGAACATATTTCAGCGAGGGAGACGTTTTTTCTTTAATAGCGTCAGATTTTATCTTAAAATACAAGAACTTTTCGTGGTTCTTGTCAATTTTTGTTGGTTTTCATCCAATGAACTTATTTCAGTCAGCCAGATCTTTCTTCTTCAAAGCAAAAAGATTTTATCTTCAAATGCAAGAACTTTTCGTGGTTTTGTTGATTTTCAGCAAATGAACATATTTCAGCGAGCTGGAAGTTTTTTCTTCAACAGCGTCAGATTTTATCTTGAAATACAAGAACTTTTCGTGGTTCTTTTCAATTTTTGTTGGTTTTCATCTTCTGAACTTATTTCAGTCAGCTAGATCTTTCTTCTTCAAAGCAAAAAGATTTTATCTTCAAATACAAGAACTTTTCGTGGTTTTGTTGAATTTCAGCAAATGAACATATTTCAGCGAGCGAGAATTTTTTTCATTAATAGCGTCAGATTATATCCTAAAATACAAGAACTTTTCGTGGTTCTTGTCAATTTTTGTTGGTTTTCATCCAATGAACTTATTTCAGTCAGCTGGATCTTTCTTCTTCAAAGCAAAAAGATTTTATCTTCAAATCCAAGAACTTTTCGTGAGTTTGTTGATTTTCAGCAAATGAACATATTTCAGCGAGGGAGACGTTTTTTCTTTAATAGCGTCAGATTTTATCTTAAAATACAAGAACTTTTCGTGGTTCTTGTCAATTTTTGTTGGTTTTCATCTTATGAACTTATTTCAGTCAGCTAGATCTTTCTTCTTCAAAGCAAAAAGATTTTATCTTCAAATACAAGAACTTTTCGTGGTTTTGTTGATTTTCAGCAAATGAACATATTTCAGCGAGCGAGAAGTTTTTTCTTTAATAGCATCAGATTTTATCTTAAAATACAAGAACTTTTCGTGGTTCTTGTCAATTTTTGTTGGTTTTCATCTTATGAACTTATTTCAGTCAGCTAGATCTTTCTTCTTCAAAGCAAAAAGATTTTATCTTCAAATACAAGAACTTTTCGTGGTTTTGTTGATTTTCAGCAAATGAACATATTTCAGCGAGCTAGAAGTTTTTTCTTTAAAAGCGTCAGATGTTATCTTAAAATACAAGAACTTTTCGTGGTTCTTGTCAATTTTTGTTGGTTTTCATCCAATGAACTTATTTCAGTCAGCTGGATCTTTCTTCTTCAAAGCAAAAAGATTTTATCTTCAAATACAATAACTTTTCGTGGTTTTGTTGATTTTCAGCAAATGAACATATTTCAGCGAGCGAGAAGTTTTTTCTTTAATAGCGTCGGATTTTATCTTAAAATACAAGAACTTTTCGTGGTTCTCGTCAATTTTTGTTGGTGTTCATCCAATGAACTTATTTCAGTCAGCCAGATCTTTCTTCTTCAAAGCAAAAAGATTTTATCTTCAAATACAAGAACTTTTCGTGGTTTTGTTGATTATCAGCAAATGAACATATTTCAGCGAGCTGGAAGTTTTTTCTTTAATAGCGTAAGATTTTATCTTAAAATACAAGAACTTTTCGTGGTTCTTGTCACTTTTTGTTGGTTTTCTTCCGATGAACTTATTTCATTCAGCTAGATCTTTCTTCTTCAAAGCAAAAAGATTTTATCTTCAAATCCAAGAACTTTTCGTGCGTTTGTTGATTTTCAGCAAATGAACATATTTCAGCGAGCAAGAAGTTTTTTCTTTAATAGCGTCAGATTTTATGTTAAAATACAAGAACTTTTCGTGGTTCTTGTCAATTTTTGTTGGTTTTCATCCAATGAACTTATTTCAGTCAGCCAGATCTTTCTTCTTCAAAGCAAAAAGATTTTATCTTCAAATGCAAGAACTTTTCGTGGTTTTGTGATTTTCAGCAAATGAACATATTTCAGCGAGCTGGAAGTTTTTTCTTCAACAGCGTCAGATTTTATCTTGAAATACAAGAACTTTTCGTGGTTCTTTTCAATTTTTGTTGGTTTTCATCTTCTGAACTTATTTCAGTCAGCTAGATCTTTCTTCTTCAAAGCGAAAAGATTTTATCTTCAAATACAAGAACTTTTCGTGGTTTTGTTGAATTTCAGCAAATGAACATATTTCAGCGAGCGAGAATTTTTTTCATTAATAGCGTCAGATTATATCCTAAAATACAAGAACTTTTCGTGGTTCTTGTCAATTTTTGTTGGTTTTCTTCCAATGAACTTATTTCAGTCAGCTGGATCTTTCTTCTTCAAAGCAAAAAGATTTTATCTTCAAATACAAGAACTTTTCGTGGTTTTGTTGATTTTCAGCAAATGAACATATTTCAGCGAGCGAGAAGTTTTTTCTTTAATAGCGTCGGATTTTATCTTAAAATACAAGAACTTTTCGTGGTTCTCGTCAATTTTTGTTGGTGTTCATCCAATGAACTTATTTCAGTCAGCCAGATCTTTCTTCTTCAAAGCAAAAAGATTTTATCTTCAAATACAAGAACTTTTCGTGGTTTTGTTGATTTTCAGCAAATGAACATATTTCAGCGAGCTAGAAGTTTTTTCTTTAATAGCGTAAGATTTTATCTTAAAATACAAGAACTTTTCGTGGTTCTTGTCAATTTTTGTTGGTTTTCTTCTGATGAACTTATTTCATTCAGCGAGATCTTTCTTCTTCAAAGCAAAAAGATTTTATCTTCAAATCCAAGAACTTTTCGTGAGTTTGTTGATTTTCAGCAAATGAACATATTTCAGCGAGGGAGACGTTTTTTCTTTAATAGCGTCAGATTTTATCTTAAAATACAAGAACTTTTCGTGGTTCTTGTCAATTTTTGTTGGTTTTCATCTTATGAACTTATTTCAGTCAGCTAGATCTTTCTTCTTCAAAGCAAAAAGATTTTATCTTCAAATACAAGAACTTTTCGTGGTTTTGTTGATTTTCAGCAAATGAACATATTTCAGCGAGCGAGAAGTTTTTTCTGCAATAGCGTCAGATTTTATCTGAAAATACAAGAACTTTTCGTGGTTCTTGTCAATTTTTGTTGGTTTTCATCTTATGAACTTATTTCAGTCAGCTAGATCTTTCTTCTTCAAAGCAAAAAGATTTTATCTTCAAATACAAGAACTTTTCGTGGTTTTGTTGATTTTCAGCAAATGAACATATTTCAGCGAGCGAGAAGTTTTTTCTTTAAAAGCATCAGATGTTATCTTAAAATACAAGAACTTTTCGTGGTTCTTGTCAATTTTTGTTGGTTTTCATCTTATGAATTTAATTCAGTCAGCTGGATCTTTCTTCTTCAAAGCAAAAAGATTTTATCTTCAAATACAAGAACTTTTCGTGGTTTTGTTGATTTTTGTTGGTTTTCATCTTCTGAACTTATTTCAGTCAGCTAGATCTTTCTTCTTCAAAGCAAAAAGATTTTATCTTCAAATACAAGAACTTTTCGTGGTTTTGTTGATTTTCAGCAAATGAACATATTTCAGCGAGCGAGAATTTTTTTCATTAATAGCGTCAGATTATATCCTAAAATACAAGAACTTTTCGTGGTTCTTGTCAATTTTTGTTGGTTTTCATCCAATGAACTTATTTCAGTCAGCTGGATCTTTCTTCTTCAAAGCAAAAAGATTTTATCTTCAAATACAAGAACTTTTCGTGGTTTTGTTGATTTTCAGCAAATGAACATATTTCAGCGAGCGAGAAGTTTTTTCTTTAATAGCATCAGATTTTATCTTAAAATACAAGAACTTTTCGTGGTTCTTGTCAATTTTTGTTGGTTTTCATCTTATGAACTTATTTCAGTCAGCGAGATCTTTCTTCTTCAAAGCAAAAAGATTTTATCTTCAAATACAAGAACTTTTCGTGGTTTTGTTGATTTTCAGCAAATGAACATATTTCAGCGAGCGAGAAGTTTTTTCTTTAAAAGCGTCAGATGTTATCTTAAAATACAAGAACTTTTCGTGGTTCTTGTCAATTTTTGTTGGTTTTCATCTTATGAATTTATTTCAGTCAGCTGGATCTTTCTTCTTCAAAGCAAAAAGATTTTATCTTCAAATACAAGAACTTTTCGTGGTTTTGTTGATTTTCAGCAAATGAACATATTTCAGCGAGGGAGACGTTTTTTCTTTAATAGCGTCAGATTTTATCTTAAAATACAAGAACTTTTCGTGGTTCTTGTCAATTTTTGTTGGTTTTCATCCAATGAACTTATTTCAGTCAGCTAGATCTTTCTTCTTCAAAGCAAAAAGATTTTATCTTCAAATGCAAGAACTTTTCGTGGTTTTGTTGATTTTCAGCAAATGAACATATTTCAGCGAGCTGGAAGTTTTTTCTTCAACAGCGTCAGATTTTATCTTGAAATACAAGAACTTTTCGTGGTTCTTTTCAATTTTTGTTAGTTTTCATCTTATGAACTTATTTCAGTCAGCTGGATCTTTCTTCTTCAAAGCAAAAAGATTTTATCTTCAAATACAAGAACTTTTCGTGGTTTTGTTGAATTTCAGCAAATGAACATATTTCAGCGAGCGAGAATTTTTTTCATTAATAGCGTCAGATTATATCCTAAAATACAAGAACTTTTTGTGGTTCTTGTCAATTTTTGTTGGTTTTCATCCAATGAACTGATTTCAGTCAGCTGGATCTTTCTTCTTCAAAGCAAAAAGATTTTATCTTCAAATCCAAGAACTTTTCGTGAGTTTGTTGATTTTCAGCAAATGAACATATTTCAGCGAGCGAGAAGTTTTTTCTTTAATAGCGTCAGATTTTATCTTAAAATACAAGAACTTTTCGTGGTTCTTGTTAATTTTCGTTGGTTTTCATCTTCTGAACTTATTTCAGTCAGCTAGATCTTTCTTCTTCAAAGCAAAAAGATTTTATCTTCAAATACAAGAACTTTTCGTGGTTTTGTTGATTTTCAGCAAATGAACATATTTCAGCGAGCGAGAAGTTTTTTCTTTAATAGCATCAGATTTTATCTTAAAATACAAGAACTTTTCGTGGTTCTTGTCAATTTTTGTTGGTTTTCATCTTATGAACTTATTTCAGTCAGCTAGATCTTTCTTCTTCAAAGCAAAAAGATTTTATCTTCAAATACAAGAACTTTTCGTGGTTTTGTTGATTTTCAGCAAATGAACATATTTCAGCGAGCTAGAAGTTTTTTCTTTAAAAGCGTCAGATGTTATCTTAAAATACAAGAACTTTTCGTGGTTCTTGTCAATTTTTGTTGGTTTTCATCCAATGAACTTATTTCAGTCAGCTGGATCTTTCTTCTTCAAAGCAAAAAGATTTTATCTTCAAATACAAGAACTTTTCGTGGTTTTGTTGATTTTCAGCAAATGAACATATTTCAGCGAGCGAGAAGTTTTTTCTTTAATAGCTTCGGATTTTATCTTAAAATACAAGAACTTTTCGTGGTTCTCGTCAATTTTTGTTGGTGTTCATCCAATGAACTTATTTCAGTCAGCCAGATCTTTCTTCTTCAAAGCAAAAAGATTTTATCTTCAAATACAAGAACTTTTCGTGGTTTTGTTGATTTTCAGCAAATGAACATATTTCAGCGAGCGAGAAGTTTTTTCTTTAATAGCATCAGATTTTATCTTAAAATACAAGAACTTTTCGTGGTTCTTGTCAATTTTTGTTGGTTTTCATCTTATGAACTTATTTCAGTCAGCTAGATCTTTCTTCTTCAAAGCAAAAAGATTTTATCTTCAAATACAAGAACTTTTCGTGGTTTTGTTGATTTTCAGCAAATGAACATATTTCAGCGAGCGAGAAGTTTTTTCTTTAAAAGCGTCAGATGTTATCTTAAAATACAAGAACTTTTCGTGGTTCTTGTCAATTTTTGTTGGTTTTCATCTTATGAATTTATTTCAGTCAGCTGGATCTTTCTTCTTCAAAGCAAAAAGATTTTATCTTCAAATACAAGAACTTTTCGTGGTTTTGTTGATTTTCAGCAAATGAACATATTTCAGCGAGGGAGACGTTTTTTCTTTAATAGCGTCAGATTTTATCTTAAAATACAAGAACTTTTCGTGGTTCTTGTCAATTTTTGTTGGTTTTCATCCAATGAACTTATTTCAGTCAGCTAGATCTTTCTTCTTCAAAGCAAAAAGATTTTATCTTCAAATGCAAGAACTTTTCGTGGTTTTGTTGATTTTCAGCAAATGAACATATTTCAGCGAGCTGGAAGTTTTTTCTTCAACAGCGTCAGATTTTATCTTGAAATACAAGAACTTTTCGTGGTTCTTTTCAATTTTTGTTAGTTTTCATCTTATGAACTTATTTCAGTCAGCTGGATCTTTCTTCTTCAAAGCAAAAAGATTTTATCTTCAAATACAAGAACTTTTCGTGGTTTTGTTGAATTTCAGCAAATGAACATATTTCAGCGAGCGAGAATTTTTTTCATTAATAGCGTCAGATTATATCCTAAAATACAAGAACTTTTTGTGGTTCTTGTCAATTTTTGTTGGTTTTCATCCAATGAACTGATTTCAGTCAGCTGGATCTTTCTTCTTCAAAGCAAAAAGATTTTATCTTCAAATCCAAGAACTTTTCGTGAGTTTGTTGATTTTCAGCAAATGAACATATTTCAGCGAGCGAGAAGTTTTTTCTTTAATAGCGTCAGATTTTATCTTAAAATACAAGAACTTTTCGTGGTTCTTGTTAATTTTCGTTGGTTTTCATCTTCTGAACTTATTTCAGTCAGCTAGATCTTTCTTCTTCAAAGCAAAAAGATTTTATCTTCAAATACAAGAACTTTTCGTGGTTTTGTTGATTTTCAGCAAATGAACATATTTCAGCGAGCGAGAAGTTTTTTCTTTAATAGCATCAGATTTTATCTTAAAATACAAGAACTTTTCGTGGTTCTTGTCAATTTTTGTTGGTTTTCATCTTATGAACTTATTTCAGTCAGCTAGATCTTTCTTCTTCAAAGCAAAAAGATTTTATCTTCAAATACAAGAACTTTTCGTGGTTTTGTTGATTTTCAGCAAATGAACATATTTCAGCGAGCTAGAAGTTTTTTCTTTAAAAGCGTCAGATGTTATCTTAAAATACAAGAACTTTTCGTGGTTCTTGTCAATTTTTGTTGGTTTTCATCCAATGAACTTATTTCAGTCAGCTGGATCTTTCTTCTTCAAAGCAAAAAGATTTTATCTTCAAATACAAGAACTTTTCGTGGTTTTGTTGATTTTCAGCAAATGAACATATTTCAGCGAGCGAGAAGTTTTTTCTTTAATAGCTTCGGATTTTATCTTAAAATACAAGAACTTTTCGTGGTTCTCGTCAATTTTTGTTGGTGTTCATCCAATGAACTTATTTCAGTCAGCCAGATCTTTCTTCTTCAAAGCAAAAAGATTTTATCTTCAAATACAAGAACTTTTCGTGGTTTTGTTGATTTTCAGCAAATGAACATATTTCAGCGAGGGAGAAGTTTTTTCTTTAATAGCGTCAGATTTTATCTTAAAATACAAAAACTTTTCGTGGTTCTTGTCACTTTTTGTTGGTTTTCTTCTGATGAACTTATTTCATTCAGCTAGATCTTTCTTCTTCAAAGCAAAAAGATTTTATCTTCAAATCCAAGATCTTTTCGTGAGTTTGTTGATTTTCAGCAAATGAACATATTTCAGCGAGCAAGAAGTTTTTTCTTTAATAGCGTCAGATTTTATCTTAAAATACAAGAACTTTTCGTGGTTCTTGTCAATTTTTGTTGGTTTTCATCTTATGAACTTATTTCAGTCAGCTAGATCTTTCTTCTTCAAAGCAAAAAGATTTTATCTTCAAATACAAGAACTTTTCGAGGTTTTGTTGATTTTCAGCAAATGAACATATTTCAGCGAGCGAGAAGTTTTTACTTTAATAGCTTAAGATTTTATCTTAAAATACAAGAACTTTTCGTGGTTCTTGTCAATTTTTGTTGGTTTTCATCTTATGAACTTATTTCAGTCAGCTAGATCTTTCTTCTTCAAAGCAAAAAGATTTTATCTTCAAATACAAGAACTTTTCGTGGTTTTGTTGATTTTCAGCAAATGAACATATTTCAGCGAGCGAGAAGTTTTTTCTTTAAAAGCATCAGATGTTATCTTAAAATACAAGAACTTTTCGTGGTTCTTGTCAATTTTTGTTGGTTTTCATCTTATGAATTTAATTCAGTCAGCTGGATCTTTCTTCTTCAAAGCAAAAAGATTTTATCTTCAAATACAAGAACTTTTCGTGGTTTTGTTGATTTTTGTTGGTTTTCATCTTCTGAACTTATTTCAGTCAGCTAGATCTTTCTTCTTCAAAGCAAAAAGATTTTATCTTCAAATACAAGAACTTTTCGTGGTTTTGTTGAATTTCAGCAAATGAACATATTTCAGCGAGCGAGAATTTTTTTCATTAATAGCGTCAGATTATATCCTAAAATACAAGAACTTTTCGTGGTTCTTGTCAATTTTTGTTGGTTTTCATCCAATGAACTTATTTCAGTCAGCTGGATCTTTCTTCTTCAAAGCAAAAAGATTTTATCTTCAAATCCAAGAACTTTTCGTGAGTTTGTTGATTTTCAGCAAATGAACATATTTCAGCGAGGGAGACGTTTTTTCTTTAATAGCGTCAGATTTTATCTTAAAATACAAGAACTTTTCGTGGTTCTTGTCAATTTTTGTTGGTTTTCATCTTATGAACTTATTTCAGTCAGCTAGATCTTTCTTCTTCAAAGCAAAAAGATTTTATCTTCAAATACAAGAACTTTTCGTGGTTTTGTTGATTTTCAGCAAATGAACATATTTCAGCGAGCGAGAAGTTTTTTCTTGAAAAGCATCAGATGTTATCTTAAAATACAAGAACTTTTCGTGGTTCTTGTCAATTTTTGTTGGTTTTCATCTTATGAATTTATTTCAGTCAGCTGGATCTTTCTTCTTCAAAGCAAAAAGATTTTATCTTCAAATACAAGAACTTTTCGTGGTTTTGTTGATTTTCAGCAAATGAACATATTTCAGCGAGGGAGAAGTTTTTTCTTTAATAGCGTCAGATTTTATCTTAAAATACAAGAACTTTTCGTGGTTCTTGTCAATTTTTGTTGGTTTTCATCCAATGAACTTATTTCAGTCAGCCAGATCTTTCTTCTTCAAAGCAAAAAGATTTTATCTTCAAATGCAAGAACTTTTCGTGGTTTTGTGATTTTCAGCAAATGAACATATTTCAGCGAGCTGGAAGTTTTTTCTTCAACAGCGTCAGATTTTATCTTGAAATACAAGAACTTTTCGTGGTTCTTTTCAATTTTTGTTGGTTTTCATCTTCTGAACTTATTTCAGTCAGCTAGATCTTTCTTCTTCAAAGCGAAAAGATTTTATCTTCAAATACAAGAACTTTTCGTGGTTTTGTTGAATTTCAGCAAATGAACATATTTCAGCGAGCGAGAATTTTTTTCATTAATCGCGTCAGATTATATCCTAAAATACAAGAACTTTTCGTGGTTCTTGTCAATTTTTGTTGGTTTTCATCCAATGAACTTATTTCAGTCAGCTGGATCTTTCTTCTTCAAAGCAAAAAGATTTTATCTTCAAATACAAGAACTTTTCGTGGTTTTGTTGATTTTCAGCAAATGAACATATTTCAGCGAGCGAGAAGTTTTTTCTTTAATAGCGTCGGATTTTATCCTAAAATACAAGAACTTTTTGTGGTTCTTGTCAATTTTTGTTGGTTTTCATCCAATGAACTGATTTCAGTCAGCTGGATCTTTCTTCTTCAAAGCAAAAAGATTTTATCTTCAAATCCAAGAACTTTTCGTGAGTTTGTTGATTTTCAGCAAATGAACATATTTCAGCGAGCGAGAAGTTTTTTCTTTAATAGCGTCAGATTTTATCTTAAAATACAAGAACTTTTCGTGGTTCTTGTTAATTTTCGTTGGTTTTCATCTTCTGAACTTATTTCAGTCAGCTAGATCTTTCTTCTTCAAAGCAAAAAGATTTTATCTTCAAATACAAGAACTTTTCGTGGTTTTGTTGATTTTCAGCAAATGAACATATTTCAGCGAGCGAGAAGTTTTTTCTTTAATAGCATCAGATTTTATCTTAAAATACAAGAACTTTTCGTGGTTCTTGTCAATTTTTGTTGGTTTTCATCTTATGAACTTATTTCAGTCAGCTAGATCTTTCTTCTTCAAAGCAAAAAGATTTTATCTTCAAATACAAGAACTTTTCGTGGTTTTGTTGATTTTCAGCAAATGAACATATTTCAGCGAGCTAGAAGTTTTTTCTTTAAAAGCGTCAGATGTTATCTTAAAATACAAGAACTTTTCGTGGTTCTTGTCAATTTTTGTTGGTTTTCATCCAATGAACTTATTTCAGTCAGCTGGATCTTTCTTCTTCAAAGCAAAAAGATTTTATCTTCAAATACAAGAACTTTTCGTGGTTTTGTTGATTTTCAGCAAATGAACATATTTCAGCGAGCGAGAAGTTTTTTCTTTAATAGCTTCGGATTTTATCTTAAAATACAAGAACTTTTCGTGGTTCTCGTCAATTTTTGTTGGTGTTCATCCAATGAACTTATTTCAGTCAGCCAGATCTTTCTTCTTCAAAGCAAAAAGATTTTATCTTCAAATACAAGAACTTTTCGTGGTTTTGTTGATTTTCAGCAAATGAACATATTTCAGCGAGCGAGAAGTTTTTTCTTTAATAGCATCAGATTTTATCTTAAAATACAAGAACTTTTCGTGGTTCTTGTCAATTTTTGTTGGTTTTCATCTTATGAACTTATTTCAGTCAGCTAGATCTTTCTTCTTCAAAGCAAAAAGATTTTATCTTCAAATACAAGAACTTTTCGTGGTTTTGTTGATTTTCAGCAAATGAACATATTTCAGCGAGCGAGAAGTTTTTTCTTTAAAAGCGTCAGATGTTATCTTAAAATACAAGAACTTTTCGTGGTTCTTGTCAATTTTTGTTGGTTTTCATCTTATGAATTTATTTCAGTCAGCTGGATCTTTCTTCTTCAAAGCAAAAAGATTTTATCTTCAAATACAAGAACTTTTCGTGGTTTTGTTGATTTTCAGCAAATGAACATATTTCAGCGAGGGAGACGTTTTTTCTTTAATAGCGTCAGATTTTATCTTAAAATACAAGAACTTTTCGTGGTTCTTGTCAATTTTTGTTGGTTTTCATCCAATGAACTTATTTCAGTCAGCTAGATCTTTCTTCTTCAAAGCAAAAAGATTTTATCTTCAAATGCAAGAACTTTTCGTGGTTTTGTTGATTTTCAGCAAATGAACATATTTCAGCGAGCTGGAAGTTTTTTCTTCAACAGCGTCAGATTTTATCTTGAAATACAAGAACTTTTCGTGGTTCTTTTCAATTTTTGTTAGTTTTCATCCAATGAACTTATTTCAGTCAGCTGGATCTTTCTTCTTCAAAGCAAAAAGATTTTATCTTCAAATACAAGAACTTTTCGTGGTTTTGTTGAATTTCAGCAAATGAACATATTTCAGCGAGCGAGAATTTTTTTCATTAATAGCGTCAGATTATATCCTAAAATACAAGAACTTTTTGTGGTTCTTGTCAATTTTTGTTGGTTTTCATCCAATGAACTGATTTCAGTCAGCTGGATCTTTCTTCTTCAAAGCAAAAAGATTTTATCTTCAAATCCAAGAACTTTTCGTGAGTTTGTTGATTTTCAGCAAATGAACATATTTCAGCGAGCGAGAAGTTTTTTCTTTAATAGCGTCAGATTTTATCTTAAAATACAAGAACTTTTCGTGGTTCTTGTTAATTTTCGTTGGTTTTCATCTTCTGAACTTATTTCAGTCAGCTAGATCTTTCTTCTTTAAAGCAAAAAGATTTTATCTTCAAATACAAGAACTTTTCGTGGTTTTGTTGATTTTCAGCAAATGAACATATTTCAGCGAGCGAGAAGTTTTTTCTTTAATAGCATCAGATTTTATCTTAAAATACAAGAACTTTTCGTGGTTCTTGTCAATTTTTGTTGGTTTTCATCTTATGAACTTATTTCAGTCAGCTAGATCTTTCTTCTTCAAAGCAAAAAGATTTTATCTTCAAATACAAGAACTTTTCGTGGTTTTGTTGATTTTCAGCAAATGAACATATTTCAGCGAGCTAGAAGTTTTTTCTTTAAAAGCGTCAGATGTTATCTTAAAATACAAGAACTTTTCGTGGTTCTTGTCAATTTTTGTTGGTTTTCATCCAATGAACTTATTTCAGTCAGCTGGATCTTTCTTCTTCAAAGCAAAAAGATTTTATCTTCAAATACAAGAACTTTTCGTGGTTTTGTTGATTTTCAGCAAATGAACATATTTCAGCGAGCGAGAAGTTTTTTCTTTAATAGCTTCGGATTTTATCTTAAAATACAAGAACTTTTCGTGGTTCTCGTCAATTTTTGTTGGTGTTCATCCAATGAACTTATTTCAGTCAGCCAGATCTTTCTTCTTCAAAGCAAAAAGATTTTATCTTCAAATACAAGAACTTTTCGTGGTTTTGTTGATTTTCAGCAAATGAACATATTTCAGCGAGGGAGAAGTTTTTTCTTTAATAGCGTCAGATTTTATCTTAAAATACAAAAACTTTTCGTGGTTCTTGTCACTTTTTGTTGGTTTTCTTCTGATGAACTTATTTCATTCAGCTAGATCTTTCTTCTTCAAAGCAAAAAGATTTTATCTTCAAATCCAAGATCTTTTCGTGAGTTTGTTGATTTTCAGCAAATGAACATATTTCAGCGAGCAAGAAGTTTTTTCTTTAATAGCGTCAGATTTTATCTTAAAATACAAGAACTTTTCGTGGTTCTTGTCAATTTTTGTTGGTTTTCATCTTATGAACTTATTTCAGTCAGCTAGATCTTTCTTCTTCAAAGCAAAAAGATTTTATCTTCAAATACAAGAACTTTTCGAGGTTTTGTTGATTTTCAGCAAATGAACATATTTCAGCGAGCGAGAAGTTTTTACTTTAATAGCTTAAGATTTTATCTTAAAATACAAGAACTTTTCGTGGTTCTTGTCAATTTTTGTTGGTTTTCATCTTATGAACTTATTTCAGTCAGCTAGATCTTTCTTCTTCAAAGCAAAAAGATTTTATCTTCAAATACAAGAACTTTTCGTGGTTTTGTTGATTTTCAGCAAATGAACATATTTCAGCGAGCGAGAAGTTTTTTCTTTAAAAGCATCAGATGTTATCTTAAAATACAAGAACTTTTCGTGGTTCTTGTCAATTTTTGTTGGTTTTCATCTTATGAATTTAATTCAGTCAGCTGGATCTTTCTTCTTCAAAGCAAAAAGATTTTATCTTCAAATACAAGAACTTTTCGTGGTTTTGTTGATTTTTGTTGGTTTTCATCTTCTGAACTTATTTCAGTCAGCTAGATCTTTCTTCTTCAAAGCAAAAAGATTTTATCTTCAAATACAAGAACTTTTCGTGGTTTTGTTGAATTTCAGCAAATGAACATATTTCAGCGAGCGAGAATTTTTTTCATTAATAGCGTCAGATTATATCCTAAAATACAAGAACTTTTCGTGGTTCTTGTCAATTTTTGTTGGTTTTCATCCAATGAACTTATTTCAGTCAGCTGGATCTTTCTTCTTCAAAGCAAAAAGATTTTATCTTCAAATCCAAGAACTTTTCGTGAGTTTGTTGATTTTCAGCAAATGAACATATTTCAGCGAGGGAGACGTTTTTTCTTTAATAGCGTCAGATTTTATCTTAAAATACAAGAACTTTTCGTGGTTCTTGTCAATTTTTGTTGGTTTTCATCTTATGAACTTATTTCAGTCAGCTAGATCTTTCTTCTTCAAAGCAAAAAGATTTTATCTTCAAATACAAGAACTTTTCGTGGTTTTGTTGATTTTCAGCAAATGAACATATTTCAGCGAGCGAGAAGTTTTTTCTTGAAAAGCATCAGATGTTATCTTAAAATACAAGAACTTTTCGTGGTTCTTGTCAATTTTTGTTGGTTTTCATCTTATGAATTTATTTCAGTCAGCTGGATCTTTCTTCTTCAAAGCAAAAAGATTTTATCTTCAAATACAAGAACTTTTCGTGGTTTTGTTGATTTTCAGCAAATGAACATATTTCAGCGAGGGAGAAGTTTTTTCTTTAATAGCGTCAGATTTTATCTTAAAATACAAGAACTTTTCGTGGTTCTTGTCAATTTTTGTTGGTTTTCATCCAATGAACTTATTTCAGTCAGCCAGATCTTTCTTCTTCAAAGCAAAAAGATTTTATCTTCAAATGCAAGAACTTTTCGTGGTTTTGTGATTTTCAGCAAATGAACATATTTCAGCGAGCTGGAAGTTTTTTCTTCAACAGCGTCAGATTTTATCTTGAAATACAAGAACTTTTCGTGGTTCTTTTCAATTTTTGTTGGTTTTCATCTTCTGAACTTATTTCAGTCAGCTAGATCTTTCTTCTTCAAAGCGAAAAGATTTTATCTTCAAATACAAGAACTTTTCGTGGTTTTGTTGAATTTCAGCAAATGAACATATTTCAGCGAGCGAGAATTTTTTTCATTAATAGCGTCAGATTATATCCTAAAATACAAGAACTTTTCGTGGTTCTTGTCAATTTTTGTTGGTTTTCATCCAATGAACTTATTTCAGTCAGCTGGATCTTTCTTCTTCAAAGCAAAATAATTTTATCTTCAAATACAAGAACTTTTCGTGGTTTTGTTGATTTTCAGCAAATGAACATATTTCAGCGAGCGAGAAGTTTTTTCTTTAATAGCGTCGGATTTTATCTTAAAATACAAGAACTTTTCGTGGTTCTTGTCAATTTTTGTTGGTGTTCATCCAATGAACTTATTTCAGTCAGCCAGATCTTTCTTCTTCAAAGCAAAAAGATTTTATCTTCAAATACAAGAACTTTTCGTGGTTTTGTTGATTTTCAGCAAATGAACATATTTCAGCGAGCTAGAAGTTTTTTCTTTAATAGCGTAAGATTTTATCTTAAAATACAAGAACTTTTCGTGGTTCTTGTCAATTTTTGTTGGTTTTCTTCTGATGAACTTATTTCATTCAGCGAGATCTTTCTTCTTCAAAGCAAAAAGATTTTATCTTCAAATCCAAGAACTTTTCGTGAGTTTGTTGATTTTCAGCAAATGAGCATATTTCAGCGAGGGAGACGTTTTTTCTTTAATAGCGTCAGATTTTATCTTAAAATACAAGAACTTTTCGTGGTTCTTGTCAATTTTTGTTGGTTTTCATCTTATGAACTTATTTCAGTCAGCTGGATCTTTCTTCTTCAAAGCAAAAAGATTTTATCTTCAAATACAAGAACTTTTCGTGGTTTTGTTGATTTTCAGCAAATGAACATATTTCAGCGAGCGAGAAGTTTTTTCTGCAATAGCGTCAGATTTTATCTTAAAATACAAGAACTTTTCGTGGTTCTTGTCAATTTTTGTTGGTTTTCATCTTATGAACTTATTTCAGTCAGCTAGATCTTTCTTCTTCAAAGCAAAAAGATTTTATCTTCAAATACAAGAACTTTTCGTGGTTTTGTTGATTTTCAGCAAATGAACATATTTCAGCGAGCGAGAAGTTTTTTCTTTAAAAGCATCAGATGTTATCTTAAAATACAACAACTTTTCGTGGTTCTTGTCAATTTTTGTTGGTTTTCATCTTATGAACTTATTTCAGTCAGCTAGATCTTTCTTCTTCAAAGCAAAAAGATTTTATCTTCAAATACAAGAACTTTTCGTGGTTTTGTTGATTTTCAGCAAATGAACATATTTCAGCGAGCGAGAAGTTTTTTCTGCAATAGCGTCAGATTTTATCTTAAAATACAAGAACTTTTCGTGGTTCTTGTCAATTTTTGTTGGTTTTCATCTTATGAACTTATTTCTGTCAGCTAGATCTTTCTTCTTCAAAGCAAAAAGATTTTATCTTCAAATACAAGAACTTTTCGTGGTTTTGTTGATTTTCAGCAAATGAACATATTTCAGCGAGCGAGAAGTTTTTTCTTTAAAAGCATCAGATGTTATCTTAAAATACAAGAACTTTTCGTGGTTCTTGTCAATTTTTGTTGGTTTTCATCTTATGAATTTAATTCAGTCAGCTGGATCTTTCTTCTTCAAAGCAAAAAGATTTTATCTTCAAATGCAAGAACTTTTCGCGGTTTTGTTGATTTTCAGCAAATGAACATATTTCAGCGAGCTGGAAGTTTTTTCTTCAACAGCGTCAGATTTTATCTTGAAATACAAGAACTTTTCGTGGTTCTTTTCAATTTTTGTTGGTTTTCATCTTCTGAACTTATTTCAGTCAGCCAGATCTTTCTTCTTCAAAGCAAAAAGATTTTATCTTCAAATACAAGAACTTTTCGTGGTTTTGTTGAATTTCAGCAAATGAACATATTTCAGCGAGCGAGAATTTTTTTCATTAATAGCATCAGATTATATCCTAAAATACAAGAACTTTTCGTGGTTCTTGTCAATTTTTGTTGGTTTTCATCCAATGAACTTATTTCAGTCAGCTGGATCTTTCTTCTTCAAAGCAAAAAGATTTTATCTTCAAATCCAAGAACTTTTCGTGAGTTTGTTGATTTTCAGCAAATGAACATATTTCAGCGAGGGAGACGTTTTTTCTTTAATAGCGTCAGATTTTATCTTAAAATACAAGAACTTTTCGTGGTTCTTGTCAATTTTTGTTGGTTTTCATCCAATGAACTTATTTCAGTCAGCGAGATCTTTCTTCTTGAAAGCAAAAAGATTTTATCTTCAAATACAAGAACTTTTCGTGGTTTTGTTGATTTTCAGCAAATGAACATATTTCAGCGAGGGAGAAGTTTTTTCTTTAATAGCGTCAGATTTTATCTTAAAATACAAGAACTTTTCGTGGTTCTTGTCACTTTTTGTTGGTTTTCTTCTGATGAACTTATTTCATTCAGCTAGATCTTTCTTCTTCAAAGCAAAAAGATGTTATCTTCAAATCCAAGATCTTTTCGTGAGTTTGTTGATTTTCAGCAAATTAACATATTTCAGCGAGCAAGAAGTTTTTTCTTTAATAGCGTCAGATTTTATCTTAAAATACAAGAACTTTTCGTGGTTCTTGTCAATTTTTGTTGGTTTTCATCTTATGAACTTATTTCAGTCAGCTAGATCTTTCTTCTTCAAAGCAAAAAGATTTTATCTTCAAATACAAGAACTTTTCGAGGTTTTGTTGATTTTCAGCAAATGAACATATTTCAGCGAGCGAGAAGTTTTTACTTTAATAGCTTAAGATTTTATCTTAAAATACAAGAACTTTTCGTGGTTCTTGTCAATTTTTGTTGGTTTTCATCTTATGAACTTATTTCAGTCAGCTAGATCTTTCTTCTTCAAAGCAAAAAGATTTTATCTTCAAATGCAAGAACTTTTCGTGGTTTTGTTGATTTTCAGCAAATGAACATATTTCAGCGAGCGAGAAGTTTTTTCTTGAAAAGCATCAGATGTTATCTTAAAATACAAGAACTTTTCGTGGTTCTTGTCAATTTTTGTTGGTTTTCATCTTATGAATTTATTTCAGTCAGCTGGATCTTTCTTCTTCAAAGCAAAAAGATTTTATCTTCAAATACAAGAACTTTTCGTGGTTTTGTTGATTTTCAGCAAATGAACATATTTCAGCGAGGGAGAAGTTTTTTCTTTAATAGCGTCAGATTTTATCTTAAAATACAAGAACTTTTCGTGGTTCTTGTCAATTTTTGTTGGTTTTCATCCAATGAACTTATTTCAGTCAGCCAGATCTTTCTTCTTCAAAGCAAAAAGATTTTATCTTCAAATGCAAGAACTTTTCGTGGTTTTGTGATTTTCAGCAAATGAACATATTTCAGCGAGCTGGAAGTTTTTTCTTCAACAGCGTCAGATTTTATCTTGAAATACAAGAACTTTTCGTGGTTCTTTTCAATTTTTGTTGGTTTTCATCATCTGAACTTATTTCAGTCAGCTAGATCTTTCTTCTTCAAAGCGAAAAGATTTTATCTTCAAATACAAGAACTTTTCGTGGTTTTGTTGAATTTCAGCAAATGAACATATTTCAGCGAGCGAGAATTTTTTTCATTAATAGCGTCAGATTATATCCTAAAATACAAGAACTTTTCGTGGTTCTTGTCAATTTTTGTTGGTTTTCATCCAATGAACTTATTTCAGTCAGCTGGATCTTTCTTCTTCAAAGCAAAAAGATTTTATCTTCAAATACAAGAACTTTTCGTGGTTTTGTTGATTTTCAGCAAATGAACATATTTCAGCGAGCGAGAAGTTTTTTCTTTAATAGCGTCGGATTTTATCTTAAAATACAAGAACTTTTCGTGGTTCTCGTCAATTTTTGTTGGTGTTCATCCAATGAACTTATTTCAGTCAGCCAGATCTTTCTTCTTCAAAGCAAAAAGATTTTATCTTCAATTACAAGAACTTTTCGTGGTTTTGTTGATTTTCAGCAAATGAACATATTTCAGCGAGCTAGAAGTTTTTTCTTTAATAGCGTAACATTTTATCTTAAAATACAAGAACTTTTCGTGGTTCTTGTCAATTTTTGTTGGTTTTCTTCTGATGAACTTATTTCATTCAGCGAGATCTTTCTTCTTCAAAGCAAAAAGATTTTATCTTCAAATCCAAGAACTTTTCGTGAGTTTGTTGATTTTCAGCAAATGAACATATTTCAGCGAGGGAGACATTTTTTCTTTAATAGCGTCAGATTTTATCTTAAAATACAAGAACTTTTCGTGGTTCTTGTCAATTTTTGTTGGTTTTCATCTTATGAACTTATTTCAGTCAGCTAGATCTTTCTTCTTCAAAGCAAAAAGATTTTATCTTCAAATACAAGAACTTTTCGTGGTTTTGTTGATTTTCAGCAAATGAACATATTTCAGCGAGCGAGAAGTTTTTTCTGCAATAGCGTCAGATTTTATCTTAAAATACAAGAACTTTTCGTGGTTCTTGTCAATTTTTGTTGGTTTTCATCTTATGAACTTATTTCAGTCAGCTAGATCTTTCTTCTTCAAAGCAAAAAGATTTTATCTTCAAATACAAGAACTTTTCGTGGTTTTGTTGATTTTCAGCAAATGAACATATTTCAGCGAGCGAGAAGTTTTTTCTTTAAAAGCATCAGATGTTATCTTAAAATACAACAACTTTTCGTGGTTCTTGTCAATTTTTGTTGGTTTTCATCTTATGAACTTATTTCAGTCAGCTAGATCTTTCTTCTTCAAAGCAAAAAGATTTTATCTTCAAATACAAGAACTTTTCGTGGTTTTGTTGATTTTCAGCAAATGAACATATTTCAGCGAGCGAGAAGTTTTTTCTGCAATAGCGTCAGATTTTATCTTAAAATACAAGAACTTTTCGTGGTTCTTGTCAATTTTTGTTGGTTTTCATCTTATGAACTTATTTCAGTCAGCTAGATCTTTCTTCTTCAAAGCAAAAAGATTTTATCTTCAAATACAAGAACTTTTCGTGGTTTTGTTGATTTTCAGCAAATGAACATATTTCAGCGAGCGAGAAGTTTTTTCTTTAAAAGCATCAGATGTTATCTTAAAATACAAGAACTTTTCGTGGTTCTTGTCAATTTTTGTTGGTTTTCATCTTATGAATTTAATTCAGTCAGCTGGATCTTTCTTCTTCAAAGCAAAAAGATTTTATCTTCAAATACAAGAACTTTTCGTGGTTTTGTTGATTTTCAGCAAATGAACATATTTCAGCGAGGGAGACGTTTTTTCTTTAATAGCGTCAGATTTTATCTTAAAATACAAGAACTTTTCGTGGTTCTTGTCAATTTTTGTTGGTTTTCATCCAATGAACTTATTTCAGTCAGCCAGATCTTTCTTCTTCAAAGCAAAAAGATTTTATCTTCAAATGCAAGAACTTTTCGCGGTTTTGTTGATTTTCAGCAAATGAACATATTTCAGCGAGCTGGAAGTTTTTTCTTCAACAGCGTCAGATTTTATCTTGAAATACAAGAACTTTTCGTGGTTCTTTTCAATTTTTGTTGGTTTTCATCTTCTGAACTTATTTCAGTCAGCTAGATCTTTCTTCTTCAGAGCAAAAAGATTTTATCTTCAAATACAAGAACTTTTCGTGGTTTTGTTGAATTTCAGCAAATGAACATATTTCAGCGAGCGAGAATTTTTTTCATTAATAGCGTCAGATTATATCCTAAAATACAAGAACTTTTCGTGGTTCTTGTCAATTTTTGTTGGTTTTCATCCAATGAACTTATTTCAGTCAGCTGGATCTTTCTTCTTCAAAGCAAAAAGATTTTATCTTCAAATCCAAGAACTTTTCGTGAGTTTGTTGATTTTCAGCAAATGAACATATTTCAGCGAGGGAGACGTTTTTTCTTTAATAGCGTCAGATTTTATCTTAAAATACAAGAACTTTTCGTGGTTCTTGTCAATTTTTGTTGGTTTTCATCTTATGAACTTATTTCAGTCAGCTAGATCTTTCTTCTTCAAAGCAAAAAGATTTTATCTTCAAATACAAGAACTTTTCGTGGTTTTGTTGATTTTCAGCAAATGAACATATTTCAGCGAGCGAGAAGTTTTTTCTTTAATAGCATCAGATTTTATCTTAAAATACAAGAACTTTTCGTGGTTCTTGTCAATTTTTGTTGGTTTTCATCTTATGAACTTATTTCAGTCAGCTAGATCTTTCTTCTTCAAAGCAAAAAGATTTTATCTTCAAATACAAGAACTTTTCGTGGTTTTGTTGATTTTCAGCAAATGAACATATTTCAGCGAGCGAGAAGTTTTTTCTTTAAAAGCGTCAGATGTTATCTTAAAATACAAGAACTTTTCGTGGTTCTTGTCAATTTTTGTTGGTTTTCATCTTATGAATTTATTTCAGTCAGCTGGATCTTTCTTCTTCAAAGCAAAAAGATTTTATCTTCAAATACAAGAACTTTTCGTGGTTTTGTTGATTTTCAGCAAATGAACATATTTCAGCGAGGGAGACGTTTTTTCTTTAATAGCGTCAGATTTTATCTTAAAATACAAGAACTTTTCGTGGTTCTTGTCAATTTTTGTTGGTTTTCATCCAATGAACTTATTTCAGTCAGCTAGATCTTTCTTCTTCAAAGCAAAAAGATTTTATCTTCAAATGCAAGAACTTTTCGTGGTTTTGTTGATTTTCAGCAAATGAACATATTTCAGCGAGCTGGAAGTTTTTTCTTCAACAGCGTCAGATTTTATCTTGAAATACAAGAACTTTTCGTGGTTCTTTTCAATTTTTGTTAGTTTTCATCTTATGAACTTATTTCAGTCAGCTGGATCTTTCTTCTTCAAAGCAAAAAGATTTTATCTTCAAATACAAGAACTTTTCGTGGTTTTGTTGAATTTCAGCAAATGAACATATTTCAGCGAGCGAGAATTTTTTTCATTAATAGCGTCAGATTATATCCTAAAATACAAGAACTTTTTGTGGTTCTTGTCAATTTTTGTTGGTTTTCATCCAATGAACTGATTTCAGTCAGCTGGATCTTTCTTCTTCAAAGCAAAAAGATTTTATCTTCAAATACAAGAACTTTTCGTGGTTTTGTTGATTTTCAGCAAATGAACATATTTCAGCGAGCGAGAAGTTTTTTCTTTAATAGCGTCAGATTTTATCTTAAAATACAAGAACTTTTCGTGGTTCTCGTCAATTTTGTTGGTGTTCATCCAATGAACTTATTTCAGTCAGCCAGATCTTTCTTCTTCAAAGCAAAAAGATTTTATCTTCAAATACAAGAACTTTTCGTGGTTTTGTTGATTTTCAGCAAATGAACATATTTCAGCGAGCGAGAAGTTTTTTCTTTAATAGCGTAAGATTTTATCTTAAAATACAAGAACTTTTCGTGGTTCTTGTCAATTTTTGTTGGTTTTCATCTGATGAACTTATTTCATTCAGCTAGATCTTTCTTCTTCAAAGCAAAAAGATTTTATCTTCAAATCCAAGAACTTTTCGTGAGTTTGTTGATTTTCAGCAAATGAACATATTTCAGCGAGCGAGAAGTTTTTTCTTTAATAGCGTCAGATTTTATCTTAAAATACAAGAACTTTTCGTGGTTCTTGTTAATTTTCGTTGGTTTTCATCTTCTGAACTTATTTCAGTCAGCTAGATCTTTCTTCTTCAAAGCAAAAAGATTTTATCTTCAAATACAAGAACTTTTCGTGGTTTTGTTGATTTTCAGCAAATGAACATATTTCAGCGAGCGAGAAGTTTTTTCTTTAATAGCATCAGATTTTATCTTAAAATACAAGAACTTTTCGTGGTTCTTGTCAATTTTTGTTGGTTTTCATCTTATGAACTTATTTCAGTCAGCTCGATCTTTCTTCTTCAAAGCAAAAAGATTTTATCTTCAAATACAAGAACTTTTCGTGGTTTTGTTGATTTTCAGCAAATGAACATATTTCAGCGAGCTAGAAGTTTTTTCTTTAAAAGCGTCAGATGTTATCTTAAAATACAAGAACTTTTCGTGGTTCTTGTCAATTTTTGTTGGTTTTCATCCAATGAACTTATTTCAGTCAGCTGGATCTTTCTTCTTCAAAGCAAAAAGATTTTATCTTCAAATACAAGAACTTTTCGTGGTTTTGTTGATTTTCAGCAAATGAACATATTTCAGCGAGCGAGAAGTTTTTTCTTTAATAGCTTCGGATTTTATCTTAAAATACAAGAACTTTTCGTGGTTCTCGTCAATTTTTGTTGGTGTTCATCCAATGAACTTATTTCAGTCAGCCAGATCTTTCTTCTTCAAAGCAAAAAGATTTTATCTTCAAATACAAGAACTTTTCGTGGTTTTGTTGATTTTCAGCAAATGAACATATTTCAGCGAGCTGGAAGTTTTTTCTTTAATAGCGTAAGATTTTATCTTAAAATACAAGAACTTTTCGTGGTTCTTGTCACTTTTTGTTGGTTTTCTTCTGATGAACTTATTTCATTCAGCTAGATCTTTCTTCTTCAAAGCAAAAAGATTTTATCTTCAAATCCAAGATCTTTTCGTGAGTTTGTTGATTTTCAGCAAATGAACATATTTCAGCGAGCAAGAAGTTTTTTCTTTAATAGCGTCAGATTTTATCTTAAAATACAAGAACTTTTCGTGGTTCTTGTCAATTTTTGTTGGTTTTCATCTTATGAACTTATTTCAGTCAGCTAGATCTTTCTTCTTCAAAGCAAAAAGATTTTATCTTCAAATACAAGAACATTTCGAGGTTTTGTTGATTTTCAGCAAATGAACATATTTCAGCGAGCGAGAAGTTTTTACTTTAATAGCTTAAGATTTTATCTTAAAATACAAGAACTTTTCGTGGTTCTTGTCAATTTTTGTTGGTTTTCATCCAATGAACTTATTTCAGTCAGCCAGATCTTTCTTCTTCAAAGCAAAAAGATTTTATCTTCAAATGCAAGAACTTTTCGTGGTTTTGTGATTTTCAGCAAATGAACATATTTCAGCGAGCTGGAAGTTTTTTCTTCAACAGCGTCAGATTTTATCTTGAAATACAAGAACTTTTCGTGGTTCTTTTCAATTTTTGTTGGTTTTCATCTTCTGAACTTATTTCAGTCAGCTAGATCTTTCTTCTTCAAAGCGAAAAGATTTTATCTTCAAATACAAGAACTTTTCGTGGTTTTGTTGAATTTCAGCAAATGAACATATTTCAGCGAGCGAGAATTTTTTTCATTAATCGCGTCAGATTATATCCTAAAATACAAGAACTTTTCGTGGTTCTTGTCAATTTTTGTTGGTTTTCATCCAATGAACTTATTTCAGTCAGCTGGATCTTTCTTCTTCAAAGCAAAAAGATTTTATCTTCAAATACAAGAACTTTTCGTGGTTTTGTTGATTTTCAGCAAATGAACATATTTCAGCGAGCGAGAAGTTTTTTCTTTAATAGCGTCGGATTTTATCTTAAAATACAAGAACTTTTCGTGGTTCTCGTCAATTTTTGTTGGTGTTCATCCAATGAACTTATTTCAGTCAGCCAGATCTTTCTTCTTCAAAGCAAAAAGATTTTATCTTCAAATACAAGAACTTTTCGTGGTTTTGTTGATTTTCAGCAAATGAACATATTTCAGCGAGCTAGAAGTTTTTTCTTTAATAGCGTAAGATTTTATCTTAAAATACAAGAACTTTTCGTGGTTCTTGTCAATTTTTGTTGGTTTTCTTCTGATGAACTTATTTCATTCAGCGAGATCTTTCTTCTTCAAAGCAAAAAGATTTTATCTTCAAATCCAAGAACTTTTCGTGAGTTTGTTGATTTTCAGCAAATGAACATATTTCAGCGAGGGAGACGTTTTTTCTTTAATAGCGTCAGATTTTATCTTAAAATACAAGAACTTTTCGTGGTTCTTGTCAATTTTTGTTGGTTTTCATCTTATGAACTTATTTCAGTCAGCTAGATCTTTCTTCTTCAAAGCAAAAAGATTTTATCTTCAAATACAAGAACTTTTCGTGGTTTTGTTGATTTTCAGCAAATGAACATATTTCAGCGAGCGAGAAGTTTTTTCTGCAATAGCGTCAGATTTTATCTTAAAATACAAGAACTTTTCGTGGTTCTTGTCAATTTTTGTTGGTTTTCATCTTATGAACTTATTTCAGTCAGCTAGATCTTTCTTCTTCAAAGCAAAAAGATTTTATCTTCAAATACAAGAACTTTTCGTGGTTTTGTTGATTTTCAGCAAATGAACATATTTCAGCGAGCGAGAAGTTTTTTCTTGAAAAGCATCAGATGTTATCTTAAAATACAAGAACTTTTCGTGGTTCTTGTCAATTTTTGTTGGTTTTCATCTTATGAATTTATTTCAGTCAGCTGGATCTTTCTTCTTCAAAGCAAAAAGATTTTATCTTCAAATACAAGAACTTTTCGTGGTTTTGTTGATTTTCAGCAAATGAACATATTTCAGCGAGGGAGAAGTTTTTTCTTTAATAGCGTCAGATTTTATCTTAAAATACAAGAACTTTTCGTGGTTCTTGTCAATTTTTGTTGGTTTTCATCCAATGAACTTATTTCAGTCAGCCAGATCTTTCTTCTTCAAAGCAAAAAGATTTTATCTTCAAATGCAAGAACTTTTCGTGGTTTTGTGATTTTCAGCAAATGAACATATTTCAGCGAGCTGGAAGTTTTTTCTTCAACAGCGTCAGATTTTATCTTGAAATACAAGAACTTTTCGTGGTTCTTTTCAATTTTTGTTGGTTTTCATCTTCTGAACTTATTTCAGTCAGCTAGATCTTTCTTCTTCAAAGCGAAAAGATTTTATCTTCAAATACAAGAACTTTTCGTGGTTTTGTTGAATTTCAGCAAATGAACATATTTCAGCGAGCGAGAATTTTTTTCATTAATCGCGTCAGATTATATCCTAAAATACAAGAACTTTTCGTGGTTCTTGTCAATTTTTGTTGGTTTTCATCCAATGAACTTATTTCAGTCAGCTGGATCTTTCTTCTTCAAAGCAAAAAGATTTTATCTTCAAATACAAGAACTTTTCGTGGTTTTGTTGATTTTCAGCAAATGAACATATTTCAGCGAGCGAGAAGTTTTTTCTTTAATAGCGTCGGATTTTATCTTAAAATACAAGAACTTTTCGTGGTTCTCGTCAATTTTTGTTGGTGTTCATCCAATGAACTTATTTCAGTCAGCCAGATCTTTCTTCTTCAAAGCAAAAAGATTTTATCTTCAAATACAAGAACTTTTCGTGGTTTTGTTGATTTTCAGCAAATGAACATATTTCAGCGAGCTAGAAGTTTTTTCTTTAATAGCGTAAGATTTTATCTTAAAATACAAGAACTTTTCGTGGTTCTTGTCAATTTTTGTTGGTTTTCTTCTGATGAACTTATTTCAGTCAGCTGGATCTTTCTTCTTCAAAGCAAAAAGATTTTATCTTCAAATCCAAGAACTTTTCGTGAGTTTGTTGATTTTCAGCAAATGAACATATTTCAGCGAGGGAGACGTTTTTTCTTTAATAGCGTCAGATTTTATCTTAAAATACAAGAACTTTTCGTGGTTCTTGTCAATTTTTGTTGGTTTTCATCTTATGAACTTATTTCAGTCAGCTAGATCTTTCTTCTTCAAAGCAAAAAGATTTTATCTTCAAATACAAGAACTTTTCGTGGTTTTGTTGATTTTCAGCAAATGAACATATTTCAGCGAGCGAGAAGTTTTTTCTTTAATAGCATCAGATTTTATCTTAAAATACAAGAACTTTTCGTGGTTCTTGTCAATTTTTGTTGGTTTTCATCTTATGAACTTATTTCAGTCAGCTAGATCTTTCTTCTTCAAAGCAAAAAGATTTTATCTTCAAATACAAGAACTTTTCGTGGTTTTGTTGATTTTCAGCAAATGAACATATTTCAGCGAGCTAGAAGTTTTTTCTTTAAAAGCGTCAGATGTTATCTTAAAATACAAGAACTTTTCGTGGTTCTTGTCAATTTTTGTTGGTTTTCATCTTATGAATTTATTTCAGTCAGCTGGATCTTTCTTCTTCAAAGCAAAAAGATTTTATCTTCAAATACAAGAACTTTTCGTGGTTTTGTTGATTTTCAGCAAATGAACATATTTCAGCGAGGGAGACGTTTTTTCTTTAATAGCGTCAGATTTTATCTTAAAATACAAGAACTTTTCGTGGTTCTTGTCAATTTTTGTTGGTTTTCATCCAATGAACTTATTTCAGTCAGCCAGATCTTTCTTCTTCAAAGCAAAAAGATTTTATCTTCAAATGCAAGAACTTTTCGTGGTTTTGTTGATTTTCAGCAAATGAACATATTTCAGCGAGCTGGAAGTTTTTTCTTCAACAGCGTCAGATTTTATCTTGAAATACAAGAACTTTTCGTGGTTCTTTTCAATTTTTGTTAGTTTTCATCTTATGAACTTATTTCAGTCAGCTGGATCTTTCTTCTTCAAAGCAAAAAGATTTTATCTTCAAATACAAGAACTTTTCGTGGTTTTGTTGAATTTCAGCAAATGAACATATTTCAGCGAGCGAGAATTTTTTTCATTAATAGCGTCAGATTATATCCTAAAATACAAGAACTTTTCGTGGTTCTTGTCAATTTTTGTTGGTTTTCATCCAATGAACTGATTTCAGTCAGCTGGATCTTTCTTCTTCAAAGCAAAAAGATTTTATCTTCAAATACAAGAACTTTTCGTGGTTTTGTTGATTTTCAGCAAATGAACATATTTCAGCGAGCGAGAAGTTTTTTCTGCAATAGCGTCAGATTTTATCTTAAAATACAAGAACTTTTCGTGGTTCTTGTCAATTTTTGTTGGTTTTCATCTTATGAACTTATTTCAGTCAGCTAGATCTTTCTTCTTCAAAGCAAAAAGATTTTATCTTCAAATACAAGAACTTTTCGTGGTTTTGTTGATTTTCAGCAAATGAACAGATTTCAGCGAGCGAGAAGTTTTTTCTTTAAAAGCATCAGATGTTATCTTAAAATACAAGAACTTTTCGTGGTTCTTTTCAATTTTTGTTGGTTTTCATCTTCTGAACTTATTTCAGTCAGCTGGATCTTTCTTCTTCAAAGCAAAAAGATTTTATCTTCAAATACAAGAACTTTTCGTGGTTTTGTTGAATTTCAGCAAATGAACATATTTCAGCGAGCGAGAATTTTTTTCATTAATAGCGTCAGATGATATCCTAAAATACAAGAACTTTTCGTGGTTCTTGTCAATTTTTGTTGGTTTTCATCCAATGAACTTATTTCAGTCAGCTGGATCTTTCTTCTTCAAAGCAAAAAGATTTTATCTTCAAATCCAAGAACTGTTCGTGAGTTTGTTGATTTTCAGCAAATGAACATATTTCAGCGAGGGAGACGTTTTTTCTTTAATAGCATCAGATTTTATCTTAAAATACAAGAACTTTTCGTGGTTCTTGTCAATTTTTGTTGGTTTTCATCTTATGAACTTATTTCAGTCAGCTAGATCTTTCTTCTTCAAAGCAAAAGATTTTATCTTCAAATACAAGAACTTTTCGTGGTTTTGTTGATTTTCAGCAAATGAACATATTTCAGCGAGCGAGAAGTTTTTTCTTTAATAGCGTCAGATTTTATCTTAAAATACAAGAACTTTTCGTGGTTCTCGTCAATTTTTGTTGGTGTTCATCCAATGAACTTATTTCAGTCAGCCAGATCTTTCTTCTTCAAAGCAAAAAGATTTTATCTTCAAATACAAGAACTTTTCGTGGTTTTGTTGATTTTCAGCAAATGAACATATTTTAGCGAGCTGGAAGTTTTTTCTTTAATAGCGTAAGATTTTATCTTAAAATACAAGAACTTTTCGTGGTTCTTGTCAATTTTTGTTGGTTTTCTTCTGATGAACTTATTTCATTCAGCTAGATCTTTCATCTTCAAAGCAAAAAGATTTTATCTTCAAATCCAAGAACTTTTCGTGAGTTTGTTGATTTTCAGCAAATGAACATATTTCAGCGAGGGAGACGTTTTTTCTTTAATAGCGTCAGATTTTATCTTAAAATACAAGAACTTTTCGTGGTTCTTGTCAATTTTTGTTGGTTTTCATCTTATGAACTTATTTCAGTCAGCTAGATCTATCTTCTTCAAAGCAAAAAGATTTTATCTTCAAATACAAGAACTTTTCATGGTTTTGTTGATTTTCAGCAAATGAACATATTTCAGCGAGCGAGAAGTTTTTTCTTCAATAGCGTCAGATTTTATCTTAAAATACAAGAACTTTTCGTGGTTCTTGTCAATTTTTGTTGGTTTTCATCTTATGAACTTATTTCAGTCAGCTAGATCTTTCTTCTTCAAAGCAAAAAGATTTTATCTTCAAATACAAGAACTTTTCGTGGTTTTGTTGATTTTCAGCAAATGAACATATTTCAGCGAGCGAGAAGTTTTTTCTTTAATAGCATCAGATTTTATCTTAAAATACAAGAACTTTTCGTGGTTCTTGTCAATTTTTGTTGGTTTTCATCTTATGAACTTATTTCAGTCAGCAAGATCTTTCTTCTTCAAAGCAAAAAGATTTTATCTTCAAATACAAGAACTTTTCGTGGTTTTGTTGATTTTCAGCAAATGAACATATTTCAGCGAGCTAGAAGTTTTTTCTTTAAAAGCGTCAGATGTTATCTTAAAATACAAGAACTTTTCGTGGTTCTTGTCAATTTTTGTTGGTTTTCATCTTATGAATTTATTTCAGTCAGCTGGATCTTTCTTCTTCAAAGCAAAAAGATTTTATCTTCAAATACAAGAACTTTTCGTGGTTTTGTTGATTTTCAGCAAATGAACATATTTCAGCGAGGGAGACGTTTTTTCTTTAATAGCGTCAGATTTTATCTTAAAATACAAGAACTTTTCGTGGTTCTTGTCAATTTTTGTTGGTTTTCATCCAATGAACTTATTTCAGTCAGCCAGATCTTTCTTCTTCAAAGCAAAAAGATTTTATCTTCAAATGCAAGAACTTTTCGTGGTTTTGTTGATTTTCAGCAAATGAACATATTTCAGCGAGCTGGAAGTTTTTTCTTCAACAGCGTCAGATTTTATCTTGAAATACAAGAACTTTTCGTGGTTCTTGTCAATTTTTGTTGGTTTTCATCTTATGAATTTAATTCAGTCAGCTGGATCTTTCTTCTTCAAAGCAAAAAGATTTTATCTTCAAATACAAGAACTTTTCGTGGTTTTGTTGATTTTCAGCAAATGAACATATTTCAGCGAGAGAGACGTTTTTTCTTTAATAGCGTCAGATTTTATCTTAAAATACAAGAACTTTTCGTGGTTCTTGTCAATTTTTGTTGGTTTTCATCCAATGAACTTATTTCAGTCAGCCAGATCTTTCTTCTTCAAAGCAAAAAGATTTTATCTTCAAATGCAAGAACTTTTCGCGGTTTTGTTGATTTTCAGCAAATGAACATATTTCAGCGAGTTGGAAGTTTTTTCTTCAACAGCGTCAGATTTTATCTTGAAATACAAGAACTTTTCGTGGTTCTTTTCAATTTTTGTTGGTTTTCATCTTCTGAACTTATTTCAGTCAGCTGGATCTTTCTTCTTCAAAGCAAAAAGATTTTATCTTCAAATACAAGAACTTTTCGTGGTTTTGTTGAATTTCAGCAAATGAACATATTTCAGCGAGCGAGAATTTTTTTCATTAATAGCGTCAGATGATATCCTAAAATACAAGAACTTTTCGTGGTTCTTGTCAATTTTTGTTGGTTTTCATCCAATGAACTTATTTCAGTCAGCTGGATCTTTCTTCTTCAAAGCAAAAAGATTTTATCTTCAAATCCAAGAACTGTTCGTGAGTTTGTTGATTTTCAGCAAATGAACATATTTCAGCGAGGGAGACGTTTTTTCTTTAATAGCGTCAGATTTTATCTTAAAATACAAGAACTTTTCGTGGTTCTTGTCAATTTTTGTTGGTTTTCATCTTATGAACTTATTTCAGTCAGCTAGATCTTTCTCCTTCAAAGCAAAAAGATTTTATCTTCAAATACAAGAACTTTTCGTGGTTTTGTTGATTTTCAGCAAATGAACATATTTCAGCGAGCGAGAAGATTTTCTTTAATAGCATCAGATTTTATCTTAAAATACAAGAACTTTTCGTGGTTCTTGTCAATTTTTGTTGGTTTTCATCTTATGAACTTATTTCAGTCAGCTAGATCTTTCTTCTTCAAAGCAAAAAGATTTTATCTTCAAATACAAGAACTTTTCGTGGTTTTGTTGATTTTCAGCAAATGAACATATTTCAGCGAGCGAGAAGTTTTTTCTTTAATAGCGTCAGATTTTATCTTAAAATACAAGAACTTTTCGTGGTTCTCGTCAATTTTTGTTGGTGTTCATCCAATGAACTTATTTCAGTCAGCCAGATCTTTCTTCTTCAAAGCAAAAAGATTTTATCTTCAAATACAAGAACTTTTCGTGGTTTTGTTGATTTTCAGCAAATGAACATATTTCAGCGAGCTAGAAGTTTTTTCTTTAATAGCGTAAGATTTTATCTTAAAATACAAGAACTTTTCGTGGTTCTTGTCAATTTTTGTTGGTTTTCTTCTGATGAACTTATTTCATTCAGCTAGATCTTTCATCTTCAAAGCAAAAAGATTTTATCTTCAAATCCAAGAACTTTTCGTGAGTTTGTTGATTTTCAGCAAATGAACATATTTCAGCGAGGGAGACGTTTTTTCTTTAATAGCGTCAGATTTTATCTTAAAATACAAGAACTTTTCGTGGTTCTTGTCAATTTTTGTTGGTTTTCATCTTATGAACTTATTTCAGTCAGCTAGATCTATCTTCTTCAAAGCAAAAAGATTTTATCTTCAAATACAAGAACTTTTCATGGTTTTGTTGATTTTCAGCAAATGAACATATTTCAGCGAGCTGGAAGTTTTTTCTTCAACAGCGTCAGATTTTATCTTGAAATACAAGAACTTTTCGTGGTTCTTTTCAATTTTTGTTAGTTTTCATCTTATGAACTTATTTCAGTCAGCTGGATCTTTCTTCTTCAAAGCAAAAAGATTTTATCTTCAAATACAAGAACTTTTCGTGGTTTTGTTGAATTTCAGCAAATGAACATATTTCAGCGAGCGAGAATTTTTTTCATTAATAGCGTCAGATTATATCCTAAAATACAAGAACTTTTTGTGGTTCTTGTCAATTTTTGTTGGTTTTCATCCAATGAACTGATTTCAGTCAGCTGGATCTTTCTTCTTCAAAGCAAAAAGATTTTATCTTCAAATACAAGAACTTTTCGTGGTTTTGTTGATTTTCAGCAAATGAACATATTTCAGCGAGCGAGAAGTTTTTTCTTTAATAGCGTCAGATTTTATCTTAAAATACAAGAACTTTTCGTGGTTCTCGTCAATTTTGTTGGTGTTCATCCAATGAACTTATTTCAGTCAGCCAGATCTTTCTTCTTCAAAGCAAAAAGATTTTATCTTCAAATACAAGAACTTTTCGTGGTTTTGTTGATTTTCAGCAAATGAACATATTTCAGCGAGCGAGAAGTTTTTTCTTTAATAGCGTAAGATTTTATCTTAAAATACAAGAACTTTTCGTGGTTCTTGTCAATTTTTGTTGGTTTTCATCTGATGAACTTATTTCATTCAGCTAGATCTTTCTTCTTCAAAGCAAAAAGATTTTATCTTCAAATCCAAGAACTTTTCGTGAGTTTGTTGATTTTCAGCAAATGAACATATTTCAGCGAGCGAGAAGTTTTTTCTTTAATAGCGTCAGATTTTATCTTAAAATACAAGAACTTTTCGTGGTTCTTGTTAATTTTCGTTGGTTTTCATCTTCTGAACTTATTTCAGTCAGCTAGATCTTTCTTCTTCAAAGCAAAAAGATTTTATCTTCAAATACAAGAACTTTTCGTGGTTTTGTTGATTTTCAGCAAATGAACATATTTCAGCGAGCGAGAAGTTTTTTCTTTAATAGCGTCAGATTTTATCTTAAAATACAAGAACTTTTCGTGGTTCTTGTCAATTTTTGTTGGTTTTCATCCAATGAACTTATTTCAGTCAGCCAGATCTTTCTTCTTCAAAGCAAAAAGATTTTATCTTCAAATGCAAGAACTTTTCGCGGTTTTGTTGATTTTCAGCAAATGAACATATTTCAGCGAGTTGGAAGTTTTTTCTTCAACAGCGTCAGATTTTATCTTGAAATACAAGAACTTTTCGTGGTTCTTTTCAATTTTTGTTGGTTTTCATCTTCTGAACTTATTTCAGTCAGCTGGATCTTTCTTCTTCAAAGCAAAAAGATTTTATCTTCAAATACAAGAACTTTTCGTGGTTTTGTTGAATTTCAGCAAATGAACATATTTCAGCGAGCGAGAATTTTTTTCATTAATAGCGTCAGATGATATCCTAAAATACAAGAACTTTTCGTGGTTCTTGTCAATTTTTGTTGGTTTTCATCCAATGAACTTATTTCAGTCAGCTGGATCTTTCTTCTTCAAAGCAAAAAGATTTTATCTTCAAATCCAAGAACTGTTCGTGAGTTTGTTGATTTTCAGCAAATGAACATATTTCAGCGAGGGAGACGTTTTTTCTTTAATAGCGTCAGATTTTATCTTAAAATACAAGAACTTTTCGTGGTTCTTGTCAATTTTTGTTGGTTTTCATCTTATGAACTTATTTCAGTCAGCGAGATCTTTCTCCTTCAAAGCAAAAAGATTTTATCTTCAAATACAAGAACTTTTCGTGGTTTTGTTGATTTTCAGCAAATGAACATATTTCAGCGAGCGAGAAGATTTTCTTTAATAGCATCAGATTTTATCTTAAAATACAAGAACTTTTCGTGGTTCTTGTCAATTTTTGTTGGTTTTCATCTTATGAACTTATTTCAGTCAGCTAGATCTTTCTTCTTCAAAGCAAAAAGATTTTATCTTCAAATACAAGAACTTTTCGTGGTTTTGTTGATTTTCAGCAAATGAACATATTTCAGCGAGCGAGAAGTTTTTTCTTTAATAACGTCAGATTTTATCTTAAAATACAAGAACTTTTCGTGGTTCTCGTCAATTTTTGTTGGTGTTCATCCAATGAACTTATTTCAGTCAGCCAGATCTTTCTTCTTCAAAGCAAAAAGATTTTATCTTCAAATACAAGAACTTTTCGTGGTTTTGTTGATTTTCAGCAAATGAACATATTTCAGCGAGCTAGAAGTTTTTTCTTTAATAGCGTAAGATTTTATCTTAAAATACAAGAACTTTTCGTGGTTCTTGTCAATTTTTGTTGGTTTTCTTCTGATGAACTTATTTCATTCAGCTAGATCTTTCATCTTCAAAGCAAAAAGATTTTATCTTCAAATCCAAGAACTTTTCGTGAGTTTGTTGATTTTCAGCAAATGAACATATTTCAGCGAGGGAGACGTTTTTTCTTTAATAGCGTCAGATTTTATCTTAAAATACAAGAACTTTTCGTGGTTCTTGTCAATTTTTGTTGGTTTTCATCTGATGAACTTATTTCAGTCAGCTAGATCTATCTTCTTCAAAGCAAAAAGATTTTATCTTCAAATACAAGAACTTTTCATGGTTTTGTTGATTTTCAGCAAATGAACATATTTCAGCGAGCTGGAAGTTTTTTCTTCAACAGCGTCAGATTTTATCTTGAAATACAAGAACTTTTCGTGGTTCTTTTCAATTTTTGTTAGTTTTCATCTTATGAACTTATTTCAGTCAGCTGGATCTTTCTTCTTCAAAGCAAAAAGATTTTATCTTCAAATACAAGAACTTTTCGTGGTTTTGTTGAATTTCAGCAAATGAACATATTTCAGCGAGCGAGAATTTTTTTCATTAATAGCGTCAGATTATATCCTAAAATACAAGAACTTTTTGTGGTTCTTGTCAATTTTTGTTGGTTTTCATCCAATGAACTGATTTCAGTCAGCTGGATCTTTCTTCTTCAAAGCAAAAAGATTTTATCTTCAAATACAAGAACTTTTCGTGGTTTTGTTGATTTTCAGCAAATGAACATATTTCAGCGAGCGAGAAGTTTTTTCTTTAATAGCGTCAGATTTTATCTTAAAATACAAGAACTTTTCGTGGTTCTCGTCAATTTTGTTGGTGTTCATCCAATGAACTTATTTCAGTCAGCCAGATCTTTCTTCTTCAAAGCAAAAAGATTTTATCTTCAAATACAAGAACTTTTCGTGGTTTTGTTGATTTTCAGCAAATGAACATATTTCAGCGAGCGAGAAGTTTTTTCTTTAATAGCGTAAGATTTTATCTTAAAATACAAGAACTTTTCGTGGTTCTTGTCAATTTTTGTTGGTTTTCATCTGATGAACTTATTTCATTCAGCTAGATCTTTCTTCTTCAAAGCAAAAAGATTTTATCTTCAAATCCAAGAACTTTTCGTGAGTTTGTTGATTTTCAGCAAATGAACATATTTCAGCGAGCGAGAAGTTTTTTCTTTAATAGCGTCAGATTTTATCTTAAAATACAAGAACTTTTCGTGGTTCTTGTTAATTTTCGTTGGTTTTCATCTTCTGAACTTATTTCAGTCAGCTAGATCTTTCTTCTTCAAAGCAAAAAGATTTTATCTTCAAATACAAGAACTTTTCGTGGTTTTGTTGATTTTCAGCAAATGAACATATTTCAGCGAGCGAGAAGTTTTTTCTTTAATAGCATCAGATTTTATCTTAAAATACAAGAACTTTTCGTGGTTCTTGTCAATTTTTGTTGGTTTTCATCTTATGAACTTATTTCAGTCAGCTCGATCTTTCTTCTTCAAAGCAAAAAGATTTTATCTTCAAATACAAGAACTTTTCGTGGTTTTGTTGATTTTCAGCAAATGAACATATTTCAGCGAGCTAGAAGTTTTTTCTTTAAAAGCGTCAGATGTTATCTTAAAATACAAGAACTTTTCGTGGTTCTTGTCAATTTTTGTTGGTTTTCATCCAATCAAATTATTTCAGTCAGCTGGATCTTTCTTCTTCAAAGCAAAAAGATTTTATCTTCAAATACAAGAACTTTTCGTGGTTTTGTTGATTTTCAGCAAATGAACATATTTCAGCGAGCGAGAAGTTTTTTCTTTAATAGCTTCGGATTTTATCTTAAAATACAAGAACTTTTCGTGGTTCTCGTCAATTTTTGTTGGTGTTCATCCAATGAACTTATTTCAGTCAGCCAGATCTTTCTTCTTCAAAGCAAAAAGATTTTATCTTCAAATACAAGAACTTTTCGTGGTTTTGTTGATTTTCAGCAAATGAACATATTTCAGCGAGCTGGAAGTTTTTTCTTTAATAGCGTAAGATTTTATCTTAAAATACAAGAACTTTTCGTGGTTCTTGTCACTTTTTGTTGGTTTTCTTCTGATGAACTTATTTCATTCAGCTAGATCTTTCTTCTTCAAAGCAAAAAGATTTTATCTTCAAATCCAAGATCTTTTCGTGAGTTTGTTGATTTTCAGCAAATGAACATATTTCAGCGAGCAAGAAGTTTTTTCTTTAATAGCGTCAGATTTTATCTTAAAATACAAGAACTTTTCGTGGTTCTTGTCAATTTTTGTTGGTTTTCATCTTATGAACTTATTTCAGTCAGCTAGATCTTTCTTCTTCAAAGCAAAAAGATTTTATCTTCAAATACAAGAACTTTTCGAGGTTTTGTTGATTTTCAGCAAATGAACATATTTCAGCGAGCGAGAAGTTTTTACTTTAATAGCTTAAGATTTTATCTTAAAATACAAGAACTTTTCGTGGTTCTTGTCAATTTTTGTTGGTTTTCATCCAATGAACTTATTTCAGTCAGCCAGATCTTTCTTCTTCAAAGCAAAAAGATTTTATCTTCAAATGCAAGAACTTTTCGTGGTTTTGTGATTTTCAGCAAATGAACATATTTCAGCGAGCTGGAAGTTTTTTCTTCAACAGCGTCAGATTTTATCTTGAAATACAAGAACTTTTCGTGGTTCTTTTCAATTTTTGTTGGTTTTCATCTTCTGAACTTATTTCAGTCAGCTAGATCTTTCTTCTTCAAAGCGAAAAGATTTTATCTTCAAATACAAGAACTTTTCGTGGTTTTGTTGAATTTCAGCAAATGAACATATTTCAGCGAGCGAGAATTTTTTTCATTAATCGCGTCAGATTATATCCTAAAATACAAGAACTTTTCGTGGTTCTTGTCAATTTTTGTTGGTTTTCATCCAATGAACTTATTTCAGTCAGCTGGATCTTTCTTCTTCAAAGCAAAAAGATTTTATCTTCAAATACAAGAACTTTTCGTGGTTTTGTTGATTTTCAGCAAATAAACATATTTCAGCGAGCGAGAAGTTTTTTCTTTAATAGCGTCGGATTTTATCTTAAAATACAAGAACTTTTCGTGGTTCTCGTCAATTTTTGTTGGTGTTCATCCAATGAACTTATTTCAGTCAGCCAGATCTTTCTTCTTCAAAGCAAAAAGATTTTATCTTCAAATACAAGAACTTTTCGTGGTTTTGTTGATTTTCAGCAAATGAACATATTTCAGCGAGCTAGAAGTTTTTTCTTTAATAGCGTAAGATTTTATCTTAAAATACAAGAACTTTTCGTGGTTCTTGTCAATTTTTGTTGGTTTTCTTCTGATGAACTTATTTCATTCAGCGAGATCTTTCTTCTTCAAAGCAAAAAGATTTTATCTTCAAATCCAAGAACTTTTCGTGAGTTTGTTGATTTTCAGCAAATGAACATATTTCAGCGAGGGAGACGTTTTTTCTTTAATAGCGTCAGATTTTATCTTAAAATACAAGAACTTTTCGTGGTTCTTGTCAATTTTTGTTGGTTTTCATCTTATGAACTTATTTCAGTCAGCTAGATCTTTCTTCTTCAAAGCAAAAAGATTTTATCTTCAAATACAAGAACTTTTCGTGGTTTTGTTGATTTTCAGCAAATGAACATATTTCAGCGAGGGAGAAGTTTTTTCTTCAATAGCGTCAGATTTTATCTTAAAATACAAGAACTTTTCGTGGTTCTTGTCAATTTTTGTTGGTTTTCATCTTATGAACTTATTTCAGTCAGCTAGATCTTTCTTCTTCAAAGCAAAAAGATTTTATCTTCAAATACAAGAACTTTTCGTGGTTTTGTTGATTTTCAGCAAATGAACATATTTCAGCGAGCGAGAAGTTTTTTCTTGAAAAGCATCAGATGTTATCTTAAAATACAAGAACTTTTCGTGGTTCTTGTCAATTTTTGTTGGTTTTCATCTTATGAATTTATTTCAGTCAGCTGGATCTTTCTTCTTCAAAGCAAAAAGATTTTATCTTCAAATACAAGAACTTTTCGTGGTTTTGTTGATTTTCAGCAAATGAACATATTTCAGCGAGGGAGAAGTTTTTTCTTTAATAGCGTCAGATTTTATCTTAAAATACAAGAACTTTTCGTGGTTCTTTTCAATTTTTGTTGGTTTTCATCTTCTGAACTTATTTCAGTCAGCTAGATCTTTCTTCTTCAAAGCGAAAAGATTTTATCTTCAAATACAAGAACTTTTCGTGGTTTTGTTGAATTTCAGCAAATGAACATATTTCAGCGAGCGAGAATTTTTTTCATTAATCGCGTCAGATTATATCCTAAAATACAAGAACTTTTCGTGGTTCTTGTCAATTTTTGTTGGTTTTCATCCAATGAACTTATTTCAGTCAGCTGGATCTTTCTTCTTCAAAGCAAAAAGATTTTATCTTCAAATACAAGAACTTTTCGTGGTTTTGTTGATTTTCAGCAAATGAACATATTTCAGCGAGCGAGAAGTTTTTTCTTTAATAGCGTCGGATTTTATCTTAAAATACAAGAACTTTTCGTGGTTCTCGTCAATTTTTGTTGGTGTTCATCCAATGAACTTATTTCAGTCAGCCAGATCTTTCTTCTTCAAAGCAAAAAGATTTTATCTTCAAATACAAGAACTTTTCGTGGTTTTGTTGATTTTCAGCAAATGAACATATTTCAGCGAGCTAGAAGTTTTTTCTTTAATAGCGTAAGATTTTATCTTAAAATACAAGAACTTTTCGTGGTTCTTGTCAATTTTTGTTGGTTTTCTTCTGATGAACTTATTTCAGTCAGCTGGATCTTTCTTCTTCAAAGCAAAAAGATTTTATCTTCAAATCCAAGAACTTTTCGTGAGTTTGTTGATTTTCAGCAAATGAACATATTTCAGCGAGGGAGACGTTTTTTCTTTAATAGCGTCAGATTTTATCTTAAAATACAAGAACTTTTCGTGGTTCTTGTCAATTTTTGTTGGTTTTCATCTTATGAACTTATTTCAGTCAGCTAGATCTTTCTTCTTCAAAGCAAAAAGATTTTATCTTCAAATACAAGAACTTTTCGTGGTTTTGTTGATTTTCAGCAAATGAACATATTTCAGCGAGCGAGAAGTTTTTTCTTTAATAGCATCAGATTTTATCTTAAAATACAAGAACTTTTCGTGGTTCTTGTCAATTTTTGTTGGTTTTCATCTTATGAACTTATTTCAGTCAGCTAGATCTTTCTTCTTCAAAGCAAAAAGATTTTATCTTCAAATACAAGAACTTTTCGTGGTTTTGTTGATTTTCAGCAAATGAACATATTTCAGCGAGCTAGAAGTTTTTTCTTTAAAAGCGTCAGATGTTATCTTAAAATACAAGAACTTTTCGTGGTTCTTGTCAATTTTTGTTGGTTTTCATCTTATGAATTTATTTCAGTCAGCTGGATCTTTCTTCTTCAAAGCAAAAAGATTTTATCTTCAAATACAAGAACTTTTCGTGGTTTTGTTGATTTTCAGCAAATGAACATATTTCAGCGAGGGAGACGTTTTTTCTTTAATAGCGTCAGATTTTATCTTAAAATACAAGAACTTTTCGTGGTTCTTGTCAATTTTTGTTGGTTTTCATCCAATGAACTTATTTCAGTCAGCCAGATCTTTCTTCTTCAAAGCAAAAAGATTTTATCTTCAAATGCAAGAACTTTTCGTGGTTTTGTTGATTTTCAGCAAATGAACATATTTCAGCGAGCTGGAAGTTTTTTCTTCAACAGCGTCAGATTTTATCTTGAAATACAAGAACTTTTCGTGGTTCTTTTCAATTTTTGTCAGTTTTCATCTTATGAACTTATTTCAGTCAGCTGGATCTTTCTTCTTCAAAGCAAAAAGATTTTATCTTCAAATACAAGAACTTTTCGTGGTTTTGTTGAATTTCAGCAAATGAACATATTTCAGCGAGCGAGAATTTTTTTCATTAATAGCGTCAGATTATATCCTAAAATACAAGAACTTTTCGTGGTTCTTGTCAATTTTTGTTGGTTTTCATCCAATGAACTGATTTCAGTCAGCTGGATCTTTCTTCTTCAAAGCAAAAAGATTTTATCTTCAAATACAAGAACTTTTCGTGGTTTTGTTGATTTTCAGCAAATGAACATATTTCAGCGAGCGAGAAGTTTTTTCTGCAATAGCGTCAGATTTTATCTTAAAATACAAGAACTTTTCGTGGTTCTTGTCAATTTTTGTTGGTTTTCATCTTATGAACTTATTTCAGTCAGCTAGATCTTTCTTCTTCAAAGCAAAAAGATTTTATCTTCAAATACAAGAACTTTTCGTGGTTTTGTTGATTTTCAGCAAATGAACAGATTTCTGCGAGCGAGAAGTTTTTTCTTTAAAAGCATCAGATGTTATCTTAAAATACAAGAACTTTTCGTGGTTCTTTTCAATTTTTGTTGGTTTTCATCTTCTGAACTTATTTCAGTCAGCTGGATCTTTCTTCTTCAAAGCAAAAAGATTTTATCTTCAAATACAAGAACTTTTCGTGGTTTTGTTGAATTTCAGCAAATGAACATATTTCAGCGAGCGAGAATTTTTTTCATTAATAGCGTCAGATGATATCCTAAAATACAAGAACTTTTCGTGGTTCTTGTCAATTTTTGTTGGTTTTCATCCAATGAACTTATTTCAGTCAGCTGGATCTTTCTTCTTCAAAGCAAAAAGATTTTATCTTCAAATCCAAGAACTGTTCGTGAGTTTGTTGATTTTCAGCAAATGAACATATTTCAGCGAGGGAGACGTTTTTTCTTTAATAGCGTCAGATTTTATCTTAAAATACAAGAACTTTTCGTGGTTCTTGTCAATTTTTGTTGGTTTTCATCTTATGAACTTATTTCAGTCAGCTAGATCTTTCTTCTTCAAAGCAAAAAGATTTTATCTTCAAATACAAGAACTTTTCGTGGTTTTGTTGATTTTCAGCAAATGAACATATTTCAGCGAGCGAGAAGATTTTCTTTAATAGCATCAGATTTTATCTTAAAATACAAGAACTTTTCGTGGTTCTTGTCAATTTTTGTTGGTTTTCATCTTATGAACTTATTTCAGTCAGCTAGATCTTTCTTCTTCAAAGCAAAAAGATTTTATCTTCAAATACAAGAACTTTTCGTGGTTTTGTTGATTTTCAGCAAATGAACATATTTCAGCGAGCGAGAAGTTTTTTCTTTAATAGCGTCAGATTTTATCTTAAAATACAAGAACTTTTCGTGGTTCTCGTCAATTTTTGTTGGTGTTCATCCAATGAACTTATTTCAGTCAGCCAGATCTTTCTTCTTCAAAGCAAAAAGATTTTATCTTCAAATACAAGAACTTTTCGTGGTTTTGTTGATTTTCAGCAAATGAACATATTTTAGCGAGCTAGAAGTTTTTTCTTTAATAGCGTAAGATTTTATCTTAAAATACAAGAACTTTTCGTGGTTCTTGTCAATTTTTGTTGGTTTTCTTCTGATGAACTTATTTCATTCAGCTAGATCTTTCATCTTCAAAGCAAAAAGATTTTATCTTCAAATCCAAGAACTTTTCGTGAGTTTGTTGATTTTCAGCAAATGAACATATTTCAGCGAGGGAGACGTTTTTTCTTTAATAGCGTCAGATTTTATCTTAAAATACAAGAACTTTTCGTGGTTCTTGTCAATTTTTGTTGGTTTTCATCTTATGAACTTATTTCAGTCAGCTAGATCTATCTTCTTCAAAGCAAAAAGATTTTATCTTCAAATACAAGAACTTTTCATGGTTTTGTTGATTTTCAGCAAATGAACATATTTCAGCGAGCGAGAAGTTTTTTCTTCAATAGCGTCAGATTTTATCTTAAAATACAAGAACTTTTCGTGGTTCTTGTCAATTTTTGTTGGTTTTCATCTTATGAACTTATTTCAGTCAGCTAGATCTTTCTTCTTCAAAGCAAAAAGATTTTATCTTCAAATACAAGAACTTTTCGTGGTTTTGTTGATTTTCAGCAAATGAACATATTTCAGCGAGCGAGAAGTTTTTTCTTTAATAGCATCAGATTTTATCTTAAAATACAAGAACTTTTCGTGGTTCTTGTCAATTTTTGTTGGTTTTCATCTTATGAACTTATTTCAGTCAGCAAGATCTTTCTTCTTCAAAGCAAAAAGATTTTATCTTCAAATACAAGAACTTTTCGTGGTTTTGTTGATTTTCAGCAAATGAACATATTTCAGCGAGCTAGAAGTTTTTTCTTTAAAAGCGTCAGATGTTATCTTAAAATACAAGAACTTTTCGTGGTTCTTGTCAATTTTTGTTGGTTTTCATCTTATGAATTTATTTCAGTCAGCTGGATCTTTCTTCTTCAAAGCAAAAAGATTTTATCTTCAAATACAAGAACTTTTCGTGGTTTTGTTGATTTTCAGCAAATGAACATATTTCAGCGAGGGAGACGTTTTTTCTTTAATAGCGTCAGATTTTATCTTAAAATACAAGAACTTTTCGTGGTTCTTGTCAATTTTTGTTGGTTTTCATCCAATGAACTTATTTCAGTCAGCCAGATCTTTCTTCTTCAAAGCAAAAAGATTTTATCTTCAAATGCAAGAACTTTTCGTGGTTTTGTTGATTTTCAGCAAATGAACATATTTCAGCGAGCTGGAAGTTTTTTCTTCAACAGCGTCAGATTTTATCTTGAAATACAAGAACTTTTCGTGGTTCTTGTCAATTTTTGTTGGTTTTCATCTTATGAATTTAATTCAGTCAGCTGGATCTTTCTTCTTCAAAGCAAAAAGATTTTATCTTCAAATACAAGAACTTTTCGTGGTTTTGTTGATTTTCAGCAAATGAACATATTTCAGCGAGAGAGACGTTTTTTCTTTAATAGCGTCAGATTTTATCTTAAAATACAAGAACTTTTCGTGGTTCTTGTCAATTTTTGTTGGTTTTCATCCAATGAACTTATTTCAGTCAGCCAGATCTTTCTTCTTCAAAGCAAAAAGATTTTATCTTCAAATGCAAGAACTTTTCGCGGTTTTGTTGATTTTCAGCAAATGAACATATTTCAGCGAGTTGGAAGTTTTTTCTTCAACAGCGTCAGATTTTATCTTGAAATACAAGAACTTTTCGTGGTTCTTTTCAATTTTTGTTGGTTTTCATCATCTGAACTTATTTCAGTCAGCTGGATCTTTCTTCTTCAAAGCAAAAAGATTTTATCTTCAAATACAAGAACTTTTCGTGGTTTTGTTGAATTTCAGCAAATGAACATATTTCAGCGAGCGAGAATTTTTTTCATTAATAGCGTCAGATGATATCCTAAAATACAAGAACTTTTCGTGGTTCTTGTCAATTTTTGTTGGTTTTCATCCAATGAACTTATTTCAGTCAGCTGGATCTTTCTTCTTCAAAGCAAAAAGATTTTATCTTCAAATCCAAGAACTGTTCGTGAGTTTGTTGATTTTCAGCAAATGAACATATTTCAGCGAGGGAGACGTTTTTTCTTTAATAGCGTCAGATTTTATCTTAAAATACAAGAACTTTTCGTGGTTCTTGTCAATTTTTGTTGGTTTTCATCTTATGAACTTATTTCAGTCAGCTAGATCTTTCTTCTTCAAAGCAAAAAGATTTTATCTTCAAATACAAGAACTTTTCGTGGTTTTGTTGATTTTCAGCAAATGAACATATTTCAGCGAGCGAGAAGATTTTCTTTAATAGCATCAGATTTTATCTTAAAATACAAGAACTTTTCGTGGTTCTTGTCAATTTTTGTTGGTTTTCATCTTATGAACTTATTTCAGTCAGCTAGATCTTTCTTCTTCAAAGCAAAAAGATTTTATCTTCAAATACAAGAACTTTTCGTGGTTTTGTTGATTTTCAGCAAATGAACATATTTCAGCGAGCGAGAAGTTTTTTCTTTAATAGCGTCAGATTTTATCTTAAAATACAAGAACTTTTCGTGGTTCTCGTCAATTTTTGTTGGTGTTCATCCAATGAACTTATTTCAGTCAGCCAGATCTTTCTTCTTCAAAGCAAAAAGATTTTATCTTCAAATACAAGAACTTTTCGTGGTTTTGTTGATTTTCAGCAAATGAACATATTTCAGCGAGCTAGAAGTTTTTTCTTTAATAGCGTAAGATTTTATCTTAAAATACAAGAACTTTTCGTGGTTCTTGTCAATTTTTGTTGGTTTTCTTCTGATGAACTTATTTCATTCAGCTAGATCTTTCATCTTCAAAGCAAAAAGATTTTATCTTCAAATCCAAGAACTTTTCGTGAGTTTGTTGATTTTCAGCAAATGAACATATTTCAGCGAGGGAGACGTTTTTTCTTTAATAGCGTCAGATTTTATCTTAAAATACAAGAACTTTTCGTGGTTCTTGTCAATTTTTGTTGGTTTTCATCTTATGAACTTATTTCAGTCAGCTAGATCTATCTTCTTCAAAGCAAAAAGATTTTATCTTCAAATACAAGAACTTTTCATGGTTTTGTTGATTTTCAGCAAATGAACATATTTCAGCGAGCGAGAAGTTTTTTCTTCAATAGCGTCAGATTTTATCTTAAAATACAAGAACTTTTCGTGGTTCTTGTCAATTTTTGTTGGTTTTCATCTTATGAACTTATTTCAGTCAGCAAGATCTTTCTTCTTCAAAGCAAAAAGATTTTATCTTCAAATACAAGAACTTTTCGTGGTTTTGTTGATTTTCAGCAAATGAACATATTTCAGCGAGCTAGAAGTTTTTTCTTTAAAAGCGTCAGATGTTATCTTAAAATACAAGAACTTTTCGTGGTTCTTGTCAATTTTTGTTGGTTTTCATCTTATGAATTTATTTCAGTCAGCTGGATCTTTCTTCTTCAAAGCAAAAAGATTTTATCTTCAAATACAAGAACTTTTCGTGGTTTTGTTGATTTTCAGCAAATGAACATATTTCAGCGAGGGAGACGTTTTTTCTTTAATAGCGTCAGATTTTATCTTAAAATACAAGAACTTTTCGTGGTTCTTGTCAATTTTTGTTGGTTTTCATCCAATGAACTTATTTCAGTCAGCCAGATCTTTCTTCTTCAAAGCAAAAAGATTTTATCTTCAAATGCAAGAACTTTTCGTGGTTTTGTTGATTTTCAGCAAATGAACATATTTCAGCGAGCTGGAAGTTTTTTCTTCAACAGCGTCAGATTTTATCTTGAAATACAAGAACTTTTCGTGGTTCTTTTCAATTTTTGTTAGTTTTCATCTTATGAACTTATTTCAGTCAGCTGGATCTTTCTTCTTCAAAGCAAAAAGATTTTATCTTCAAATACAAGAACTTTTCGTGGTTTTGTTGAATTTCAGCAAATGAACATATTTCAGCGAGCGAGAATTTTTTTCATTAAGAGCGTCAGATTATATCCTAAAATACAAGAACTTTTCGTGGTTGTTGTCAATTTTTGTTGGTTTTCATCCAATGAACTGATTTCAGTCAGCTGGATCTTTCTTCTTCAAAGCAAAAAGATTTTATCTTCAAATACAAGAACTTTTCGTGGTTTTGTTGATTTTCAGCAAATGAACATATTTCAGCGAGCGAGAAGTTTTTTCTGCAATAGCGTCAGATTTTATCTTAAAATACAAGAACTTTTCGTGGTTCTTGTCAATTTTTGTTGGTTTTCATCTTATGAACTTATTTCAGTCAGCTAGATCTTTCTTCTTCAAAGCAAAAAGATTTTATCTTCAAATACAAGAACTTTTCGTGGTTTTGTTGATTTTCAGCAAATGAACAGATTTCAGCGAGCGAGAAGTTTTTTCTTTAAAAGCATCAGATGTTATCTTAAAATACAAGAACTTTTCGTGGTTCTTGTCAATTTTTGTTGGTTTTCATCTTATGAATTTAATTCAGTCAGCTGGATCTTTCTTCTTCAAAGCAAAAAGATTTTATCTTCAAATACAAGAACTTTTCGTGGTTTTGTTGATTTTCAGCAAATGAACATATTTCAGCGAGAGAGACGTTTTTTCTTTAATAGCGTCAGATTTTATCTTAAAATACAAGAACTTTTCGTGGTTCTTGTCAATTTTTGTTGGTTTTCATCCAATGAACTTATTTCAGTCAGCCAGATCTTTCTTTTTCAAAGCAAAAAGATTTTATCTTCAAATGCAAGAACTTTTCGCGGTTTTGTTGATTTTCAGCAAATGAACATATTTCAGCGAGCTGGAAGTTTTTTCTTCAACAGCGTCAGATTTTATCTTGAAATACAAGAACTTTTCGTGGTTCTTTTCAATTTTTGTTGGTTTTCATCTTCTGAACTTATTTCAGTCAGCTGGATCTTTCTTCTTCAAAGCAAAAAGATTTTATCTTCAAATACAAGAACTTTTCGTGGTTTTGTTGAATTTCAGCAAATGAACATATTTCAGCGAGCGAGAATTTTTTTCATTAATAGCGTCAGATGATATCCTAAAATACAAGAACTTTTCGTGGTTCTTGTCAATTTTTGTTGGTTTTCATCCAATGAACTTATTTCAGTCAGCTGGATCTTTCTTCTTCAAAGCAAAAAGATTTTATCTTCAAATCCAAGAACTTTTCGTGAGTTTGTTGATTTTCAGCAAATGAACATATTTCAGCGAGGGAGACGTTTTTTCTTTAATAGCGTCAGATTTTATCTTAAAATACAAGAACTTTTCGTGGTTCTTGTCAATTTTTGTTGGTTTTCATCTTATGAACTTATTTCAGTCAGCTAGATCTTTCTTCTTCAAAGCAAAAAGATTTTATCTTCAAATACAAGAACTTTTCGTGGTTTTGTTGATTTTCAGCAAATGAACATATTTCAGCGAGCGAGTAGATTTTCTTTAATAGCATCAGATTTTATCTTAAAATACAAGAACTTTTCGTGGTTCTTGTCAATTTTTGTTGGTTTTCATCTTATGAACTTATTTCAGTCAGCTAGATCTTTCTTCTTCAAAGCAAAAAGATTTTATCTTCAAATACAAGAACTTTTCGTGGTTTTGTTGATTTTCAGCAAATGAACATATTTCAGCGAGCAAGAAGTTTTTTCTTTAAAAGCGTCAGATGTTATCTTAAAATACAAGAACTTTTCGTGGTTCTTGTCAATTTTTGTTGGTTTTCATCTTATGAATTTATTTCAGTCAGCTGGATCTTTCTTCTTCAAAGCAAAAAGATTTTATCTTCAAATACAAGAACTTTTCGTGGTTTTGTTGATTTTCAGCAAATGAACATATTTCAGCGAGGGAGACGTTTTTTCTTTAATAGCGTCAGATTTTATCTTAAAATACAAGAACTTTTCGTGGTTCTTGTCAATTTTTGTTGGTTTTCATCCAATGAACTTATTTCAGTCAGCCAGATCTTTCTTCTTCAAAGCAAAAAGATTTTATCTTCAAATGCAAGAACTTTTCGTGGTTTTGTTGATTTTCAGCAAATGAACATATTTCAGCGAGCTGGAAGTTTTTTCTTCAACAGCGTCAGATTTTATCTTAAAATACAAGAACTTTTCGTGGTTCTCGTCAATTTTGTTGGTGTTCATCCAATGAACTTATTTCAGTCAGCCAGATCTTTCTTCTTCAAAGCAAAAAGATTTTATCTTCAAATACAAGAACTTTTCGTGGTTTTGTTGATTTTCAGCAAATGAACATATTTCAGCGAGCGAGAAGTTTTTTCTTTAATAGCGTTAGATTTTATCTTAAAATACAAGAACTTTTCGTGGTTCTTGTCAATTTTTGTTGGTTTTCATCTGATGAACTTATTTCATTCAGCTAGATCTTTCTTCTTCAAAGCAAAAAGATTTTATCTTCAAATCCAAGAACTTTTCGTGAGTTTGTTGATTTTCAGCAAATGAACATATTTCAGCGAGCGAGAAGTTTTTTCTTTAATAGCGTCAGATTTTATCTTAAAATACAAGAACTTTTCGTGGTTCTTGTTAATTTTCGTTGGTTTTCATCTTCTGAACTTATTTCTGTCAGCTAGATCTTTCTTCTTCAAAGCAAAAAGATTTTATCTTCAAATACAAGAACTTTTCGTGGTTTTGTTGAATTTCAGCAAATGAACATATTTCAGCGAGCGAGAATCTTTTTCATTAATAGCGTCAGATTATATCCTAAAATACAAGAACTTTTCGTGGTTCTTGTCAATTTTTGTTGGTTTTCATCCAATGAACTTATTTCAGTCAGCTGGATCTTTCTTCTTCAAAGCAAAACGATTTTATCTTCAAATACAAGAACTTTTCGTGGTTTTGTTGATTTTCAGCAAATGAACATATTTCAGCGAGCGAGAAGTTTTTTCTTTAATAGCGTCAGATTTTATCTTAAAATACAAGAACTTTTCGTGGTTCTCGTCAATTTTTGTTGGTGTTCATCCAATGAACTTATTTCAGTCAGCCAGATCTTTCTTCAAAGCAAAAAGATTTTATCTTCAAATACAAGAACTTTTCGTGGTTTTGTTGATTTTCAGCAAATGAACATATTTCAGCGAGCTAGAAGTTTTTTCTTTCATAGCGTAAGATTTTAACTTAAAATACAAGAACTTTTCGTGGTTCTTGTCAATTTTTGTTGGTTTTCTTCTGATGAACTTATTTCATTCAGCTAGATCTTTCATCTTCAAAGCAAAAAGATTTTATCTTCAAATCCAAGAACTTTTCGTGAGTTTGTTGATTTTCAGCAAATGAACATATTTCAGCGAGGGAGACGTTTTTTCTTTAATAGCGTCAGATTTTATCTTAAAATACAAGAACTTTTCGTGGTTCTTGTCAATTTTTGTTGGTTTTCATCTTATGAACTTATTTCAGTCAGCTAGATCTATCTTCTTCAAAGCAAAAAGATTTTATCTTCAAATACAAGAACTTTTCATGGTTTTGTTGATTTTCAGCAAATGAACATATTTAAGCGAGCGAGAAGTTTTTTCTTCAATAGCGTCAGATTTTATCTTAAAATACAAGAACTTTTCGTGGTTCTTGTCAATTTTTGTTGGTTTTCATCTTATGAACTTATTTCAGTCAGCTAGATCTTTCTTCTTCAAAGCAAAAAGATTTTATCTTCAAATACAAGAACTTTTCGTGGTTTTGTTGATTTTCAGCAAATGAACATATTTCAGCGAGCGAGAAGTTTTTTCTTTAAAAGCATCAGATGTTATCTTAAAATACAAGAACTTTTCGTGGTTCTTGTCAATTTTTGTTGGTTTTCATCCAATGAACTTATTTCAGTCAGCCAGATCTTTCTTCTTCAAAGCAAAAAGATTTTATCTTCAAATGCAAGAACTTTTCGTGGTTTTGTTGATTTTCAGCAAATGAACATATTTCAGCGAGCTGGAAGTTTTTTCTTCAACAGCGTCAGATTTTATCTTGAAATACAAGAACTTTTCGTGGTTCTTTTCAATTTTTGTTGGTTTTCATCTTCTGAACTTATTTCAGTCAGCTAGATCTTTCTTCTTCAAAGCAAAAAGATTTTATCTTCAAATACAAGAACTTTTCGTGGTTTTGTTGAATTTCAGCAAATGAACATATTTCAGCGAGCGAGAATTTTTTTCATTAATAGCGTCAGATTATATCCTAAAATACAAGAACTTTTCGTGGTTCTTGTCAATTTTTGTTGGTTTTCATCCAATGAACTTATTTCAGTCAGCTGGATCTTTCTTCTTCAAAGCAAAAAGATTTTATCTTCAAATCCAAGAACTTTTCGTGGTTTTGTTGATTTTCAGCAAATGAACATATTTCAGCGAGCTAGAAGTTTTTTCTTTAATAGCGTAAGATTTTAACTTAAAATACAAGAACTTTTCGTGGTTCTTGTCAATTTTTGTTGGTTTTCTTCTGATGAACTTATTTCATTCAGCTAGATCTTTCATCTTCAAAGCAAAAAGATTTTATCTTCAAATCCAAGAACTTTTCGTGAGTTTGTTGATTTTCAGCAAATGAACATATTTCAGCGAGGGAGACGTTTTTTCTTTAATAGCGTCAGATTTTATCTTAAAATACAAGAACTTTTCGTGGTTCTTGTCAATTTTTGTTGGTTTTCATCTTATGAACTTATTTCAGTCAGCTAGATCTATCTTCTTCAAAGCAAAAAGATTTTATCTTCAAATACAAGAACTTTTCATGGTTTTGTTGATTTTCAGCAAATGAACATATTTCAGCGAGCGAGAAGTTTTTTCTTCAATAGCGTCAGATTTTATCTTAAAATACAAGAACTTTTCGTGGTTCTTGTCAATTTTTGTTGGTTTTCATCTTATGAACTTATTTCAGTCAGCTAGATCTTTCTTCTTCAAAGCAAAAAGATTTTATCTTCAAATACAAGAACTTTTCGTGGTTTTGTTGATTTTCAGCAAATGAACATATTTCAGCGAGCGAGAAGTTTTTTCTTTAAAAGCATCAGATGTTATCTTAAAATACAAGAACTTTTCGTGGTTCTTGTCAATTTTTGTTGGTTTTCATCCAATGAACTTATTTCAGTCAGCCAGATCTTTCTTCTTCAAAGCAAAAAGATTTTATCTTCAAATGCAAGAACTTTTCGTGGTTTTGTTGATTTTCAGCAAATGAACATATTTCAGCGAGCTGGAAGTTTTTTCTTCAACAGCGTCAGATTTTATCTTGAAATACAAGAACTTTTCGTGGTTCTTTTCAATTTTTGTTGGTTTTCATCTTCTGAACTTATTTCAGTCAGCTAGATCTTTCTTCTTCAAAGCAAAAAGATTTTATCTTCAAATACAAGAACTTTTCGTGGTTTTGTTGAATTTCAGCAAATGAACATATTTCAGCGAGCGAGAATTTTTTTCATTAATAGCGTCAGATTATATCCTAAAATACAAGAACTTTTCGTGGTTCTTGTCAATTTTTGTTGGTTTTCATCCAATGAACTTATTTCAGTCAGCTGGATCTTTCTTCTTCAAAGCAAAAAGATTTTATCTTCAAATCCAAGAACTTTTCGTGAGTTTGTTGATTTTCAGCAAATGAACATATTTCAGCGAGGGAGACATTTTTTCTTTAATAGCGTCAGATTTTATCTTAAAATACAAGAACTTTTCGTGGTTCTTGTCAATTTTTGTTGGTTTTCATCTTATGAACTTATTTCAGTCAGCTAGATCTTTCTTCTTCAAAGCAAAAAGATTTTATCTTCAAATACAAGAACTTTTCGTGGTTTTGTTGATTTTCAGCAAATGAACATATTTCAGCGAGCGAGAAGTTTTTTCTTTAATAGCATCAGATTTTATCTTAAAATACAAGAACTTTTCGTGGTTCTTGTCAATTTTTGTTGGTTTTCATCTTATGAACTTATTTCAGTCAGCTAGATCTTTCTTCTTCAAAGCAAAAAGATTTTATCTTCAAATACAAGAACTTTTCGTGGTTTTGTTGATTTTCAGCAAATGAACATATTTCAGCGAGCTAGAAGTTTTTTCTTTAAAAGCGTCAGATGTTATCTTAAAATACAAGAACTTTTCGTGGTTCTTGTCAATTTTTGTTGGTTTTCATCTTATGAATTTATTTCAGTCAGCTAGATCTTTCTTCTTCAAAGCAAAAAGATTTTATCTTCAAATACAAGAACTTTTCGTGGTTTTGTTGAATTTCAGCAAATGAACATATTTCAGCGAGCGAGAATTTTTTTCATTAATAGCGTCAGATTATATCCTAAAATACAAGAACTTTTCGTGGTTCTTGTCAATTTTTGTTGGTTTTCATCCAATGAACTTATTTCAGTCAGCTGGATCTTTCTTCTTCAAAGCAAAAAGATTTTATCTTCAAATACAAGAACTTTTCGTGGTTTTGTTGATTTTCAGCAAATGAACATATTTCAGCGAGCGAGAAGTTTTTTCTTTAATAGCGTCAGATTTTATCTTAAAATACAAGAACGTTTCGTGGTTCTCGTCAATTTTTGTTGGTGTTCATCCAATGAACTTATTTCAGTCAGCCAGATCTTTCTTCTTCAAAGCAAAAAGATTTTATCTTCAAATACAAGAACTTTTCGTGGTTTTGTTGATTTTCAGCAAATGAACATATTTCAGCGAGCTAGAAGTTTTTTCTTTAATAGCGTAAGATTTTATCTTAAAATACAAGAACTTTTCGTGGTTCTTGTCAATTTTTGTTGGTTTTCTTCTGATGAACTTATTTCATTCAGCTAGATCTTTCTTCTTCAAAGCAAAAAGATTTTATCTTCAAATCCAAGAACTTTTCGTGAGTTTGTTGATTTTCAGCAAATGAACATATTTCAGCGAGGGAGACGTTTTTTCTTTAATAGCGTCAGATTTTATCTTAAAATACAAGAACTTTTCGTGGTTCTTGTCAATTTTTGTTGGTTTTCATCTTATGAACTTATTTCAGTCAGCTAGATCTTTCTTCTTCAAAGCAAAAAGATTTTATCTTCAAATACAAGAACTTTTCATGGTTTTGTTGATTTTCAGCAAATGAACATATTTCAGCGAGCGAGAAGTTTTTTCTTCAATAGCGTCAGATTTTATCTTAAAATACAAGAACTTTTCGTGGTTCTTGTCAATTTTTGTTGGTTTTCATCTTATGAACTTATTTCAGTCAGCGAGATCTTTCTTCTTCAAAGCAAAAAGATTTTATCTTCAAATACAAGAACTTTTCGTGGTTTTGTTGATTTTCAGCAAATGAACATATTTCAGCGAGCGAGAAGTTTTTTCTTTAAAAGCATCAGATGTTATCTTAAAATACAAGAACTTTTCGTGGTTCTTGTCAATTTTTGTTGGTTTTCATCCAATGAACTTATTTCAGTCAGCCAGATCTTTCTTCTTCAAAGCAAAAAGATTTTATCTTCAAATGCAAGAACTTTTCGTGGTTTTGTTGATTTTCAGCAAATGAACATATTTCAGCGAGCTGGAAGTTTTTTCTTCAACAGCGTCAGATTTTATCTTGAAATACAAGAACTTTTCGTGGTTCTTTTCAATTTTTGTTGGTTTTCATCTTCTGAACTTATTTCAGTCAGCTAGATCTTTCTTCTTCAAAGCAAAAAGATTTTATCTTCAAATACAAGAACTTTTCGTGGTTTTGTTGAATTTCAGCAAATGAACATATTTCAGCGAGCGAGAATTTTTTTCATTAATAGCGTCAGATTATATCCTAAAATACAAGAACTTTTCGTGGTTCTTGTCAATTTTTGTTGGTTTTCATCTTATGAACTTATTTCAGTCAGCTAGATCTTTCTTCTTCAAAGCAAAAAGATTTTATCTTCAAATACAAGAACTTTTCGTGGTTTTGTTGATTTTCAGCAAATGAACATATTTCAGCGAGGGAGACGTTTTTTCTTTAATAGCGTCAGATTTTATCTTAAAATACAAGAACTTTTCGTGGTTCTTGTCAATTTTTGTTGGTTTTCATCTTATGAACTTATTTCAGTCAGCTAGATCTTTCTTCTTCAAAGCAAAAAGATTTTATCTTCAAATACAAGAACTTTTCGTGGTTTTGTTGATTTTCAGCAAATGAACATATTTCAGCGAGCGAGAAGTTTTTTCTTTAATAGCATCAGATTTTATCTTAAAATACAAGAACTTTTCGTGGTTCTTGTCAATTTTTGTTGGTTTTCATCTTATGAACTTATTTCAGTCAGCTAGATCTTTCTTCTTCAAAGCAAAAAGATTTTATCTTCAAATACAAGAACTTTTCGTGGTTTTGTTGATTTTCAGCAAATGAACATATTTCAGCGAGCTAGAAGTTTTTTCTTTAAAAGCGTCAGATGTTATCTTAAAATACAAGAACTTTTCGTGGTTCTTGTCAATTTTTGTTGGTTTTCATCTTATGAATTTATTTCAGTCAGCTGGATCTTTCTTCTTCAAAGCAAAAAGATTTCATCTTCAAATACAAGAACTTTTCGTGGTTTTGTTGATTTTCAGCAAATGAACATATTTCAGCGAGGGAGACGTTTTTTCTTTAATAGCGTCAGATTTTATCTTAAAATACAAGAACTTTTCGTGGTTCTTGTCAATTTTTGTTGGTTTTCATCCAATGAACTTATTTCAGTCAGCCAGATCTTTCTTCTTCAAAGCAAAAAGATTTTATCTTCAAATGCAAGAACTTTTCGTGGTTTTGTTGATTTTCAGCAAATGAACATATTTCAGCGAGCTGGAAGTTTTTTCTTCAACAGCGTCAGATTTTATCTTGAAATACAAGAACTTTTCGTGGTTCTTTTCAATTTTTGTTAGTTTTCATCTTATGAACTTATTTCAGTCAGCTGGATCTTTCTTCTTCAAAGCAAAAAGATTTTATCTTCAAATACAAGAACTTTTTGTGGTTTTGTTGAATTTCAGCAAATGAACATATTTCAGCGAGCGAGAATTTTTTTCATTAATAGCGTCAGATTATATCCTAAAATACAAGAACTTTTCGTGGTTCTTGTAAATTTTTGTTGGTTTTCATCCAATGAACTTATTTCAGTCAGCTGGATCTTTCTTCTTCAAAGCAAAAAGATTTTATCTTCAAATACAAGAACTTTTCGTGGTTTTGTTGATTTTCAGCAAATGAACATATTTCAGCGAGCGAGAAGTTTTTTCTTTAATAGCGTCAGATTTTATCTTAAAATACAAGAACTTTTCGTGGTTCTCGTCAATTTTGTTGGTGTTCATCCAATGAACTTATTTCAGTCAGCCAGATCTTTCTTCTTCAAAGCAAAAAGATTTTATCTTCAAATCCAAGAACTTTTCGTGAGTTTGTTGATTTTCAGCAAATGAACATATTTCAGCGAGCGAGAAGTTTTTTCTTTAATAGCGTCAGATTTTATCTTAAAATACAAGAACTTTTCGTGGTTCTTGTTAATTTTCGTTGGTTTTCATCCAATGAACTTATTTCAGTCAGCGAGATCTTTCTTCTTGAAAGCAAAAAGATTTTATCTTCAAATACAAGAACTTTTCGTGGTTTTGTTGATTTTCAGCAAATGAACATATTTCAGCGAGGGAGAAGTTTTTTCTTTAATAGCGTCAGATTTTATCTTAAAATACAAGAACTTTTCGTGGTTCTTGTCAATTTTCGTTGGTTTTCATCCAATGAACTTATTTCAGTCAGCTAGATCTTTCTTCTTCAAAGCAAAAGGATTTTATCTTCAAATACAAGAACTTTTCGTGGTTTTGTTGATTTTCAGCAAATGAACATATTTCAGCGAGCGAGAAGTTTTTTCTTTAATAGCGTCAGATTTTATCTTAAAATAGAAGAACTTTTCGTGGTTCTCGTCAATTTTGTTGGTGTTCATCCAATGAACTTATTTCAGTCAGCCAGATCTTTCTTCTTCAAAGCAAAAAGATTTTATCTTCAAATACAAGAACTTTTCGTGGTTTTGTTGATTTTCAGCAAATGAACATATTTCAGCGAGCGAGAAGTTTTTTCTTTAATAGCGTAAGATTTTATCTTAAAATACAAGAACTTTTCGTGGTTCTTGTCAATTCTTGTTGGTTTTCATCTGATGAACTTATTTCATTCAGCGAGATCTTTCTTCTTCAAAGCAAAAAGATTTTATCTTCAAATACAAGAACTTTTCGTGGTTTTGTTGATTTTCAGCAAATGAACATATTTCAGCGAGCGAGAAGTTTTTTCTTTAATAGCGTCAGATTTTATCTTAAAATACAAGAACTTCTCGTGGTTCTCGTCAATTTTGTTGGTGTTCATCCAATGAACTTATTTCAGTCAGCCAGATCTTTCTTCTTCAAAGCAAAAAGATTTTATCTTCAAATACAAGAACTTTTCGTGGTTTTGTTGATTTTCAGCAAATGAACATATTTCAGCGAGCGAGAAGTTTTTTCTTTAATAGCGTAAGATTTTATCTTAAAATACAAGAACTTTTCGTGGTTCTTGTCAATTTTTGTTGGTTTTCATCTGATGAACTTATTTCATTCAGCTAGATCTTTCTTCTTCAAAGCAAAAAGATTTTATCTTCAAATCCAAGAACTTTTCGTGAGTTTGTTGATTTTCAGCAAATGAACATATTTCAGCGAGCGAGAAGTTTTTTCTTTAATAGCGTCAGATTTTATCTTAAAATACAAGAACTTTTCGTGGTTCTTGTTAATTTTCGTTGGTTTTCATCCAATGAACTTATTTCAGTCAGCGAGATCTTTCTTCTTGAAAGCAAAAAGATTTTATCTTCAAATACAAGAACTTTTCGTGGTTTTGTTGATTTTCAGCAAATGAACATATTTCAGCGAGGGAGAAGTTTTTTCTTTAATAGCGTCAGATTTTATCTTAAAATACAAGAACTTTTCGTGGTTCTTGTCAATTTTCGTTGGTTTTCATCCAATGAACTTATTTCAGTCAGCTAGATCTTTCTTCTTCGAAGCAAAAGGATTTTATCTTCAAATACAAGAACTTTTCGTGGTTTTGTTGATTTTCAGCAAATGAACATATTTCAGCGAGCGAGAAGTTTTTTCTTTAATAGCGTAAGATTTTATCTTAAAATACAAGAACTTTTCGTGGTTCTTGTCAATTTTTGTTGGTTTTCATCTGATGAACTTATTTCATTCAGCTAGATCTTTCTTCTTCAAAGCAAAAAGATTTTATCTTCAAATCCAAGAACTTTTCGTGAGTTTGTTGATTTTCAGCAAATGAACATATTTCAGCGAGCGAGAAGTTTTTTCTTTAATAGCGTCAGATTTTATCTTAAAATACAAGAACTTTTCGTGGTTCTTGTTAATTTTCGTTGGTTTTCATCCAATGAACTTATTTCAGTCAGCTAGATCTTTCTTCTTCAAAGCAAAAAGATTTTATCTCCAAATACAAGAACTTTTCGTGGTTTTGTTGATTTTCAGCAAATGAACATATTTCAGCGAGCGAGAAGTTTTTTCTTTAAAAGCGTCAGATATTATCTTAAAATACAAGAACTTTTCGTGGTTCTTGTCAATTTTTGTTGGTTTTCATCTTATGAATTTATTTCAGTCAGCTGGATCTTTCTTCTTCAAAGCAAAAAGATTTTATCTTCAAATACAAGAACTTTTCGTGGTTTTGTTGATTTTCAGCAAATGAACATATTTCAGCGAGGGAGACGTTTTTTCTTTAATAGCGTCAGATTTTATCTTAAAATACAAGAACTTTTCGTGGTTCTTGTCAATTTTTGTTGGTTTTCATCCAATGAACTTATTTCAGTCAGCCAGATCTTTCTTCTTCAAAGCAAAAAGATTTTATCTTCAAATGCAAGAACTTTTCGTGGTTTTGTTGATTTTCAGCAAATGAACATATTTCAGCGAGCTGGAAGTTTTTTCTTCAACAGCGTCAGATTTTATATTGAAATACAAGAACTTTTCGTGGTTCTTTTCAATTTTTGTTAGTTTTCATCTTATGAACTTATTTCAGTCAGCTGGATCTTTCTTCTTCAAAGCAAAAAGATTTTATCTTCAAATACAAGAACTTTTCGTGGTTTTGTTGAATTTCAGCAAATGAACATATTTCAGCGAGCGAGAATTTTTTTCATTAATAGCGTCAGATTATATCCTAAAATACAAGAACTTTTCGTGGTTCTTGTCAATTTTTGTTGGTTTTCATCCAATGAACTTATTTCAGTCAGCTGGATCTTTCTTCTTCAAAGCAAAAAGATTTTATCTTCAAATACAAGAACTTTTCGTGGTTTTGTTGATTTTCAGCAAATGAACATATTTCAGCGAGCGAGAAGTTTTTTCTTTAATAGCGTCAGATTTTATCTTAAAATACAAGAACTTTTTGTGGTTCTCGTCAATTTTGTTGGTGTTCATCCAATGAACTTATTTCAGTCAGCCAGATCTTTCTTCTTCAAAGCAAAAAGATTTTATCTTCAAATACAAGAACTTTTCGTGGTTTTGTTGATTTTCAGCAAATGAACATATTTCAGCGAGCGAGAAGTTTTTTCTTTAATAGCGTAAGATTTTATCTTAAAATACAAGAACTTTTCGTGGTTCTTGTCAATTTTTGTTGGTTTTCATCTGATGAACTTATTTCATTCAGCTAGATCTTTCTTCTTCAAAGCAAAAAGATTTTATCTTCAAATCCAAGAACTTTTCGTGAGTTTGTTGATTTTCAGCAAATGAACATATTTCAGCGAGCGAGAAGTTTTTTCTTTAATAGCGTCAGATTTTATCTTAAAATACAAGAACTTTTCGTGGTTCTTGTTAATTTTCGTTGGTTTTCATCCAATGAACTTATTTCAGTCAGCGAGATCTTTCTTCTTGAAAGCAAAAAGATTTTATCTTCAAATACAAGAACTTTTCGTGGTTTTGTTGATTTTCAGCAAATGAACATATTTCAGCGAGGGAGAAGTTTTTTCTTTAATAGCGTCAGATTTTATCTTAAAATACAAGAACTTTTCGTGGTTCTTGTCAATTTTCGTTGGTTTTCATCCAATGAACTTATTTCAGTCAGCTAGATCTTTCTTCTTCGAAGCAAAAGGATTTTATCTTCAAATACAAGAACTTTTCGTGGTTTTGTTGATTTTCAGCAAATGAACATATTTCAGCGAGCGAGAAGTTTTTTCTTTAATAGCGTCAGATTTTATCTTAAAATACAAGAACTTTTCGTGGTTCTCGTCAATTTTGTTGGTGTTCAACCAATGAACTTATTTCAGTCAGCGAGATCTTTCTTCTTGAAAGCAAAAAGATTTTATCTTCAAATACAAGAACTTTTCGTGGTTTTGTTGATTTTCAGCAAATGAACATATTTCAGCGAGGGAGAAGTTTTTTCTTTAATAGCGTCAGATTTTATCTTAAAATACAAGAACTTTTCGTGGTTCTTGTTAATTTTCGTTGGTTTTCATCCAATGAACTTATTTCAGTCAGCGAGATCTTTCTTCTTGAAAGCAAAAAGATTTTATCTTCAAATACAAGAACTTTTCGTGGTTTTGTTGATTTTCAGCAAATGAACATATTTCAGCGAGCGAGAAGTTTTTTCTTCAATAGCGTCAGATTTTATCTTAAAATACAAGAACTTTTCGTGGTTCTTGTCAATTTTTGTTGGTTTTCATCTTATGAACTTATTTCAGTCAGCTAGATCTTTCTTCTTCAAAGCAAAAAGATTTTATCTTCAAATACAAGAACTTTTCGTGGTTTTGTTGATTTTCAGCAAATGAACATATTTCAGCGAGCGAGAAGATTTTTCTTTAAAAGCATCAGATGTTATCTTAAAATACAAGAACTTTTCGTGGTTCTTGTCAATTTTTGTTGGTTTTCATCCAATGAACTTATTTCAGTCAGCCAGATCTTTCTTCTTCAAAGCAAAAAGATTTTATCTTCAAATGCAAGAACTTTTCGTGGTTTTGTTGATTTTCAGCAAATGAACATATTTCAGCGAGCTGGAAGTTTTTTCTTCAACAGCGTCAGATTTTATCTTGAAATACAAGAACTTTTCGTGGTTCTTTTCAATTTTTGTTGGTTTTCATCTTCTGAACTTATTTCAGTCAGCTAGATCTTTCTTCTTCAAAGCAAAAAGATTTTATCTTCAAATCCAAGAACTTTTCGTGGTTTTGTTGATTTTCAGCAAATGAACATATTTCAGCGAGGGAGACGTTTTTTCTTTAATAGCGTCAGATTTTATCTTAAAATACAAGAACTTTTCGTGGTTCTTGTCAATTTTTGTTGGTTTTCATCTTATGAACTTATTTCAGTCAGCTAGATCTTTCTTCTTCAAAGCAAAAAGATTTTATCTTCAAATACAAGAACTTTTCGTGGTTTTGTTGATTTTCAGCAAATGAACATATTTCAGCGAGCGAGAAGTTTTTTCTTTAATAGCATCAGATTTTATCTTAAAATACAAGAACTTTTCGTGGTTCTTGTCAATTTTTGTTGGTTTTCATCTTATGAACTTATTTCAGTCAGCTAGATCTTTCTTCTTCAAAGCAAAAAGATTTTATCTTCAAATACAAGAACTTTTCGTGGTTTTGTTGATTTTCAGCAAATGAACATATTTCAGCGAGCGAGAAGTTTTTTCTTTAATAGCGTAAGATTTTATCTTAAAATACAAGAACTTTTCGTGGTTCTTGTCAATTTTTGTTGGTTTTCATCTGATGAACTTATTTCATTCAGCTAGATCTTTCTTCTTCAAAGCAAAAAGATTTTATCTTCAAATCCAAGAACTTTTCGTGAGTTTGTTGATTTTCAGCAAATGAACATATTTCAGCGAGCGAGAAGTTTTTTCTTTAATAGCGTCAGATTATATCCTAAAATACAAGAACTTTTCGTGGTTCTTGTCAATTTTTGTTGGTTTTCATCCAATGAACTTATTTCAGTCAGCTAGATCTTTCTTCTTCAAAGCAAAAAGATTTTATCTCCAAATACAAGAACTTTTCGTGGTTTTGTTGAATTTCAGCAAATGAACATATTTCAGCGAGCGAGAATTTTTTTCTTTAAAAGCGTCAGATATTATCTTAAAATACAAGAACTTTTCGTGGTTCTTGTCAATTTTTGTTGGTTTTCATCTTATGAATTTATTTCAGTCAGCTGGATCTTTCTTCTTCAAAGCAAAAAGATTTTATCTTCAAATACAAGAACTTTTCGTGGTTTTGTTGATTTTCAGCAAATGAACATATTTCAGCGAGGGAGACGTTTTTTCTTTAATAGCGTCAGATTTTATCTTAAAATACAAGAACTTTTCGTGGTTCTTGTCAATTTTTGTTGGTTTTCATCCAATGAACTTATTTCAGTCAGCCAGATCTTTCTTCTTCAAAGCAAAAAGATTTTATCTTCAAATGCAAGAACTTTTCGTGGTTTTGTTGATTTTCAGCAAATGAACATATTTCAGCGAGCTGGAAGTTTTTTCTTCAACAGCGTCAGATTTTATATTGAAATACAAGAACTTTTCGTGGTTCTTTTCAATTTTTGTTAGTTTTCATCTTATGAACTTATTTCAGTCAGCTGGATCTTTCTTCTTCAAAGCAAAAAGATTTTATCTTCAAATACAAGAACTTTTCGTGGTTTTGTTGAATTTCAGCAAATGAACATATTTCAGCGAGCGAGAATTTTTTTCATTAATAGCGTCAGATTATATCCTAAAATACAAGAACTTTTCGTGGTTCTTGTCAATTTTTGTTGGTTTTCATCCAATGAACTTATTTCAGTCAGCTGGATCTTTCTTCTTCAAAGCAAAAAGATTTTATCTTCAAATACAAGAACTTTTCGTGGTTTTGTTGATTTTCAGCAAATGAACATATTTCAGCGAGCGAGAAGTTTTTTCTTTAATAGCGTCAGATTTTATCTTAAAATACAAGAACTTTTTGTGGTTCTCGTCAATTTTGTTGGTGTTCATCCAATGAACTTATTTCAGTCAGCCAGATCTTTCTTCTTCAAAGCAAAAAGATTTTATCTTCAAATACAAGAACTTTTCGTGGTTTTGTTGATTTTCAGCAAATGAACATATTTCAGCGAGCGAGAAGTTTTTTCTTTAATAGCGTCAGATTTTATCTTAAAATACAAGAACTTTTCGTGGTTCTTGTTAATTTTCGTTGGTTTTCATCCAATGAACTTATTTCAGTCAGCGAGATCTTTCTTCTTGAAAGCAAAAAGATTTTATCTTCAAATACAAGAACTTTTCGTGGTTTTGTTGATTTTCAGCAAATGAACATATTTCAGCGAGGGAGAAGTTTTTTCTTTAATAGCGTCAGATTTTATCTTAAAATACAAGAACTTTTCGTGGTTCTTGTCAATTTTCGTTGGTTTTCATCCAATGAACTTATTTCAGTCAGCTAGATCTTTCTTCTTCGAAGCAAAAGGATTTTATCTTCAAATACAAGAACTTTTCGTGGTTTTGTTGATTTTCAGCAAATGAACATATTTCAGCGAGCGAGAAGTTTTTTCTTTAATAGCGTCAGATTTTATCTTAAAATACAAGAACTTTTCGTGGTTCTCGTCAATTTTGTTGGTGTTCAACCAATGAACTTATTTCAGTCAGCGAGATCTTTCTTCTTGAAAGCAAAAAGATTTTATCTTCAAATACAAGAACTTTTCGTGGTTTTGTTGATTTTCAGCAAATGAACATATTTCAGCGAGGGAGAAGTTTTTTCTTTAATAGCGTCAGATTTTATCTTAAAATACAAGAACTTTTCGTGGTTCTTGTTAATTTTCGTTGGTTTTCATCCAATGAACTTATTTCAGTCAGCGAGATCTTTCTTCTTGAAAGCAAAAAGATTTTATCTTCAAATACAAGAACTTTTCGTGGTTTTGTTGATTTTCAGCAAATGAACATATTTCAGCGAGCGAGAAGTTTTTTCTTCAATAGCGTCAGATTTTATCTTAAAATACAAGAACTTTTCGTGGTTCTTGTCAATTTTTGTTGGTTTTCATCTTATGAACTTATTTCAGTCAGCTAGATCTTTCTTCTTCAAAGCAAAAAGATTTTATCTTCAAATACAAGAACTTTTCGTGGTTTTGTTGATTTTCAGCAAATGAACATATTTCAGCGAGCGAGAAGATTTTTCTTTAAAAGCATCAGATGTTATCTTAAAATACAAGAACTTTTCGTGGTTCTTGTCAATTTTTGTTGGTTTTCATCCAATGAACTTATTTCAGTCAGCCAGATCTTTCTTCTTCAAAGCAAAAAGATTTTATCTTCAAATGCAAGAACTTTTCGTGGTTTTGTTGATTTTCAGCAAATGAACATATTTCAGCGAGCTGGAAGTTTTTTCTTCAACAGCGTCAGATTTTATCTTGAAATACAAGAACTTTTCGTGGTTCTTTTCAATTTTTGTTGGTTTTCATCTTCTGAACTTATTTCAGTCAGCTAGATCTTTCTTCTTCAAAGCAAAAAGATTTTATCTTCAAATACAAGAACTTTTCGTGGTTTTGTTGAATTTCAGCAAATGAACATATTTCAGCGAGCGAGAATTTTTTTCATTAATAGCGTCAGATTATATCCTAAAATACAAGAACTTTTCGTGGTTCTTGTCAATTTTTGTTGGTTTTCATCCAATGAACTTATTTCAGTCAGCTGGATCTTTCTTCTTCAAAGCAAAAAGATTTTATCTTCAAATCCAAGAACTTTTCGTGAGTTTGTTGATTTTCAGCAAATGAACATATTTCAGCGAGGGAGACGTTTTTTCTTTAATAGCGTCAGATTTTATCTTAAAATACAAGAACTTTTCGTGGTTCTTGTCAATTTTTGTTGGTTTTCATCTTATGAACTTATTTCAGTCAGCTAGATCTTTCTTCTTCAAAGCAAAAAGATTTTATCTTCAAATACAAGAACTTTTCGTGGTTTTGTTGATTTTCAGCAAATGAACATATTTCAGCGAGCGAGAAGTTTTTTCTTTAATAGCATCAGATTTTATCTTAAAATACAAGAACTTTTCGTGGTTCTTGTCAATTTTTGTTGGTTTTCATCTTATGAACTTATTTCAGTCAGCTAGATCTTTCTTCTTCAAAGCAAAAAGATTTTATCTTCAAATACAAGAACTTTTCGTGGTTTTGTTGATTTTCAGCAAATGAACATATTTCAGCGAGCTAGAAGTTTTTTCTTTAAAAGCGTCAGATGTTATCTTAAAATACAAGAACTTTTCGTGGTTCTTGTCAATTTTTGTTGGTTTTCATCTTATGAATTTATTTCAGTCAGCTAGATCTTTCTTCTTCAAAGCAAAAAGATTTTATCTTCAAATACAAGAACTTTTCGTGGTTTTGTTGAATTTCAGCAAATGAACATATTTCAGCGAGCGAGAATTTTTTTCATTAATAGCGTCAGATTATATCCTAAAATACAAGAACTTTTCGTGGTTCTTGTCAATTTTTGTTGGTTTTCATCCAATGAACTTATTTCAGTCAGCTGGATCTTTCTTCTTCAAAGCAAAAAGATTTTATCTTCAAATACAAGAACTTTTCGTGGTTTTGTTGATTTTCAGCAAATGAACATATTTCAGCGAGCGAGAAGTTTTTTCTTTAATAGCGTCAGATTTTATCTTAAAATACAAGAACTTTTCGTGGTTCTCGTCAATTTTTGTTGGTGTTCATCCAATGAACTGATTTCAGTCAGCCAGATCTTTCTTCTTCAAAGCAAAAAGATTTTATCTTCAAATACAAGAACTTTTCGTGGTTTTGTTGATTTTCAGCAAATGAACATATTTCAGCGAGCGAGAAGTTTTTTCTTTAATAGCGTAAGATTTTATCTTAAAATACAAGAACTTTTCGTGGTTCTTGTCAATTTTTGTTGGTTTTCTTCTGATGAACTTATTTCATTCAGCTAGATCTTTCTTCTTCAAAGCAAAAAGATTTTATCTTCAAATCCAAGAACTTTTCGTGAGTTTGTTGATTTTCAGCAAATGAACATATTTCAGCGAGGGAGACGTTTTTTCTTTAATAGCGTCAGATTTTATCTTAAAATACAAGAACTTTTCGTGGTTCTTGTCAATTTTTGTTGGTTTTCATCTTATGAAATTATTTCAGTCAGCTAGATCTTTCTTCTTCAAAGCAAAAAGATTTTATCTTCAAATACAAGAACTTTTCATGGTTTTGTTGATTTTCAGCAAATGAACATACTTCAGCGAGCGAGAAGTTTTTTCTTCAATAGCGTCAGATTTTATCTTAAAATACAAGAACTTTTCGTGGTTCTTGTCAATTTTTGTTGGTTTTCATCTTATGAACTTATTTCAGTCAGCTAGATCTTTCTTCTTCAAAGCAAAAAGATTTTATCTTCAAATACAAGAACTTTTCGTGGTTTTGTTGATTTTCAGCAAATGAACATATTTCAGCGAGCGAGAAGTTTTTTCTTTAAAAGCATCAGATGTTATCTTAAAATACAAGAACTTTTCGTGGTTCTTGTCAATTTTTGTTGGTTTTCATCCAATGAACTTATTTCAGTCAGCCAGATCTTTCTTCTTCAAAGCAAAAAGATTTTATCTTCAAATGCAAGAACTTTTCGTGGTTTTGTTGATTTTCAGCAAATGAACATATTTCAGCGAGCTGGAAGTTTTTTCTTCAACAGCGTCAGATTTTATCTTGAAATACAAGAACTTTTCGTGGTTCTTTTCAATTTTTGTTGGTTTTCATCTTCTGAACTTATTTCAGTCAGCTAGATCTTTCTTCTTCAAAGCAAAAAGATTTTATCTTCAAATACAAGAACTTTTCGTGGTTTTGTTGAATTTCAGCAAATGAACATATTTCAGCGAGCGAGAATTTTTTTCATTAATAGCGTCAGAATATATCCTAAAATACAAGAACTTTTCGTGGTTCTTGTCAATTTTTGTTGGTTTTCATCCAATGAACTTATTTCAGTCAGCTGGATCTTTCTTCTTCAAAGCAAAAAGATTTTATCTTCAAATACAAGAACTTTTCGTGGTTTTGTTGATTTTCAGCAAATGAACATATTTCAGCGAGGGAGACGTTTTTTCTTTAATAGCGTCAGATTTTATCTTAAAATACAAGAACTTTTCGTGGTTCTTGTCAATTTTTGTTGGTTTTCATCTTATGAACTTATTTCAGTCAGCTAGATCTTTCTTCTTCAAAGCAAAAAGATTTTATCTTCAAATACAAGAACTTTTCGTGGTTTTGTTGATTTTCAGCAAATGAACATATTTCAGCGAGCGAGAAGTTTTTTCTTTAATAGCATCAGATTTTATCTTAAAATACAAGAACTTTTCGTGGTTCTCGTCAATTTTGTTGGTGTTCATCCAATGAACTTATTTCAGTCAGCCAGATCTTTCTTCTTCAAAGCAAAAAGATTTTATCTTCAAATCCAAGAACTTTTCGTGAGTTTGTTGATTTTCAGCAAATGAACATATTTCAGCGAGCGAGAAGTTTTTTCTTTAATAGCGTCAGATTTTATCTTAAAATACAAGAACTTTTCGTGGTTCTTGTTAATTTTCGTTGGTTTTCATCCAATGAACTTATTTCAGTCAGCGAGATCTTTCTTCTTGAAAGCAAAAAGATTTTATCTTCAAATACAAGAACTTTTCGTGGTTTTGTTGATTTTCAGCAAATGAACATATTTCAGCGAGGGAGAAGTTTTTTCTTTAATAGCGTCAGATTTTATCTTAAAATACAAGAACTTTTCGTGGTTCTTGTCAATTTTCGTTGGTTTTCATCCAATGAACTTATTTCAGTCAGCTAGATCTTTCTTCTTCGAAGCAAAAGGATTTTATCTTCAAATACAAGAACTTTTCGTGGTTTTGTTGATTTTCAGCAAATGAACATATTTCAGCGAGCGAGAAGTTTTTTCTTTAATAGCGTCAGATTTTATCTTAAAATACAAGAACTTTTCGTGGTTCTCGTCAATTTTGTTGGTGTTCATCCAATGAACTTATTTCAGTCAGCCAGATCTTTCTTCTTCAAAGCAAAAAGATTTTATCTTCAAATACAAGAACTTTTCGTGGTTTTGTTGATTTTCAGCAAATGAACATATTTCAGCGAGCGAGAAGTTTTTTCTTTAATAGCGTAAGATTTTATCTTAAAATACAAGAACTTTTCGTGGTTCTTGTCAATTTTTGTTGGTTTTCATCTGATGAACTTATTTCATTCAGCTAGATCTTTCTTCTTCAAAGCAAAAAGATTTTATCTTCAAATACAAGAACTTTTCGTGGTTTTGTTGATTTTCAGCAAATGAACATATTTCAGCGAGCGAGAAGTTTTTTCTTTAATAGCGTCGGATTTTATCTTAAAATACAAGAACTTTTCGTGGTTCTTGTTAATTTTCGTTGGTTTTCATCCAATGAACTTATTTCAGTCAGCGAGATCTTTCTTCTTGAAAGCAAAAAGATTTTATCTTCAAATACAAGAACTTTTCGTGGTTTTGTTGATTTTCAGCAAATGAACATATTTCAGCGAGGGAGAAGTTTTTTCTTTAATAGCGTCAGATTTTATCTTAAAATACAAGAACTTTTCGTGGTTCTTGTCAATTTTCGTTGGTTTTCATCCAATGAACTTATTTCAGTCAGCTAGATCTTTCTTCTTCGAAGCAAAAGGATTTTATCTTCAAATACAAGAACTTTTCGTGGTTTTGTTGATTTTCAGCAAATGAACATATTTCAGCGAGCGAGAAGTTTTTTCTTTAATAGCGTCAGATTTTATCTTAAAATACAAGAACTTTTCGTGGTTCTCGTCAATTTTGTTGGTGTTCATCCAATGAACTTATTTCAGTCAGCCAGATCTTTCTTCTTCAAAGCAAAAAGATTTTATCTTCAAATACAAGAACTTTTCGTGGTTTTGTTGATTTTCAGCAAATGAACATATTTCAGCGAGCGAGAAGTTTTTTCTTTAATAGCGTAAGATTTTATCTTAAAATACAAGAACTTTTCGTGGTTCTTGTCAATTTTTGTTGGTTTTCATCTGATGAACTTATTTCATTCAGCTAGATCTTTCTTCTTCAAAGCAAAAAGATTTTATCTTCAAATACAAGAACTTTTCGTGGTTTTGTTGATTTTCAGCAAATGAACATATTTCAGCGAGCGAGAAGTTTTTTATTTAATAGCGTCAGATTTTATCTTAAAATACAAGAACTTTTCGTGGTTCTCGTCAATTTTGTTGGTGTTCATCCAATGAACTTATTTCAGTCAGCCAGATCTTTCTTCTTCAAAGCAAAAAGATTTTATCTTCAAATACAAGAACTTTTCGTGGTTTTGTTGATTTTCAGCAAATGAACATATTTCAGCGAGCGAGAAGTTTTTTCTTTAATAGCGTAAGATTTTATCTTAAAATACAAGAACTTTTCGTGGTTCTTGTCAATTTTTGTTGGTTTTCATCTGATGAACTTATTTCATTCAGCTAGATCTTTCTTCTTCAAAGCAAAAAGATTTTATCTTCAAATCCAAGAACTTTTCGTGAGTTTGTTGATTTTCAGCAAATGAACATATTTCAGCGAGCGAGAAGTTTTTTCTTTAATAGCGTCAGATTTTATCTTAAAATACAAGAACTTTTCGTGGTTCTTGTTAATTTTCGTTGGTTTTCATCCAATGAACTTATTTCAGTCAGCGAGATCTTTCTTCTTGAAAGCAAAAAGATTTTATCTTCAAATACAAGAACTTTTCGTGGTTTTGTTGATTTTCAGCAAATGAACATATTTCAGCGAGGGAGAAGTTTTTTCTTTAATAGCGTCAGATTTTATCTTAAAATACAAGAACTTTTCGTGGTTCTTGTCAATTTTCGTTGGTTTTCATCCAATGAACTTATTTCAGTCAGCTAGATCTTTCTTCTTCGAAGCAAAAGGATTTTATCTTCAAATACAAGAACTTTTCGTGGTTTTGTTGATTTTCAGCAAATGAACATATTTCAGCGAGCGAGAAGTTTTTTCTTTAATAGCGTAAGATTTTATCTTAAAATACAAGAACTTTTCGTGGTTCTTGTCAATTTTTGTTGGTTTTCATCTGATGAACTTATTTCATTCAGCTAGATCTTTCTTCTTCAAAGCAAAAAGATTTTATCGTCAAATCCAAGAACTTTTCGTGAGTTTGTTGATTTTCAGCAAATGAACATATTTCAGCGAGCGAGAAGTTTTTTCTTTAATAGCGTCAGATTTTATCTTAAAATACAAGAACTTTTCGTGGTTCTTGTTAATTTTCGTTGGTTTTCATCTTATGAATTTATTTCAGTCAGCTGGATCTTTCTTCTTCAAAGCAAAAAGATTTTATCTTCAAATACAAGAACTTTTCGTGGTTTTGTTGAATTTCAGCAAATGAACATATTTCAGCGAGCGAGAATTTTTTTCATTAATAGCGTCAGATTATATCCTAAAATACAAGAACTTTTCGTGGTTCTTGTCAATTTTTGTTGGTTTTCATCCAATGAACTTATTTCAGTCAGCTGGATCTTTCTTCTTCAAAGCAAAAAGATTTTATCTTCAAATACAAGAACTTTTCGTGGTTTTGTTGATTTTCAGCAAATGAACATATTTCAGCGAGCGAGAAGTTTTTTCTTTAATAGCGTCAGATTTTATCTTAAAATACAAGAACTTTTTGTGGTTCTCGTCAATTTTGTTGGTGTTCATCCAATGAACTTATTTCAGTCAGCCAGATCTTTCTTCTTCAAAGCAAAAAGATTTTTTCTTCAAATACAAGAACTTTTCGTGGTTTTGTTGATTTTCAGCAAATGAACATATTTCAGCGAGCGAGAAGTTTTTTCTTTAATAGCGTAAGATTTTATCTTAAAATACAAGAACTTTTCGTGGTTCTTGTCAATTTTTGTTGGTTTTCATCTGATGAACTTATTTCATTCAGCTAGATCTTTCTTCTTCAAAGCAAAAAGATTTTGGGCTCGAATTTAGCAGGCCTGCGGGTTCCCAGCGGGTGGTCCTCCGGGAGCGTCGAAAACGCGGACGGGTAATTGTTCGCGTCCCCCACGCGATCGCGGGATAATTGGACCCATTAAGGCCTGCTTCCGGGTTCTGCGCTCCCCAGCTGCGTGCCGGCCGGCTGCGCATGCGCAGTACCGTCGACGCGATGTAGGAGCTCCAGTTAAAGGGGCAGTCTCCCAAAGCCCCTCCTGCTGCAAGCAAGAGGTCTGGGAGAATGGCTCAACCAAGGGGAAAGGCTGCGCCCCGTTTTTCAGTTCTGGCACTGCAGCTGATGCTGGAGGGCGTGAGGAGGAGGAGGGAAACACTCTTCCCTGAGGATGGGCGCAAGTTCCCTGCCGCCGCAACCAGGAAGGCATGGGCAGAGGTGGCGGCGGAGGTGAGCAGCAGGGGCAACACCCCAAGGACTTGGGAGCAGTGCCGCAAGCGCTTCAATGACCTGACTAGGTCTGGCAAGGTGAGTACACCAACGCACCCTCCCACATCCCGTCCCCACCATCACGCCAAGCAGATCACAACCCCCTCCTGCACAGCCACCACTGCGCTCCATCAGCAATCCTCACAGCCACTCATTCACCATCCTCGCCGTGCACGCAAGTACCCACCGTCCCTGACCCCACCCGAACACTACCACACACCCCAATCCCCATGCAATGGGATGGGCACGTGGCCCACACTTCCTCCCATCCGTTCCGCGCCACGCTCAACCCAACCACACCGATGCTCGATGCGTCTCACGATGCAAGACGCACCCACTCACACATCTGTGTTTTGCCTTCACAGGAGAAGAGGAGCAAGAACAACCGCGAAAGGGCACGCACCGGAGGTGGGCCGCCGCAAGTGGTGGAGCTCACCGACGCAGAGGTGGAGGCGCTCGACCTCGCCCGCACGCGACATTGCCTGTCGGTGGCCGATGGCGAGTGTGTCGCTGCCGAAATGGGCGGTAAGGGAAAGCTGACACTCAACACCCATGATCGCGAGTGACCGTATCATCACCTGCCATCAGGCGCACTGTCAAGTTGGTCCACATGCCTCAAAGTGCCCTCTGTTCTCTTGCAGGTGCGTCTTTGGATCAAGCGAGCATGGAGGGCGATTCCTCAGAGGACATGGCGGTCTCTGAGGGTGCATCGTCACATCAGAGCCAACCATCCACCAGCGCAGAGACACGCACCTCGGTGGGTCCCCCTCGCCAACTAGTTGGGGTAGCACTTGGTGAGTCACTGCGCACGAGTGAGCATGAGCAGACCCTGGTGGCAGGGGCAGCCGCGGAGGGTCCGCGACGGAGGGAGCACTCATCTCCAGGCTCTGCTCAGCCGGACCCAGATGCTGAACCCAGGGGGCCACCAGAGAAAAGGAGAGTCGTCGAGGGCCACCAGCTAATTGCTGAGGTGCTGGCAGAGGTGCCGCGCGCATTGTCCACAATAGCGCAGGCGATGGAGGAGTCCACCTCCTGCATGTGGGCATTGGTGGCGCAGGCACAGGAGGGTACCGACGACACAGTGTCGCAGGTAGGTGCGGGACTGTCTGCGGTGGAGGACAGGCTGGCCTCCCTCGAGCGTCACGCACAGCTCCACTTCGAGTCCTTGCAGGCCCTCACAACGTCTGTACGGATTCAGGGTGAGCAACATTCCGACGCCACCAACAGGCTGAGGGATACACTAGGGGTGGCCTTGCAAGGCCTCACACATGCCATCCAAACTGCCGTCCAGCAGGGTGGAAGGGGTGATGTGGGCCGAGGCCAAGAGAGGGATGATGGTGACCGGGGACATGGAAGCGGGGACGCCTCTCAAGGCGTCCCCACGTCCCACCCGTCGCCCACCTCTCAACCAGCACCCGCAATGGTGCCTCCTCTCCAGGTGGCCGAGTCTGCCCCTGCCCCGGTGCAGGAGGAGCAGTCTGTGGAGGTGCCCTCACGGGCACCGAAACCCAGGGGCCGTCCGCCAAAAGCATCTACCCGGTCAAGGCAAGAAGACGAGCAACCTGCCACTACCTCTGCTGGAGCCACAGGGGTAGCACCACGTAGGGGTTCCCGGAGAAGAATTCCAAAGGCCTTATAATCACAAAGGGAATACACCAGGGTGTTTATTATTTTGTACTTTGTTTCTTAAATGATGTCACATTCCACATATTAAATAGTCTATTCTCACCACTCCTGCCACCTCTCGTCCATTCTTCCGCGGCTTGTGCAGTAGTTGCGTTCCGTGGAGGCCATCATGACGGCGAACACCTGCTGCCACCCATTGGGCACACTGCTGTGGGTGCAGGATTACTGGCAGCACTCTTCAGTGGAGGGGGCTGGTATGGCCGCTCGCATGTGCAGGTGAGGAGATGCGAGCGCCTCGCAGTGTCTGACTCTAGGAGAACCGTTGACGTATGAGTGCGTCCCTGGCCCGGCGACCATCCCGGTGAGTCGCGGCTCGGCGCATGGGTCGTCCAACATCCTCGGGCGCGTCCTCCTCCTCCTCCTCCGCCTCCGCCTCCTCCTCCTCCTCCTCCTCCTCCTCGCCCTCGCCTTCCTCAATGTGGGTGGCGGGTGTGGATGGGGCCTCCTCCAGCGGCACCCCTCTCTGTTGGGCCATGTTGTGCAGGGCACAGCAGACAACTATGATTCGTCCCACTCTGAATGGTGTGTATTGGAGCGCTCCCCCAGAACGATCAAGGCACCTGAAGCGCATCTTGAGAAGCCCTATGGTCTGCTCAATTGTAGACCTGGTAGCAGTGTGGCTGTCATTGTACCGACGCTCCGGCTCGGTGATGGGGTTCCTCAGAGGTGTCATGAGCCACGTGTGGAGGGGATACCCCTTGTCGCCGAGGAGCCAGCCGTTGCCGGCGTTGGGTGCCTGCAGGATGGGCGGGACGGCGGACTCCCTGAGGACGAAGGCATCGTGGCAGCTGCCGGGGTATCTGGCGCACACGTGTAGGAATGTCTGGCGGTGGTCACAGATGAGCTGGGCGTTCATGGAGTGATACCCCTTCCTGTTGATGAACAGCCCTGGCTCATGCGGAGGTGCCCGTATTGCGATGTGGGTGCAGTCGATTACACCCTGCACCCGTGGGAAGCCGGCCATGGCATGGAATCCAACCGCCCTCTCCATCTGGCTGCGCTCGTCCATGGCGAAGTTGATGTAGTGGGAGGCCCTGCGGAACAACCCATCGGTGACCTGCCTTATGCACTTGTGTGCAGAGGACTGACAGACCCCGGTGATGTCCCCGGTGGCACCCTGGAAGGAACCGGATGCGAAGAAGTTGAGGGCAGTGGTGACTTTGACGGCGACAGGTAAGAAGATGCTGCTTGGTCCATCAGGGAGCAGCTCGTCGTTAAGGAGGCTGCAGATGTCGGCGACTACCTGGCGATTGACTCTGAGCCTCCGTATGCACTGCTCCTCGGAGAGGTCCATAAAGCTGAGCCTCGCTCTGTACACCCTGTGCGGAGGGTAGTGCCTCCTGCGACGCATCTCTCTCTGCGGTTGCCCTCCCTCCTGCTGTGCAGGTGGGTGTGCCGCAGCACCGTGTTGGGGGGCCCCACCTCTCCGAGGCGGACGGCGTGGACTGTGAGGCTGCTGGGGCTGGTCATGCTGTTCGTCCTCCGACGATGTCAACGCACCACCCATCTGGCAGGTGTTGGTGTGAGGGGTTGTGCAGGGTAGGTGGGTGGGTCCTCGGACTGGGGCTGCGGTTTCGTGTCGGTCTGTCCTCTGGCTTGGCGGGGGTTGGTGGAGGGCAGGGGTTGCCCTATGTGACGCGGTGGCCTCCTGCGTGGGTGAGGGCGCTCCCCCGTGGAGCGCACCTTGGCACCTGGCACAGGCTGCTGGCTGCAACACGCCTGGTTTGAAGGGTCCTGTTTCCCCCAGTGTGGGAAACTGACTGCTTTGACCGTAAAATCCCACACTTCCTCTTTTGACAGCTGCTTCAGCTCATTAACTGACCACAACGAGCAAGTTAAGTGCTCTCAAGTGGAACCCCGCTGGCTTTAATTGCCTGCGGGATTCCCACCAGCGGGGCTTGCGCGCGCAGCCCCGCACGTCAGCGCGGTACCCGGAAGTGGCCGGGATTTCGTCTGAATCCGGTCACGTGATCGGAGATCGGGATTTTCGGGGCCCCCCCGCTGGAAACCCGCAGGTAACCCGACCCTAAAATCGAGCCCTTTATCTTCAAATCCAAGAACTTTTCGTGAGTTTGTTGATTTTCAGCAAATGAACATATTTCAGCGAGCGAGAAGTTTTTTCTTTAATAGCGTCAGATTTTATCTTAAAATACAAGAACTTTTCGTGGTTCTTGTTAATTTTCGTTGGTTTTCATCCAATGAACTTATTTCAGTCAGCGAGATCTTTCTTCTTGAAAGCAAAAAGATTTTATCTTCAAATACAAGAACTTTTCGTGGTTTTGTTGATTTTCAGCAAATGAACATATTTCAGCGAGGGAGAAGTTTTTTCTTTAATAGCGTCAGATTTTATCTTAAAATACAAGAACTTTTCGTGGTTCTTGTCAATTTTCGTTGGTTTTCATCCAATGAACTTATTTCAGTCAGCTAGATCTTTCTTCTTCGAAGCAAAAGGATTTTATCTTCAAATACAAGAACTTTTCGTGGTTTTGTTGATTTTCAGCAAATGAACATATTTCAGCGAGCGAGAAGTTTTTTCTTTAATAGCGTCAGATTTTATCTTAAAATACAAGAACTTTTCGTGGTTCTCGTCAATTTTGTTGGTGTTCAACCAATGAACTTATTTCAGTCAGCGAGATCTTTCTTCTTGAAAGCAAAAAGATTTTATCTTCAAATACAAGAACTTTTCGTGGTTTTGTTGATTTTCAGCAAATGAACATATTTCAGCGAGGGAGAAGTTTTTTCTTTAATAGCGTCAGATTTTATCTTAAAATACAAGAACTTTTCGTGGTTCTTGTTAATTTTCGTTGGTTTTCATCCAATGAACTTATTTCAGTCAGCGAGATCTTTCTTCTTGAAAGCAAAAAGATTTTATCTTCAAATACAAGAACTTTTCGTGGTTTTGTTGATTTTCAGCAAATGAACATATTTCAGCGAGGGAGAAGTTTTTTCTTTAATAGCGTCAGATTTTATCTTAAAATACAAGAACTTTTCGTGGTTCTTGTCAATTTTCGTTGGTTTTCATCCAATGAACTTATTTCAGTCAGCTAGATCTTTCTTCTTCGAAGCAAAAGGATTCATCTTATGGTTGGTTTTCATCTTATGGTTGGTTTTCATCTTATGGTTTTCATCTTATGGTTGGTTTTCATCTTATGGTTGGTTTTCATCTTATGAACGCAATTGAAGAAAAAACTTCTACGCTCGCTGAAATATGTTCATTTGCTGAAAATCAACAAAACCACGAAAAGTTCTTGTATTTGAAGATAAAATCTTTTTGCTTTGAAGACGAAATATCTCGCTGACTGAAATAAGTTCATAAGATGAAAACCAACAAAAATTGACAAGAACCACGAAAAGTTCTTGTATTTTAAGATAAAATCTGACGCTATTAAAGAAAAAACTTCTCGCTCGCTGAAATATGTTCATTTGCTGAAAATCAACAAAACCACAAAAAGTTCTTGTATTTGAATATAAAATCTTTTTGCTTTCAAGAAGAAAGATCCAGCTGACTGTAATAAGTTCATTGGATGAAAAACAACAAAAATTGACAAGAACCACGAAAAGTTCTTCTATTTTAAGATAAAATCTGACGCGATTAAAGAAAAAACTTCTCGCTCGCTGAAATATGTTCATTTGCTGAAAATCAACAAAACCACGAAAAGTTCTTGTATTTGAAGATAAAATCTTTTTGCTTTGAAGAAGAAAGATCTAGCTGACTGAAATAAGTTTATTGGATGAAAACCAACAAAAATTGAGAAGAACCATGAAAACTTCTTGTATTTTAAGATAAAATCTGACGCTATTGAAGAAAAAACTTCTCGCTCGCTGAAATATGTTCATTTGCTGAAAATCAACAAAACCACGAAAAGTTCTTGTATTTGAAGATAAAATCTTTTTGCTTTGAAGAAGAAAGATCTAGCTGACTGAAATAAGTTTATTGGATGAAAACCAACGAAAATTGACAAGAACCACGAAAAGTTCTTCTATTTTAAGATAAAATCTGACGCTATTAAAGAAAAAACTTCTCCCTCGCTGAAATATGTTCATTTGCTGAAAATCAACAAAACCACGAAAAGTTCTAGTATTTGAAGATAAAATCTTTTTTCTTTGAAGAAGAAAGATCTAGCTGACTGAAATAAGTTTATTGGATGAAAACCAACAAAAATTGACAAGAACCACGAAACGTTCTTGTATTTTAAGATAAAATCTGATGCTATTAAAGAAAATCTTCTCGCTCGCTGAAATATGTTCATTTGCTGAAAATCAACAAAACCACGAAAAGTTCTTGTATTTGAAGATGAAATCTTTTTGCTTTGAAGAAGAAAGATCCAGCTGACTGAAATAAGTTCATTGGATGAAAACCAACAAAAATTGACAAGAACCACGAAAAGTTCTTGTATTTTAAGATAAAATCTGACGCGATTAAAGAAAAAACTTCTCGCTCGCTGAAATATGTTCATTTGCTGAAAATCAACAAAACCACGAAAAGTTCTTGTATTTGAAGATGAAATCTTTTTGCTTTGAAGAAGAAAGATCGAGCTGACTGAAATAAGTTCATAAGATGAAAACTAACAAAAATTGACAAGAACCACGAAAAGCTCTTCTATTTTAAGATAAAATCTTACGCTATTGAAGAAAAGACTTCTTGCTCGCTGAAATATGTTCATTTGCTGAAAATCAACAAAACCACGAAAAGTTCTTGTATTTGAAGATGAAATCTTTTTGCTTTGAAGAAGAAAGATCCAGCTGACTGAAATAAGTTCATAAGATGAAAACCAACAAAAATTGACAAGAACCACGAAAAGTTCTTGTATTTTAAGATAAAACCTGACGCTATTAAAGAAAAAACTCCTCGCTCGCTGAAATATGTTCATTTGCTGAAAATCAACAAAACCACGAAAAGTTCTGGTATTTGAAGAAAAAATCTTTTTGCTTCGAAGAAGAAAGATCTAGCTGACTGAAATAAGTTTATTGGATGAAAACCAACGAAAATTGACAATAACCACGAAAAGTTCTTGTATTTTAAGATAAAATCTGACGCGATTAAAGAAAAAACTTCTCGGTCGCTGAAATATGTTCATTTGCTGAAAATCAACAAAACCACGAAAAGTTCTGGTATTTGAAGATAAAATCTTTTTGCTTTCAAGAAGAAAGATCTCGCTGACTGAAATAAGTTCATTGGATGAAAACCAACAAAAATTGACAATAACCACGAAAAGTTCTTGTATTTTAAGATAAAATCTGACGCTATTAAAGAAAAAACTTCTCCCTCGCTGAAATATGTTCATTTGCTGAAAATCAACAAAACCACGAAAAGTTCTGGTATTTGAAGATAAAATCTTTTTGCTTTCAAGAAGAAAGATCTAGCTGACTGAAATAAGTTCATAAGATGAAAACCAACAAAAATTGACAAGAACCACGAAAAGTTCTTGTATTTTAAGATAAAATCTGATGCTATTAAAGAAAAAACTTCTCGCTCGCTGAAATATGTTCATTTGCTGAAAATCAACAAAACCACGAAAAGTTCTTGTATTTGAAGATAAAATCTTTTTGCTTTGAAGAAGAAAGATCTAGCTGACTGAAATAAGTTCATAAGATGAAAACTAACAAAAATAGACAAGAACCATGAAAAGTTCTTGTATTTTTAGATAACATCCAACGCTATTGAAGAAAAAACTTATCGCTCGCTGAAATATGTTCATTTGCTGAAAATCAACAAAACCACGAAAAGTTCTTGTATTTGAAGATAAAATCTTTTTGCTTTGAAGAAGAAAGATCTAGCTGACTGAAATAAGTTCATAAGATGAAAACGAACAAAAATTGAAAAGAACCACGAAAAGTTCTTGTATTTTAAGATAAAATCTGACGCGATTAAAGAAAAAACTTCTCACTCGCTGAAATATGTTCATTTGCTGAAAATCAACAAAACCACGAAAAGTTCTGGTATTTGAAGATAAAATCTTTTTGCTTTGAAGAAGAAAGATCTAGCTGACTGAAATAAGTTCATTGGATGAAAACCAACAAAAATTGACAAGAACCACGAAAAGTTCTTGTATTTTAAGATAATAATCTTACGCTATTGAAGAAAAAACTTCTAGCTCGCTGAAATATGTTCATTTGCTGAAAATCAACAAAACCACGAAAAGTTCTTGTATTTGAAGATGAAATCTTTTTGCTTTGAAGAAGAAAGATCCAGCTGACTGAAATAAGTTCATAAGATGAAAACCAACAAAAATTGACAAGAACCACGAAAAGTTCTTGTATTTTAAGATAAAATCTGACGCTATTAAAGAAAAAACTTCTCGCTCGCTGAAATATGTTCATTTGCTGAAAATCAACAAAACCACGAAAAGTTCTTGTATTTGAAGATAAAATCTTTTTGCTTTCAAGAAGAAAGATCCAGCTGACTGAAATAAGTTCGTAAGATGAAAACCAACAAAAATTGACAAGAACCACGATAAGTTCTTGTATTTTAAGATAAAATCTGACGCTATTAAAGAAAAAACTTCTCCCTCGCTGAAATATTTTCATTTGCTGAAAATCAACAAAACCACGAAAAGTTCTTGTATTTGAATATAAAATCTTTTTGCTTTCAAGAAGAAAGATCCAGCTGACTGTAATAAGTTCATTGGATGAAAAACAACAAAAATTGACAAGAACCACGAAAAGTTCTTCTATTTTAAGATAAAATCTGACGCGATTAAAGAAAAAACTTCTCGCTCGCTGAAATATGTTCATTTGCTGAAAATCAACAAAACCACGAAAAGTTCTTGTATTTGAAGATAAAATCTTTTTGCTTTGAAGAAGAAAGATCTAGCTGACTGAAATAAGTTTATTGGATGAAAACCAACAAAAATTGAGAAGAACCATGAAAACTTCTTGTATTTTAAGATAAAATCTGACGCTATTGAAGAAAAAACTTCTCGCTCGCTGAAATATGTTCATTTGCTGAAAATCAACAAAACCACGAAAAGTTCTTGTATTTGAAGATAAAATCTTTTTGCTTTGAAGAAGAAAGATCTAGCTGACTGAAATAAGTTTATTGGATGAAAACCAACAAAAATTGACAAGAACCACGAAAAGTTCTTGTATTTTAAGATAAAATCTGACGCTATTAAAGAAAAAACTTCTCCCTCGCTGAAATATGTTCATTTGCTGAAAATCAACAAAACCACGAAAATTTCTTGTATTTGAAGATAAAATCTTTTTTCTTTGAAGAAGAAAGATCTAGCTGACTGAAATAAGTTTATTGGATGAAAACCAACAAAAATTGACAAGAACCACGAAACGTTCTTGTATTTTAAGATAAAATCTTACGCTATTGAAGAAAAAACTTCTAGCTCGCTGAAATATGTTCATTTGCTGAAAATCAACAAAACCACGAAAAGTTCTTGTATTTGAAGATGAAATCTTTTTGCTTTGAAGAAGAAAGATCGAGCTGACTGAAATAAGTTCATAAGATGAAAACTAACAAAAATTGACAAGAACCACGAAAAGTTCTTCTATTTTAAGATAAAATCTTACGCTATTGAAGAAAAGACTTCTCGCTCGCTGAAATATGTTCATTTGCTGAAAATCAACAAAACCACGAAAAGTTCTTGTATTTGAAGATGAAATCTTTTTGCTTTGAAGCAGAAAGATCCAGCTGACTGAAATAAGTTCATAAGATGAAAACCAACAAAAATTGACAAGAACCACGAAAAGTTCTTGTATTTGAAGATAAAATCTTTTTGCTTTGAAGAAGAAAGATCTAGCTGACTGAAATAAGTTTATTGGATGAAAACCAACAAAAATTGAGAAGAACCATGAAAACTTCTTGTATTTTAAGATAAAATCTGACGCTATTAAAGAAAAAACTTCTCGCTCGCTGAAATATGTTCATTTGCTGAAAATCAACAAAACCACGAAAAGTTCTTGTATTTGAAGATAAAATCTTTTTGCTGTGAAGAAGAAAGATCTAGCTGACTGAAATAAGTTTATTGGATGAAAACCAACGAAAATTGACAATAACCACGAAAAGTTCTTCTATTTTAGGATAAAATCTGACGCTATTAAAGAAAAAACTTCTCGCTCGCTGAAATATGTTCATTTGCTGAAAATCAACAAAACCACGAAAAGTTCTGGTATTTGAAGATAAAATCTTTTTGCTTTCAAGAAGAAAGATCTAGCTGACTGAAATAAGTTCATTGGATGAAAACCAACAAAAATTGACAATAACCACGAAAAGTTCTTGTATTTTAAGATAAAATCTGACGCTATTAAATAAAAAACTTCTCCCTCGCTGAAATATGTTCATTTGCTGAAAATCAACAAAACCACGAAAAGTTCTGGTATTTGAAGATAAAATCTTTTTGCTTTCAAGAAGAAAGATCTAGCTGACTGAAATAAGTTCATAAGATGAAAACTAACAAAAATTGACAAGAACCACGAAAAGTTCTTGTATTTTAAGATAAAATCTGATGCTTTTAAAGAAAAAACTTCTCGCTCGCTGAAATATGTTCATTTGCTGAAAATCAACATAACCACGAAAAGTTCTTGTATTTGAAGATAAAATCTTTTTGCTTTGAAGAAGAAAGATCTAGCTGACTGAAATAAGTTCATGAGATGAAAACTAACAAAAATAGACAAGAACCATGAAAAGTTCTTGTATTTTTAGATAAAATCCAACGCTATTGAAGAAAAAACTTATCGCTCGCTGAAATATGTTCATTTGCTGAAAATCAACAAAACCACGAAAAGTTCTTGTATTTGAAGATAAAATCTTTTTGCTTTGAAGAAGAAAGATCTAGCTGACTGAAATAAGTTCATAAGATGAAAACCAACAAAAATTGAAAAGAACCACGAAAAGTTCTTGTATTTTAAGATAAAATCTGAAGCGATTAAAGAAAAAACTTCTCACTCGCTGAAATATGTTCATTTGCTGAAAATCAACAAAACCACGAAAAGTTCTGGTATTTGAAGATAAAATCTTTTTGCTTTGAAGAAGAAAGATCTAGCTGACTGAAATAAGTTCATTGGATGAAAACCAACAAAAATTGACAAGAACCACGAAAAGTTCTTGTATTTTAAGATAATAATCTTACGCTATTGAAGAAAAAACTTCTAGCTCGCTGAAATATGTTCATTTGCTGAAAATCAACAAAACCACGAAAAGTTCTTGTATTTGAAGATGGAATCTTTTTGCTTTGAAGAAGAAAGATGCAGCTGACTGAAATAAGTTCATAAGATGAAAACCAACAAAAATTGACAAGAACCACGAAAAGTTCTTGTATTTTAAGATAAAATCTGACGCTATTAAAGAAAAAACTTCTCGCTCGCTGAAATATGTTCATTTGCTGAAAATCAACAAAACCACGAAAAGTTCTGGTATTTGAAGAAAAAATCTTTTTGCTTTGAAGAAAGATCCAGCTGACTGAAATAAGTTCATTGGATGAAAACCAACAAAAATTGACAAGAACCACGAAAAGTTCTTGTATTTTAAGATAAAATCTGACGCTATTAAAGAAAAAACTTCTCCCTCGCTGAAATATGTTCATTTGCTGAAAATCAACAAAACCACGAAAAGTTCTGGTATTTGAAGATAAAATCTTTTTGCTTTGAAGAAGAAAGATCCAGCTGACTGAAATAAGTTCATAAGATGAAAACTAACAAAAATTGACAAGAACCACGAAAAGTTCTTCTATTTTAAGATAAAATCTTACGCTATTGAAGAAAAAACTTCCAGCTCGCTGAAATATGTTCATTTGCTGAACATCAACAAAACCACGAAAAGTTCTTGTATTTGAAGATGAAATCTTTTTGCTTTGAAGAAGAAAGATCCAGCTGACTGAAATAAGTTCATAAGATGAAAACCAACAAAAATTGACAAGAACCACGAAAAGTTCTTGTATTTTAAGATAAAATCTGACGCTATTAAAGAAAAAACTTCTCGCTCGCTGAAATATGTTCATTTGCTGAAAATCAACAAAACCACGAAAAGTTCTGGTATTTGAAGATAAAATCTTTTTGCTTTGAAGAAGAAAGATCGAGCTGACTGAAATAAGTTCATTGGATGAAAACCAACAAAAATTGACAATAACCACGAAAAGTTCTTGTATTTTAAGATAAAATCTGACGCTATTAAAGAAAAAACTTCTCGCTCGCTGAAATATGTTCATTTGCTGAAAATCAAGAAAACCACGAAAAGTTCTGGTATTTGAAGATAAAATCTTTTTGCTTTGAAGAAGAAAGATCTAGCTGACTGAAATAAGTTCAGAAGATGAAAACTAACAAAAATAGACAAGAACCATGAAAAGTTCTTGTATTTTGAGATAAAATCCAACGCTATTGAAGAAAAAACTTATCGCTCGCTGAAATATGTTCATTTGCTGAAAATCAACAAAACCACGAAAAGTTCTTGTATTTGAAGATGAAATCTTTTTGCTTTGAAGAAGAAAGATCGAGCTGACTGAAATAAGTTCATTGGATGAAAACCAACAAAAATTGACAATAACCACGAAAAGTTCTTGTATTTTAAGATAAAATCTGACGCTATTAAAGAAAAAACTTCTCCCTCGCTGAAATATGTTCATTTGCTGAAAATCAAGAAAACCACGAAAAGTTCTGGTATTTGAAGATAAAATCTTTTTGCTTTGAAGAAGAAAGATCTAGCTGACTGAAATAAGTTCAGAAGATGAAAACTAACAAAAATAGACAAGAACCATGAAAAGTTCTTGTATTTTGAGATAAAATCCAACGCTATTGAAGAAAAAACTTATCGCTCGCTGAAATATGTTCATTTGCTGAAAATCAACAAAACCACGAAAAGTTCTTGTATTTGAAGATGAAATCTTTTTGCTTTGAAGAAGAAAGATCTAGCTGACTGAAATAAGTTCATTGGATGAAAACCAACAAAAATTGACAAGAACCACGAAAAGTTCTTGTATTTTAAGATAATAATATTACGCTATTGAAGAAAAAACTTCTAGCTTGCTGAAATATGTTCATTTGCTGAAAATCAACAAAACCACGAAAAGTTCTTGTATTTGAAGATGAAATCTTTTTGCTTTGAAGAAGAAAGATCCAGCTGACTGAAATAAGTTCATAAGATGAAAACCAACAAAAATTGACAAGAACCACGAAAAGTTCTTGTATTTTAAGATAAAATCTGACGCTATTAAAGAAAAAACTTCTCGCTCGCTGAAATATGTTCATTTGCTGAAAATCAACAAAACCACGAAAAGTTCTGGTATTTGAAGAAAAAATCTTTTTGCTTTGAAGAAGAAAGATCTAGCTGACTGAAATAAGTTCATTGGATGAAAACCAACAAAAATTGACAAGAACCACGAAAAGTTCTTGTATTTTAAGATAAAATCTGACGCTATTAAAGAAAAAACTTCTCCCTCGCTGAAATATGTTCATTTGCTGAAAATCAACAAAACCACGAAAAGTTCTGGTATTTGAAGATAAAATCTTTTTGCTTTGAAGAAGAAAGATCCAGCTGACTGAAATAAGTTCATAAGATGAAAACTAACAAAAATTGACAAGAACCACGAAAAGTTCTTCTATTTTAAGATAAAATCTGACGCTATTGAAGAAAAAACTTCTAGCTCGCTGAAATATGTTCATTTGCTGAAAATCAACAAAACCACGAAAAGTTCTTGTATTTGAAGATGAAATCTTTTTGCTTTGAAGAAGAAAGATCCAGCTGACTGAAATAAGTTCATAAGATGAAAACCAACAAAAATTGACAAGAACCACGAAAAGTTCTTGTATTTTAAGATAAAATCTGACGCTATTAAAGAAAAAACTTCTCGCTCGCTGAAATATGTTCATTTGCTGAAAATCAACAAAACCACGAAAAGTTCTGGTATTTGAAGATAAAATCTTTTTGCTTTGAAGAAGAAAGATCGAGCTGACTGAAATAAGTTCATTGGATGAAAACCAACAAAAATTGACAATAACCACGAAAAGTTCTTGTATTTTAAGATAAAATCTGACGCTATTAAAGAAAAAACTTCTCCCTCGCTGAAATATGTTCATTTGCTGAAAATCAACAAAACCACGAAAAGTTCTGGTATTTGAAGATAAAATCTTTTTGCTTTGAAGAAGAAAGATCTAGCTGACTGAAATAAGTTCATAAGATGAAAACTAACAAAAATTGACAAGAACCACGAAAAGTTCTTGTATTTTAAGATAAAATCTGACGCTTTTAAAGAAAAAACTTCTCGCTCGCTGAAATATGTTCATTTGCTGAAAATCAACATAACCACGAAAAGTTCTTGTATTTGAAGATAAAATCTTTTTGCTTTGAAGAAGAAAGATCTAGCTGACTGAAATAAGTTCATGAGATGAAAACTAACAAAAATAGACAAGAACCATGAAAAGTTCTTGTATTTTTAGATAAAATCCAACGCTATTGAAGAAAAAACTTATCGCTCGCTGAAATATGTTCATTTGCTGAAAATCAACAAAACCACGAAAAGTTCTTGTATTTGAAGATAAAATCTTTTTGCTTTGAAGAAGAAAGATCTAGCTGACTGAAATAAGTTCATAAGATGAAAACCAACAAAAATTGAAAAGAACCACGAAAAGTTCTTGTATTTTGAGATAAATTCTGACGCGATTAAAGAAAAAACTTCTCACTCGCTGAAATATGTTCATTTGCTGATAATCAACAAAACCACGAAAAGTTCTGGTATTTGAAGATAAAATCTTTTTGCTTTGAAGAAGAAAGATCTAGCTGACTGAAATAAGTTCATTGGATGAAAACCAACAAAAATTGACAAGAACCACGAAAAGTTCTTGTATTTTAAGATAAAATCTGACGCTATTAAAGAAAAAACTTCTCCCTCGCTGAAATATGTTCATTTGCTGAAAATCAACAAAACCACGAAAAGTTCTGGTATTTGAAGATAAAATCTTTTTGCTTTGAAGAAGAAAGATCCAGCTGACTGAAATAAGTTCATAAGATGAAAACTAACAAAAATTGACAAGAACCACGAAAAGTTCTTGTATTTTAAGATAAAATCTGACGCTATTAAAGAAAAAACTTCTCCCTCGCTGAATTATGTTCATTTGCTGAAAATCAACAAAACCACGAAAAGTTCTTGTATTTGAATATAAAATCTTTTTGCTTTCAAGAGGAAAGATCTAGCTGACTGAAATCAGTTCATAAGATGAAAAGCAACAAAAATTGACAAGAACCACGAAAAGTTCTTGTATTTTAAGATAAAATCTGACGCTATTAAAGAAAAAACTTCTCCCTCGCTGAATTATGTTCATTTGCTGAAAATCAACAAAACCACGAAAAGTTCTTGTATTTGAATATAAATTATTTTTGCTTTCAAGAAGAAAGATCCAGCTGACTGAAATAAGTTCATTGGATGAAAACCAACAAAAATTGACAAGAACCACGAAAAGTTCTTGTATTTTAAGATAAAATCTGACGCTATTAAAGAAAAAACTTCTCGCTCGCTGAAATATGTTCATTTGCTGAAAATCAACAAAACCACGAAAAGTTCTGGTATTTGAAGATAAAATCTTTTTGCTTTGAAGAAGAAAGATCTAGCTGACTGAAATAAGTTCATAAGATGAAAACTAACAAAAATTGACAAGAACCACGAAAAGTTCTTCTATTTTAAGATAAAATCTTACGCTATTGAAGAAAAAACTTCTAGCTCGCTGAAATATGTTCATTTGCTGAAAATCAACAAAACCACGAAAAGTTCTTGTATTTGAAGATGAAATCTTTTTGCTTTGAAGAAGAAAGATCCAGCTGACTGAAATAAGTTCATAAGATGAAAACCAACAAAAATTGACAAGAACCACGAAAAGTTCTTGTATTTTAAGATAAAATCTGACGCTATTAAAGAAAAAACTTCTCGCTCGCTGAAATATGTTCATTTGCTGAAAATCAACAAAACCACGAAAAGTTCTGGTATTTGAAGATAAAATCTTTTTGCTTTGAAGAAGAAAGATCGAGCTGACTGAAATAAGTTCATTGGATGAAAACCAACAAAAATTGACAATAACCACGAAAAGTTCTTGTATTTTAAGATAAAATCTGACGCTATTAAAGAAAAAACTTCTCCCTCGCTGTAATATGTTCATTTGCTGAAAATCAAGAAAACCACGAAAAGTTCTGGTATTTGAAGATAAAATCTTTTTGCTTTGAAGAAGAAAGATCTAGCTGACTGAAATAAGTTCATAAGATGAAAACTAACAAAAATAGACAAGAACCATGAAAAGTTCTTGTATTTTGAGATAAAATCCAACGCTATTGAAGAAAAAACTTATCGCTCGCTGAAATATGTTCATTTGCTGAAAATCAACAAAACCACGAAAAGTTCTGGTATTTGAAGATAAAATCTTTTTGCTTTGAAGAAGAAAGATCTAGCTGACTGAAATAAGTTCATTGGATGAAAACCAACAAAAATTGACAAGAACCACGAAAAGTTCTTGTATTTTAAGATAATAATATTACGCTATTGAAGAAAAAACTTCTAGCTCGCTGAAATATGTTCATTTGATGAAAATCAACAAAACCACGAAAAGTTCTTGTATTTGAAGATGAAATCTTTTTGCTTTGAAGAAGAAAGATCCAGCTGACTGAAATAAGTTCATAAGATGAAAACCAACAAAAATTGACAAGAACCACGAAAAGTTCTTGTATTTTAAGATAAAATCTGACGCTATTGAAGAAAAAACTTCTCGCTCGCTGAAATATGTTCATTTGCTGAAAATCAACAAAACCACGAAAAGTTCTGGTATTTGAAGAAAAAATCTTTTTGCTTTGAAGAAGAAAGATCTAGCTGACTGAAATAAGTTCATTGGATGAAAACCAACAAAAATTGACAAGAACCACGAAAAGTTCTTGTATTTTAAGATAAAATCTGACGCTATTAAAGAAAAAACTTCTCCCTCGCTGAAATATGTTCATTTGCTGAAAATCAACAAAACCACGAAAAGTTCTGGTATTTGAAGATAAAATCTTTTTGCTTTGAAGAAGAAAGATCTAGCTGACTGAAATAAGTTCATAAGATGAAAACTAACAAAAATTGACAAGAACCACGAAAAGTTCTTCTATTTTAAGATAAAATCTGACGCTATTGAAGAAAAAACTTCTAGCTCGCTGAAATATGTTCATTTGCTGAAAATCAACAAAACCACGAAAAGTTCTTGTATTTGAAGATGAAATCTTTTTGCTTTGAAGAAGAAAGATCCAGCTGACTGAAATAAGTTCATAAGATGAAAACCAACAAAAATTGACAAGAACCACGAAAAGTTCTTGTATTTTAAGATAAAATCTGACGCTATTAAAGAAAAAACTTCTCGCTCGCTGAAATATGTTCATTTGCTGAAAATCAACAAAACCACGAAAAGTTCTGGTATTTGAAGATAAAATCTTTTTGCTTTGAAGAAGAAAGATCGAGCTGACTGAAATAAGTTCATTGGATGAAAACCAACAAAAATTGACAATAACCACGAAAAGTTCTTGTATTTTAAGATAAAATCTGACGCTATTAAAGAAAAAACTTCTCCCTCGCTGAAATATGTTCATTTGCTGAAAATCAACAAAACCACGAAAAGTTCTGGTATTTGAAGATAAAATCTTTTTGCTTTGAAGAAGAAAGATCTAGCTGACTGAAATAAGTTCATAAGATGAAAACTAACAAAAATTGACAAGAACCACGAAAAGTTCTTGTATTTTAAGATAAAATTTGACGCTTTTAAAGAAAAAACTTCTCGCTCGCTGAAATATGTTCATTTGCTGAAAATCAACATAACCACGAAAAGTTCTTGTATTTGAAGATAAAATCTTTTTGCTTTGAAGAAGAAAGATCTAGCTGACTGAAATAAGTTCAGAAGATGAAAACTAACAAAAATAGACAAGAACCATGAAAAGTTCTTGTATTTTTAGATAAAATCCAACGCTATTGAAGAAAAAACTTATCGCTCGCTGAAATATGTTCATTTGCTGAAAATCAACAAAACCACGAAAAGTTCTTGTATTTGAAGATAAAATCTTTTTGCTTTGAAGAAGAAAGATCTAGCTGACTGAAATAAGTTCATAAGATGAAAACCAACAAAAATTGAAAAGAACCACGAAAAGTTCTTGTATTTTGAGATAAATTCTGACGCGATTAAAGAAAAAACTTCTCACTCGCTGAAATATGTTCATTTGCTGAAAATCAACAAAACCACGAAAAGTTCTGGTATTTGAAGATAAAATCTTTTTGCTTTGAAGAAGAAAGATCTAGCTGACTGAAATAAGTTCATTGGATGAAAACCAACAAAAATTGACAAGAACCACGAAAAGTTCTTGTATTTTAAGATAAAATCTGACGCTATTAAAGAAAAAACTTCTCCCTCGCTGAAATATGTTCATTTGCTGAAAATCAACAAAACCACGAAAAGTTCTGGTATTTGAAGATAAAATCTTTTTGCTTTGAAGAAGAAAGATCCAGCTGACTGAAATAAGTTCATAAGATGAAAACTAACAAAAATTGACAAGAACCACGAAAAGTTCTTCTATTTTAAGATAAAATCTTACGCTCTTGAAGAAAAAACTTCTAGCTCGCTGAAATATGTTCATTTGCTGAAAATCAACAAAACCACGAAAAGTTCTTGTATTTGAAGATAAAATCTTTTTGCTTTCAAGAGGAAAGATCGAGCTGACTGAAATCAGTTCATAAGATGAAAAGCAACAAAAATTGACAAGAACCACGAAAAGTTCTTGTATTTTAAGATAAAATCTGACGCTATTAAAGAAAAAACTTCTCCCTCGCTGAATTATGTTCATTTGCTGAAAATCAACAAAACCACGAAAAGTTCTTGTATTTGAATATAAATTCTTTTTGCTTTCAAGAAGAAAGATCCAGCTGACTGAAATAAGTTCATGGGATGAAAAACAACAAAAATTGACAAGAACCACGAAATGTTCTTGTATTTTAAGATAAAATCTGACGCTATTGAAGAAAAAACTTCTCGCTCGCTGAAATATGTTCATTTGCTGAAAATCAACAAAACCACGAAAAGTTCTTGTAGTTGAAGATAAAATCTTTTTGCTTTGAAGAAGAAAGATCTAGCTGACTGAAATAAGTTCATAAGATGAAAACCAACAAAAATTGACAAGAACCACGAAAAGTTCTTGTATTTTAAGATAAAATCTGACGCTATTAAAGAAAAAACTTCTCCCTCACTGAAATATGTTCATTTGCTGAAAATCAACAAAACCACGAAAAGTTCTTGTATTTGAAGATAAAATCTTTTTGCTTTCAAGAAGGAAGATCCAGCTGACTGAAATAAGTTCATTGGATGAAAACCAACAAAAATTGACAAGAACCACAAAAAGTTCTTGTATTTTAAGATAAAATCTGACGCTATTAAAGAAAAAACTTCTCCCTCGCTGAAATATGTTCATTTGCTGAAAATCAACAAAACCACGAAAAGTTCTGGTATTTGAAGATAAAATCTTTTTGCTTTGAAGAAGAAAGATCTAGCTGACTGAAATAAGTTCATAAGATGAAAACTAACAAAAATTGACAAGAACCACGAAAAGTTCTTCTATTTTAAGATAAAATCTTACGCTATTGAAGAAAAAACTTCTAGCTCGCTGAAATATGTTCATTTGCTGAAAATCAACAAAACCACGAAAAGTTCTTGTATTTGAAGATGAAATCTTTTTGCTTTGAAGAAGAAAGATCCAGCTGACTGAAATAAGTTCATAAGATGAAAACCAATAAAAATTGACAAGAACCACGAAAAGTTCTTGTATTTTAAGATAAAATCTGACGCTATTAAAGAAAAAACTTCTCGCTCGCTGAAATATGTTCATTTGCTGAAAATCAACAAAACCACGAAAAGTTCTGGTATTTGAAGATAAAATCTTTTTGCTTTGAAGAAGAAAGATCGAGCTGACTGAAATAAGTTCATTGGATGAAAACCAACAAAAATTGACAATAACCACGAAAAGTTCTTGTATTTTAAGATAAAATCTGACGCTATTAAAGAAAAAACTTCTCCCTCGCTGAAATATGTTCATTTGCTGAAAATCAAGAAAACCACGAAAAGTTCTGGTATTTGAAGATAAAATCTTTTTGCTTTGAAGAAGAAAGATCTAGCTGACTGAAATAAGTTCATAAGATGAAAACTAACAAAAATAGACAAGAACCATGAAAAGTTCTTGTATTTTGAGATAAAATCCAACGCTATTGAAGAAAAAACTTATCGCTCGCTGAAATATGTTCATTTGCTGAAAATCAACAAAACCACGAAAAGTTCTTGTATTTGAAGATGAAATCTTTTTGCTTTGAAGAAGAAAGAGCCAGCTGACTGAAATAAGTTCATAAGATGAAAACCAACAAAAATTGACAAGAACCACGAAAAGTTCTTGTATTTTAAGATAAAATCTGACGCTATTAAAGAAAAAACTTCTCGCTCGCTGAAATATGTTCATTTGCTGAAAATCAACAAAACCACGAAAAGTTCTGGTATTTGAAGAAAAAATCTTTTTGCTTTGAAGAAGAAAGATCTAGCTGACTGAAATAAGTTCATTGGATGAAAACCAACAAAAATTGACAAGAACCACGAAAAGTTCTTGTATTTTAAGATAAAATCTGACGCTATTAAAGAAAAAACTTCTCCCTCGCTGAAATATGTTCATTTGCTGAAAATCAACAAAACCACGAAAAGTTCTGGTATTTGAAGATAAAATCTTTTTGCTTTGAAGAAGAAAGATCTAGCTGACTGAAAGAAGTTCATAAGATGAAAACTAACAAAAATTGACAAGAACCACGAAAAGTTCTTCTATTTTAAGATAAAATCTGACGCTATTGAAGAAAAAACTTCTAGCTCGCTGAAATATGTTCATTTGCTGAAAATCAACAAAACCACGAAAAGTTCTTGTATTTGAAGATGAAATCTTTTTGCTTTGAAGAAGAAAGATCCAGCTGACTGAAATAAGTTCATAAGATGAAAACCAACAAAAATTGACAAGAACCACGAAAAGTTCTTGTATTTTAAGATAAAATCTGACGCTATTAAAGAAAAAACTTCTCGCTCGCTGAAATATGTTCATTTGCTGAAAATCAACAAAACCACGAAAAGTTCTGGTATTTGAAGATAAAATCTTTTTGCTTTGAAGAAGAAAGATCGAGCTGACTGAAATAAGTTCATTGGATGAAAACCAACAAAAATTGACAATAACCACGAAAAGTTCTTGTATTTTAAGATAAAATCTGACGCTATTAAAGAAAAAACTTCTCCCTCGCTGAAATATGTTCATTTGCTGAAAATCAACAAAACCACGAAAAGTTCTGGTATTTGAAGATAAAATCTTTTTGCTTTGAAGAAGAAAGATCTAGCTGACTGAAATAAGTTCATAAGATGAAAACTAACAAAAATTGACAAGAACCACGAAAAGTTCTTGTATTTTAAGATAAAATTTGACGCTTTTAAAGAAAAAACTTCTCGCTCGCTGAAATATGTTCATTTGCTGAAAATCAACATAATCACGAAAAGTTCTTGTATTTGAAGATAAAATCTTTTTGCTTTGAAGAAGAAAGATCTAGCTGACTGAAATAAGTTCAGAAGATGAAAACTAACAAAAATAGACAAGAACCATGAAATGTTCTTGTATTTTTAGATAAAATCCAACGCTATTGAAGAAAAAACTTATCGCTCGCTGAAATATGTTCATTTGCTGAAAATCAACAAAACCACGAAAAGTTCTTGTATTTGAAGATAAAATCTTTTTGCTTTGAAGAAGAAAGATCTAGCTGACTGAAATAAGTTCATAAGATGAAAACCAACAAAAATTGAAAAGAACCACGAAAAGTTCTTGTATTTTGAGATAAATTCTGACGCGATTAAAGAAAAAACTTCTCACTCGCTGAAATATGTTCATTTGCTGAAAATCAACAAAACCACGAAAAGTTCTGGTATTTGAAGTTAAAATCTTTTTGCTTTGAAGAAGAAAGATCTAGCTGACTGAAATAAGTTCATTGGATAAAAACCAACAAAAATTGACAAGAACCACGAAAAGTTCTTGTATTTTAAGATAAAATCTGACGCTATTAAAGAAAAAACTTCTCCCTCGCTGAAATATGTTCATTTGCTGAAAATCAACAAAACCACGAAAAGTTCTGGTATTTGAAGATAAAATCTTTTTGCTTTGAAGAAGAAAGATCCAGCTGACTGAAATAAGTTCATAAGATGAAAACTAACAAAAATTGACAAGAACCACGAAAAGTTCTTCTATTTTAAGATAAAATCTTACGCTCTTGAAGAAAAAACTTCTAGCTCGCTGAAATATGTTCATTTGCTGAAAATCAACAATACCACGAAAAGTTCTTGTATTTGAAGATAAAATCTTTTTGCTTTCAAGAGGAAAGATCTAGCTGACTGAAATCAGTTCATAAGATGAAAACCAATAAAAATTGACAAGAACCACGAAAAGTTCTTGTATTTTAAGATAAAATCTGACGCTATTAAAGAAAAAACTTCTCCCTCGCTGAATTATGTTCATTTGCTGTAAATCAACAAAACCACGAAAAGTTCTTGTATTTGAATATAAATTCTTTTTGCTTTCAAGAAGAAAGATCCAGCTGACTGAAATAAGTTCATGGGATGAAAAACAACAAAAATTGACAAGAACCACGAAATGTTCTTGTATTTTAAGATAAAATCTGACGCTATTGAAGAAAAAACTTCTCGCTCGCTGAAATATGTTCATTTGCTGAAAATCAACAAAACCACGAAAAGTTCTTGTAGTTGAAGATAAAATCTTTTTGCTTTGAAGAAGAAAGATCTAGCTGACTGAAATAAGTTCATAAGATGAAAACCAACAAAAATTGACAAGAACCACGAAAAGTTCTTGTATTTTAAGATAAAATCTGACGCTATTAAAGAAAAAACTTCTCCCTCACTGAAATATGTTCATTTGCTGAAAATCAACAAAACCACGAAAAGTTCTTGTATTTGAAGATAAAATCTTTTTGCTTTCAAGAAGGAAGATCCAGCTGACTGAAATAAGTTCATTGGATGAAAACCAACAAAAATTGACAAGAACCACGAAAAGTTCTTGTATTTTAAGATAAAATCTGACGCGATTAAAGAAAAAACTTCTCGCTCGCTGAAATATGTTCATTTGCTGAAAATGAACAAAACCACGAAAAGTTCTGGTATTTGAAGATAAAATCTTTTTGCTTTGAAGAAGAAAGATCTAGCTGACTGAAATAAGTTCATAAGATGAAAACTAACAAAAATTGACAAGAACCACGAAAAGTTCTTCTATTTTAAGATAAAATCTTACACTATTGAAGAAAAAACTTCTAGCTCGCTGAAATATGTTCATTTGCTGAAAATCAACAAAACCACGAAAAGTTCTTGTATTTGAAGATGAAATCTTTTTGCTTTGAAGAAGAAAGATCCAGCTGACTGAAATAAGTTCATAAGATGAAAACCAACAAAAATTGACAAGAACCACGAAAAGTTCTTGTATTTTAAGATAAAATCTGACGCTATTAAAGAAAAAACTTCTCGCTCGCTGAAATATGTTCATTTGCTGAAAATCAACAAAACCACGAAAAGTTCTGGTATTTGAAGATAAAATCTTTTTGCTTTGAAGAAGAAAGATCTCGCTGACTGAAATAAGTTCATAAGATGAAAACTAACAAAAATTGACAAGAACCACGAAAAGTTCTTCTATTTTAAGATAAAATCTTACGCTATTGAAGAAAAAACTTCTAGCTCGCTGAAATATGTTCATTTGCTGAAAATCAACAAAACCACGAAAATTTCTTGTATTTGAAGATGAAATCTTTTTGCTTTGAAGAAGAAAGATCCAGCTGACTGAAATAAGTTCATAAGATGAAAACCAACAAAAATTGACAAGAACCACGAAAAGTTCTTGTATTTTAAGATAAAATCTGATGCTATTAAAGAAAAAACTTCTCGCTCGCTGAAGTATGTTCATTTGCTGAAAATCAACAAAACCACAAAAAGTTCTGGTATTTGAAGATAAAATCTTTTTGCATTAAAGAAGAAAGATCCAGCTGACTGAAATAAGTGCATTTGATGAAAACCAACAAAAATTGACAAGAACCACGAAAAGTTCTTGTATTTTAAGATAAAATCTTAAGCTATTAAAGAAAAAACTTCCAGCTCGCTGAAATATGTTCATTTGCTGAAATTCAAAAAAACCACGAAAAGTTCTTGTATTTGAAGAAAACATGTTTTTGCATGAAAGAAGAAAGATCCAGCTGACTGAAATAAGTTCATTTGATGAAAACCAACAAAGATTGATCAGAACAACGAAAAGTTCTTGTATTTTAAGATAAAATCTTGAGCTATTAAAGAAAAAACTTCCAGCTCGCTGAAATATGTTCATTTGCTGAAAACCAACAAAACAACGAAAAGATCTTGTATTTGATGATAAAATCTTTTTGCTTTGAAGAAGGAAGATCTTGCTGACTGAAATAAGTTAAATAGATGAAAACCAACAAAAATTGACAAGAACCACGAAAAGTTCTTGTATTTTAAGATAAAATCTTAAGCTATTAAAGAAAAAACTTCTCCCTCGCTGAAATATGTTCATTTGATGAAATTCCAACAAAACCACGAAAAGTACTTGTATTTGAAGATAAATACTTTTTGCATTAAAGAAGAAAGATGCAGCTGACTGAAATAAGTGCATTAGATGAAAACCAACAAAAATTGACAAGAACCACGAAAAGTTGTTGTTTTTTAACATAAAATCTTAAGCTATTAAAGAAAAAACTTATAGCTCGCTGAAATATGTTCCTTTGCTGAAAACCAACAAAACCACGAAAAGTTCTTGTATTTGAAGATAAGACCTTTTTGCATTAAAGAAGAAAGCTCCAGCTGACTGAAGTAAGTTCATCAGATGAAAACCAACAAAAATTGACAAGAACCACGAAAAGTTCTTGTATTTTAAGGTAAAATCTTAAGCTATTAAAGAAAAAACTTCCAGCTCGCTGAAATATGTTCATTTGCTGAAATCCAACAAATCCACGAAAAGTACTTGTATTTGAAGATAAAATCTTTTTGCATTAAAAAAGAAAGATGCAGCTGACTCAAATAAGTGCATTAGATGAAAACCAACAAAAATTGACAAGAACCACGAAAAGTTGTTGTTTTTTAACATAAAATCTTAAGCTATTAAAGAAAAAACTTCGACCTCGCTGAAATATGTTGATTTGCTGAAAACCAACAATACCACGAAAAGTTCTTGTATTTGAAGATAAAATCGTTTTGCATTAAAGAAGAAAGATCCAGCTGACAGAAATTGTGAGACGAAAACCAACAAAAATTGACAAGAACCACGAAAAGTTCTTGTTTTTTAACATAAAATCTTGCGCTATTAAAGAGAAAACCTCCAGCTCGCTGAAATATGTTCATTTGCTGAAATCCAACAAATCCACGATAAGTACTTGTATTTGAAGATAAAATCTTTTTGCTTTAAAGAAGAAAGATCCAGCTGACTCAAATAAGTGCATTAGATGAAAACCAACAAAAATTGACAAGAACCGCGAAAAGTTCTTGTATTTTAAGTTAAAATCTTCAGCTATTGAAGAAAAAACTTCCAGCTCGCTGAAATATGCTCATTTGCTGAAAAGCAACAAAACCACGAAAAGTTCTTGTATTTGAAGATAAAATCTTTTTGCATTGAAGAATAAAGATCCAGCTGACTGAAATAAGTTCATTTCATGAAAACCAACAAAAATTGACCAGAACCACGAAAGGTTCTTGTATTTTAAGATAAAATCTCAAGCTATGAAAGAAAAAACTTCTCGCTCGCTGAAATATGTTCATTTGCTGAAATCCAACAAAACCACGAAAAGTTCTTGTATTTTAAGATAAAATCTTGAGCTATTGAAGAAAAAACTTCCAGCTCGCTGAAATATGTTCATTTGCTGAAAACCAACAAAACCACGAAATGTTCTTGTATTTGAAGATAAGACCTTTTTGCATAAAGAAGAAAGCACAAGCTGACTGAAATAAGTTCATTAGATGAAAACCAACAAAAATTGATAAGAACCATGAAAAGTTCTTGTATTTTAAGATAAAATCTTAAGCTATTGAAGTAAAAACTTCCAGCTCGCTTAAATATGTACATTTGCAGAAAACCTACAAAACCACGAAATGTTCTTGCATTTGAGGATAAAATCTTTTTGCATTAAAGAAGATCCAGCTGACTGAAATAAGTTCATTGGATGAAAACCAACAAAAATTGAGAAGAACCGCGAAAAGTTCTTGTATTTTAAGATAAAATCTTACGCTATTCATGAAAAAACTTCTTGCTCTCTGAAATATGTTCATTTGCTGAAAACCAAAAAAACCACGAAAAGTTCTTGTATTTGAAGATAAAATCTTTTTGCTTTGAAGAAGAAAGATCTCGCTGACTGAAATAAGTTCATCAGATGAAAACCAACAAAAATTGACCAGAACAACGAAAAGTTCATGTATTTGAAGATAAAATCTTTTTGCATTAAAGAAGAAAGATCCAGCTGACTCAAATAAGTGCATTAGATGAAAACCAACAAAAATTGACAAGAACCACGAAAAGTTCTTGTATTTTAAGATAAAATCTTAAGCTATTAAAGAAAAAACTTCGACCTCGCTGAAAGATGTTCATTTGCTGAAAACCAACAAAACCACGAAAAGTTCTTTTGTTTGAAGATAAAATCTTTTTGCATTAAAGAAGAAAGATCCAGCTGACTGAAATTGTGAGATGAAAACCAACAAAAATTTAAAAGAACCACGAAAAGTTCTTGTATTTTAAGATAAAATCCTATGCTATTAAAGAAAAAACTTCTCGCTCGCTGAAACATGTTCATTTGCTGAAATTCAAAAAAACCACGAAAAGTTCTTGTATTTGAAGATAAAATCTTTTTGCTTTGAAGAAGAAAGATCCAGCTGACTGAAATAAGTTCATTGGATGAAAACCAACAAAAATTGACCAGAACCACGAAAGGTTCTTGCATTTTTAGATAAAATCTGAAACTATCAAAGAAAAACTTCTCGCTCGCTGAAATATGTTCATTTGCTGAAAACCAACAAAACGACGAAAAGTTCTTGTATTTGAAGATAACATCTTTTTGCATTAAAGAAGAAAGATCTTGCGGAGTGAAAAATGTTCATTAGATGAAAAACAACAAAAATTGATCAGAACCACGAAAAGTTCTTGTATTTGAAGATGAAATCTTAAGCTATTAAAGAAAAAACTTATAGCTCACTGAAATATGTTCATTTGCTGAAATTCAAAAAAACGACGAAAAGTTCTTGTATTTGAAGATAACATCTTTTTGCATGAAAGAAGAAAGATCTTGCGGACTGAAAAATGTTCATTGGATGAAAAACAACAAAAATTGATCAGAACCACGAAAAGTTCTTGTATTTGAAGATGAAATCTTAAGCTAATGAAGAAAAAATTTCCAGCCCGCTGAAATATACTCATTTGCTGAAAACCAACAAAGCCATGAAAAGTTCTTCTATTTGAAGATAAAATCTTTTTGCATTGAAGAAGAAAGATCCAGCTGACTGAAATAAGTTCATTGCATGAAAACCAACAAAAATTGACCAGAACCACGAAAGGTTCTTGTATTTTAAGATAAAATCTGAAACTATGAAAGAAAAAACTTCCAGCTCGCTGAAATATGCTCATTTGCTGAAAACCAACAAAACCATGAAAAGTTCTTGTATTTGAAGATAAAATCTTTTTGCATTGAAGAAGAAAGATCCAGCTGACTGAAATAAGTTCATTGCATGAAAACCAACAAAAATTGACCAGAACCACGAAAGGTTCTTGTATTTTAAGATAAAATCTGAAACTATGAAAGAAAAAACTTCTCGCTGGCTGAAATATGTTCATTTGCTGAAATCCAACAAAACCACGAAAAGTTCTTGTATTTCAAGATAAAATCTTGAGCGATTGAAGAAAAAACTTCCATCTCGCTGAAATATGTTCATTTGCTGAAAACCAAAAAAATCACGAAAAGTTCTTGTATTTGAAGACAAAATCTTTTTGCATTAAAGAAGAAAGATCCAGCTGACTGAAATTGTTAGATGAAAACCAACAAAAATTTACAAGAACCACGAAAAGTTCTTGTATTTTAAGATAAAATCCTATGCTATAAAAGAAGAAACTTCTCGCTCGCTGAAATATGTTCATTTGCTGAAAACCAACAAAACCACGAAAAGTTCTTGTATTTGAAGATAAAATCTTTTTGCTTTGAAGAAGAAAGATCCAGCTGACTGAAATAAGTTCATTGGATCAAAACCAACAAAAATTGAGAAGAACCACGAAAATTTCTTGTATTTGAAGATGAAATCTTAAGCTATTAAAGAAAAAACTTATCGCTCGCTGAAATATGTTCATTTGCTGAAATTCAAAAAAACCACGAAAAGTTCTTGTATTTGAAGATAAAATCTTTTTGCATTGAAGAAGAAAGATCCAGCTGACTGAAATAAGTTCATTGGATGAAAACCAACAAAAATTGACCAGAACCACGAAAGGTTCTTGTATTTTAAGATAAAATCTGAAACTATGAAAGAAAAAACTTCTCGCTGGCTGAAATATGTTCATTTGCTGAAATCCAACAAATCCACGATAAGTACTTGTATTTGAAGATAAAATCTTTTTGCATTAAAGAAGAAAGATCCAGCTGAATCAAAGAAGTGCAGTAGATGAAAACCAACAAAAATTGACAAGAACCACGAAAAGGTCTTGTATTTTAAGATAAAATCTCAAGCTATTGAAGAAAAAACATCCAGCTCGCTGAAATATGCTCATTTGCTGAAAAGCAACAAAACCACGAAAAGTTCTTGTATTTGAAGATAAAATCTTTTTGCTTTGAAGAATAAAGATCCAGCTGACTGAAATAAGTTCATTTCATGAAAACCAACAAAAATTGACCAGAACCACGAAAGGTTCTTGTATTTTAAGAAAAAATCTCAAGCTATGAAAGAAAAAACTTCTCGCTCGCTGAAATATGTTCATTTGCTGAAATCCAACAAAACCACGAAAAGTTCTTGTATTTTAAGATAAAATCTTGAGCTATTGAAGGTAAAACTTCCAGCTCGCTGAAATATGTTCATTTGCTGATAGCCAACAAAACCACGAAAAGTTCTTGTATTTGAAGATAAGACCTTTTTGCATAAAGAAGAAAGCACAAGCTGACTGAAATAAGTTCATTAGATGAAAACCAACAAAAATTGATAAGAACCATGAAAAGTTTTTGTATTTTAAGATAAAATCTGAAGCGATTGAAGTAAAAACTTCCAGCTCGCTTAAACCAACAAAACCACGAAATGTTCTTGTATTTGAGAATAAAATCTTTTTGCATTAAAGAAGATCCAGCTGACTGAAATAAGTTCATTGAATGAAAACCAACAAAAATTGAGAAGAACCGTGAAAAGTTCTTGTATTTTAAGATAAAATCTTACGCTATTAATGAAAAAACTTCTTGCTCTCTGAAATATGTTAATTTGCTGAAAACCAAAAAAACCACGAAAAGTTCTTGTATTTGAAGATAAAATCTTTTTGCATTGAAGAAGAAAGATCCAGCTGACTGAAATAAGTTCATTGCATGAAAACCAACAAAAATTGACCAGAACAACGAAAAGTTCATGTATTTGAAGATAAAATCTTATTGCATTAAAGAAGATGTAGCTTCCTGAAATAAGTTCATTGGATGAAAACCAATAATCATTGACAAGAAACACGAAATGTTCTTGTATTTTAAGATAAAATCTTCCGCTATTAAAGAAAAAATTCCAGCTTGCTGAAATATGTTCATTTGCTGAAAACCAACAAAACCACGAAAAGTTCTTGTATTTGAAGATAAAATCTTTTTGCATTGAAGAAAAAAGATCAAGCTGACTGAAATAAGTTCATCAGATGAAAACCAACAAAAATTGACAAGAACCATGAAAAGTTCTTGTATTTTAAGATAAAATCTTAAGCTATCAAAGAAAAAACTTCTCGCTCGCTGAAATATGTTCATTTGCTGAAAACCAACAAAACCACGAAAAGTTCTTGTATTTGAAGATAAAATCTTTTTGCATTGAAGAAGAAAGATCCAGCTGACTGAAATAAGTTCATTGCATGAAAACCAACAAAAATTGACCAGAACCACGAAAGGTTCTTGTATTTTAAGATAAAATCTGAAACTATGAAAGAAAAAACTTCTCGCTGGCTGAAATATGTTCACTTGCTGAAATCCAACAAAACCACGAAAAGTTCTCGTATTTCAAGATAAAGTCTTGAGCGATTGAAGAAAAAACTTCCATCTCGCTGAAATATGTTCATTTGCTGAAAACCAACAAAACCACGAAAAGTTCTTGTATTTGAAGATAAAACCTTTTTGCATTAAAGAAGAAAGCTCCAGCTGACTGAAATAAGTTCATCAGATGAAAACCAACAAAAATTGACCAGAACCACGAAAAGTTGTTGTATTTTTAGATAAAATCTTACGCGATTAAAGAAAAAACTTCCAGCTCGATGAAATATGTTCATTTGCTGAAAACCAACAAAAACACGAAAAGTTATTGTATTTGAAGATAAAATGTTTTTGCTTTGAAGAAGAAAGATCTAGCTGACTGAAATAAGTTCATTGGATGAAAACCAACAAAAATTGACAAGAACCACGAAAAGGTCTTGTATTTTAAGATAAAATCTTATGGAATTGAAGAAAAAACTTCCAGCTCGCTGAAATATGCTCATTTGCTGAAAAGCAACAAAACCACGAAAAGTTCTTGTATTTGAAGATAAAATCTTTTTGCATTAAAGAAAAAAGATCAAGCTGACTGAAATAAGTTCATCAGATGAAAACCAACAAAAATTGACAAGAACCATGAAAAGTTCTTGTATTTTAAGATAAAGTCTTAAACTATCATAGAAAAAACTTCTCGCTCGCTGAAATATGTTCATTTGCTGAAAACCAACAAAACCACGAGAAGTTCTTGTATTTGAAGATAACATCTTTTTGCATTAAAGAAGAAAGATCTTGCGGACTGAAAAATGTTCATTAGATGAAAAACAACAAAAATTGATCAGAACCACGAAAAGTTCTTGTATTTGAAGATGAAATCTTAAGCTATTAAAGAAAAAACTTATAGCTCGCTGAAATATGTTCATTTGCTGAAATTCAAAAAAACCACGAAAAGTTCTTGTATTTGAAGATAAAATCTTTTTGCATTAAAGAAAAAAGATCAAGCTGACTGAAATAAGTTCATTAGATGAAAACCAACAAAAATTGACAAGAACCACGAAAAGTTCTTGTATTTTAAGATAAAATCTTAAACTATCAAAGAAAAAACTTCTCGCTCGCTGAAATATGTCCATTTGCTGAAATACAACAAAACCACGAAAAGTTCTTGTATTTGAAGATAAAATCTTTTTGCTTTGAAGAAGAAAGATCTAGCTGACTGAAATAAGTTCATTAGATCAAAACCAACAAAAATTGACAAGAACCACGAAAAGTTCTTGTATTTTAAGATAAAATCTTGAGCTATTAATGAACAAAGTTCCAGCTCGCTGAAATATGTTCATTTGCTGAAAACCAACAAAACCACGAAAAGATCTTGTATTTGAAGATAAAACCTTTTTGCATTGAAGAAGAATGCTCCAGCTGACTGAAATAAGTTCATAAGATGAAAACCAACAAAAATTGACAAGAACCACGAAAAGTTCTTGTATTTTAAGATAAAATCTTACGCTATTCATGAAAAAACTTCCAGCTCGCTGAAATATGCTCATTTGCTGAAAACCAACAAAACCACGAAAAGTTCTTGTGTTTGAAGATAAAATCTTTTTGCATTGAAGAAGAACGATCTGGCTGACTGAGATAAGTTCATTCGATCAAAACCAACAAAAATTGACAAGAACCACGAAAAGTTCTTGTATTTTAAGATAAAATCTTAAGCTAATGAAGAAAAAACTTCCAGCTCGCTGAACTATGCTCATTTGCTGAAAATCAACAAAACCACGAAAAGTTCTTGTATTTGAAGATAAAATCTTTTTGCATTGAAGAAGAAAGATCCAGCTGACTGAAATAAGTTCATTGGATGAAAACCAACAAAAATTGACCAGAACCACGAAAGGTTCTTGTATTTTAAGATAAAATCTGAAACTATGAAAGAAAAAACTTCTCGCTGGCTGAAATATGTTCATTTGCTGAAATCCAAAAAACCACGAAAAGTTCTTGTATTTCAAGATAAAATCTTGAGCGATTGAAGAAAAAACTTCCATCTCGCTGAAATATGTTCATTTGCTGAAAACCAACAAAATCACGAAAAGTTCTTGAATTTGAAGATAAAATCTTTTTGCATTAAAGAAGAAAGATCCAGCTGACTGAAATTGTTAGATGAAAACCAACAAAAATTTACAAGAACCACGAAAAGTTCTTGTATTTTAAGATAAAATCCTATGCTATAAAAGAAAAAACTTCTAGCTCGCTGAAATATGTTCATTTGCTGAAAACCAACAAAACCACGAAAAGTTCTTGTATTTGAAGATAAAATCTTTTTGCTTTGAAGAAGAAAGATCCAGCTGACTGAAATAAGTTCATTGCATGAAAACCAACAAAAATTGACCAGAACCACGAAAGGTTCTTGTATTTTAAGATAAAATCTGAAACTATGAAAGAAAAAACTTCTCGCTGGCTGAAATATGTTCACTTGCTGAAATCCAACAAAACCACGAAAAGTTCTCGTATTTCAAGATAAAGTCTTGAGCGATTGAAGAAAAAACTTCCATCTCGCTGAAATATGTTCATTTGCTGAAAACCAACAAAACCACGAAAAGTTCTTGTATTTGAAGATAAAACCTTTTTGCATTAAAGAAGAAAGCTCCAGCTGACTGAAATAAGTTCATCAGATGAAAACCAACAAAAATTGACCAGAACCACGAAAAGTTGTTGTATTTTTAGATAAAATCTTACGCGATTAAAGAAAAAACTTCCAGCTCGATGAAATATGTTCATTTGCTGAAAACCAACAAAAACACGAAAAGTTATTGTATTTGAAGATAAAATGTTTTTGCTTTGAAGAAGAAAGATCTAGCTGACTGAAATAAGTTCATTGGATGAAAACCAACAAAAATTGACAAGAACCACGAAAAGGTCTTGTATTTTAAGATAAAATCTTATGGAATTGAAGAAAAAACTTCCAGCTCGCTGAAATATGCTCATTTGCTGAAAAGCAACAAAACCACGAAAAGTTCTTGTATTTGAAGATAAAATCTTTTTGCATTAAAGAAAAAAGATCAAGCTGACTGAAATAAGTTCATCAGATGAAAACCAACAAAAATTGACAAGAACCATGAAAAGTTCTTGTATTTTAAGATAAAGTCTTAAACTATCATAGAAAAAACTTCTCGCTCGCTGAAATATGTTCATTTGCTGAAAACCAACAAAACCACGAGAAGTTCTTGTATTTGAAGATAACATCTTTTTGCATTAAAGAAGAAAGATCTTGCGGACTGAAAAATGTTCATTAGATGAAAAACAACAAAAATTGATCAGAACCACGAAAAGTTCTTGTATTTGAAGATGAAATCTTAAGCTATTAAAGAAAAAACTTATAGCTCGCTGAAATATGTTCATTTGCTGAAATTCAAAAAAACCACGAAAAGTTCTTGTATTTGAAGATAAAATCTTTTTGCATTAAAGAAAAAAGATCAAGCTGACTGAAATAAGTTCATTAGATGAAAACCAACAAAAATTGACAAGAACCACGAAAAGTTCTTGTATTTTAAGATAAAATCTTAAACTATCAAAGAAAAAACTTCTCGCTCGCTGAAATATGTCCATTTGCTGAAATACAACAAAACCACGAAAAGTTCTTGTATTTGAAGATAAAATCTTTTTGCTTTGAAGAAGAAAGATCTAGCTGACTGAAATAAGTTCATTAGATCAAAACCAACAAAAATTGACAAGAACCACGAAAAGTTCTTGTATTTTAAGATAAAATCTTGAGCTATTAATGAACAAAGTTCCAGCTCGCTGAAATATGTTCATTTGCTGAAAACCAACAAAACCACGAAAAGATCTTGTATTTGAAGATAAAACCTTTTTGCATTGAAGAAGAATGCTCCAGCTGACTGAAATAAGTTCATAAGATGAAAACCAACAAAAATTGACAAGAACCACGAAAAGTTCTTGTATTTTAAGATAAAATCTTACGCTATTCATGAAAAAACTTCCAGCTCGCTGAAATATGCTCATTTGCTGAAAACCAACAAAACCACGAAAAGTTCTTGTGTTTGAAGATAAAATCTTTTTGCATTGAAGAAGAACGATCTGGCTGACTGAGATAAGTTCATTCGATCAAAACCAACAAAAATTGACAAGAACCACGAAAAGTTCTTGTATTTTAAGATAAAATCTTAAGCTAATGAAGAAAAAACTTCCAGCTCGCTGAACTATGCTCATTTGCTGAAAATCAACAAAACCACGAAAAGTTCTTGTATTTGAAGATAAAATCTTTTTGCATTGAAGAAGAAAGATCCAGCTGACTGAAATAAGTTCATTGGATGAAAACCAACAAAAATTGACCAGAACCACGAAAGGTTCTTGTATTTTAAGATAAAATCTGAAACTATGAAAGAAAAAACTTCTCGCTGGCTGAAATATGTTCATTTGCTGAAATCCAAAAAACCACGAAAAGTTCTTGTATTTCAAGATAAAATCTTGAGCGATTGAAGAAAAAACTTCCATCTCGCTGAAATATGTTCATTTGCTGAAAACCAACAAAATCACGAAAAGTTCTTGAATTTGAAGATAAAATCTTTTTGCATTAAAGAAGAAAGATCCAGCTGACTGAAATTGTTAGATGAAAACCAACAAAAATTTACAAGAACCACGAAAAGTTCTTGTATTTTAAGATAAAATCCTATGCTATAAAAGAAAAAACTTCTAGCTCGCTGAAATATGTTCATTTGCTGAAAACCAACAAAACCACGAAAAGTTCTTGTATTTGAAGATAAAATCTTTTTGCTTTGAAGAAGAAAGATCCAGCTGACTGAAATAAGTTCATTGGATCAAAACCAACAAAAATTGAGAAGAACCACGAAAATTTCTTGTATTTGAAGATGAAATCTTAAGCTATTAAAGAAAAAACTTCCAGCTCGCTGAAATATGTTCATTTGCTGAAAATCAACAAAACCACGAAAAATTCTTGTATTTGAAGATAAAATCTTTTTGCATCAAAGAAGAAAGATCCAGCTGACTGAAATAAGTTCATTGGATGAAAACCAACAAAAATTGACAAGAACCACGAAAAGTTCTTGTATTTTAAGATAAAATCTGACGCTATTAAAGAAAAAACTTCCAGCTCGCTGAAATATGTTCATTTGCTGAAAACCAACAAAACCACGAAAAGTTCTTGTATTTGAAGATAAAATCTTTTTGCTTTGAAGAAGAAAGATCCAGCTGACTGAAATAAGTTCATTGGATCAAAACCAACAAAAATTGAGAAGAACCACGAAAATTTCTTGTATTTGAAGATGAAATCTTAAGCTATTAAAGAAAAAACTTATCGCTCGCTGAAATATGTTCATTTGCTGAAATTCAAAAAAACCACGAAAAGTTCTTGTATTTGAAGATAAAATCTTTTTGCATGAAAGAAAAAAGATCAAGCTGACTGAAATAAGTTCATTAGATGAAAACCAACAAAAATTGACAAGAACCACGAAAAGTTCTTGTATTTTAAGATAAAATCTTAAACTAGCAAAGAAAAAACTTCTCGCTCGCTGAAATATGTCCATTCGCTGAAATACAACAAAACCACGAAAAGTTCTTGTAGTTCAAGATAAAATCTTTTTGCATGAAAGAAGAAAGATCCAATTGACTGAAATAAGTTCATAAGATGAAAACCAACAAAAATTGACAAGAACCACGAAAAGTTCTTGTATTTTAAGATAAAATCTTACGCTATTAATGAAAAAACTTCCAGCTCGCTGAAATATGGTCATTTGCTGAAAACCAACAAAATCACGAAAAGTTCTTGCGTTTGAAGATAAAATCTTTTTGCATTGAAGCAGAAAGATCTGGCTGACTGAGATAAGTTCATTAGATCAAAACCAACAAAAATTGACAAGAACCACGAAAAGTTCTTGTATTTTAAGATAAAATCTTACGCTATTAAAGAAAAACTTACAGCTCGCTGAAATATGTTCATTTGCTGAAAACCAACAAAACCACGAAAAGTTCTTGTATTTGAAGAAAAATTCTTTTTGCTTTGAAGAAGAAAGATCTTGCTGACTGAAATAAGTTCATTGGATGAAAACCAACAAAAATTGAAAAGAACCACGAAAAGTTCTTGTATTTTAAGATAAAATCTTAAGCTAATGAAGAAAAAACTTCCAGCTCGCTGAAATATGCTCATTTGCTGAAAACCAACAAAACCACGAAAAGTTCTTGCATTTGAAGATAAAATCTTTTTGCATTGAAGAAGAAAGATCCAGCTGACTGAAATAAGTTCATTGCATGAAAACCAACAAAAATTGACCAGAACCACGAAAGGTTCTTTTATTTTAAGATAAAATCTGAAACTATGAAAGAAAAAACTTCTCGCTGGCTGAAATATGTTCATTTGCTGAAATCCAACAAAACCACGAAAAGTTCTTGTATTTCAAGATAAATCCTTGAGCGATTGAAGAAAAAACTTCCATCTCGCTGAAATATGTTCATTTGCTGAAAACCAACAAAACCACGAAAAGTTCTTGTATTTGAAGATAAGACCTTTTTGCATTAAAGAAGAAAGATTCAGCTGACTGAAATTGTTTGATGAAAACCAAGAAAAATTTACAAGAACCACGAAAAGTTCTTGTATTTTAAGATAAAATCTTAAACTATCAAAGAAAAAACTTCTCGCTCGCTGAAAGATGTCCATTTGCTGAAATACAACAAAACCACGAAAAGTTCTTGTATTTGAAGATAAAATCTTTTGGCATTGAAGAAGAAAGATCCAGCTGACTGAAATAAGTTAATTGGATGAAAACCAACAAAAATTGACAAGAACCACGAAAAGTTCGTGTATTTTAAGATAAAATCTTAAGCTATTAAAGAAAAAACTTCCAGCTCGCTGAAATATGTTCATTTGCTGAAAACCAACAAAACCACGAAAAGTTCTTGTATTTGAAGATAAAATCTTTTGGCATTGAAGAAGAAAGATCCAGCTGACTGAAATAAGTTAATTGGATGAAAACCAACAAAAATTGACCAGAACCACGAAAGGTTCTTGTATTTGAAGATAAAATCTTAAGCTATGAAAGAAAAAACTTCCAGCTCGCTGAAATATGTTCATTTGCTGAAAACCAACAAAAGCACGAAAAATTCTTGTATTTGAAGATAAAATCTTTTTGCTTTGAAGAAGAAAGATCTCGCTGACTGAAATAAGTTCATCAGATGAAAACCAACAAAAATTGACCAGAACAACGAAAAGTTCATGCATTTGAAGATAAAATCTTTTTGCATTAAAGAAGATCTAGCTTCCTGAAATAAGTTCATTGGATGAAAACGAACAAAAATTGACAAGAAACACGAAATGTTCTTGTATTTTAAGATAAAATCTTACGCTATTGAAGAAAAAACTTCCAGCTCGCTGAAATATGTTCATTTGCTGAAAATCAACAAAACCACGAAAAATTCTTGCATTTGAAGATAAAATCTTTTTGCATCAAAGAAGAAAGATCCAGCTGACTGAAATAAGTTCATTGGATGAAAACCAACAAAAATTGACAAGAACCACGAAAAGTTCTTGTATTTTAAGATAAAATCTTGAGCTGTGAAAAAAAAAACTTCCAGCTCGCTGAAATATGTTCATTTGCTGAAAACCAACAAAACCACGAAAAGTTCTTGTATTTCAAGATAAAATCTTTTTGCATCAAAGAAGAAAGATCCAGCTGACTGAAATAAGTTCAGAGGATCAAAACCAACAAATATTGACAAGAACCACGAAACGTTCTTGTATTTTAAGATAAAATCTTGAGCTATTAATGAACAAAGTTCCAGCTCGCTGAAATATGTTCATTTGCTGAAAACCAACAAAACCACGAAAAGTTCTTGTATTTCAAGATAAAATCTTGAGCGATTGAAGAAAAAACTTCCATCTCGCTGAAATATGTTCATTTGCTGAAAACCAACAAAACCACGAAAAGTTCTTGTATTTGAAGATAAGACCTTTTTGCATTAAAGAAGAAAGATCCAGCTGACTGAAATTGTTAGATGAAAACCAACAACAATTTACAAGAACCACGAAAAGTTCTTGTATTTTAAGATAAAATCTTGAGCTATGAAAGAAAAAACTTCTCGCTCGCTGAAAGATGTCCATTTGCTGAAATACAACAAAACCACGAAAAGTTCTTGTATTTGAAGATAAACATTTTTTGCATTAAAGAAGAAAGATCCAGCTGACTGAAATAAGTTCATTGGATGAAAACCAACAAAAATTGACAAGAACCACGAAAAGTTCTTGTATTTTAAGATAAAATCTTGAGCTGTGAAAAAAAAACTTCCAGCTCGCTGAAATATGTTCATTTGCTGAAAACCAACAAAACCACGAAAAGTTCTTGTATTTGAAGTTAAAATCTTTTTGCATCAAAGAAGAAAGATCCAGCTGACTGAAATAAGTTCAGAAGATAAAAACCAACAACAATTGACAAGAACCACGAAAAGTTCTTGTATTTTAAGATAAAATCTTGAGCTGTGAAAAAAAAACTTCCAGCTCGCTGAAATATGTGCATTTGCTGAAAACCAACAAAACCACGAAAAGTTCTTGCACTTGAAGATAAAACCTTTTTGCATTGAAGAAGAATGCTCCAGCTGACTGAAATAAGTTTATTAGATCGAAACCAACAAAAATTAACAAGAACTACGAAAAGTTCTTGTATTTCAAAATAAAATCTTACGCTATTAATGAAAAAACTTCCAGCTCGCTGAAATATGTTCATTTGCTGAAAACCAACAAAACCACGAAAAGTTCTTGTGTTTGAAGATAAAATCTTTTTGCTTTGAAGAAGAAAGATCTAGCTGACTGAAATAAGTTCATTGGATGAAAACCAACAAAAATTGACAAGAACCACGAAACGTTCTTGCATTTAAAGATAAAATCTTAAGCTATTGAAGAAAAAACTTCCAGCTCGCTGAAATATGTTCATTTGCTGAAAACCAACAAAACCACGAAAAGTTCTTGTATTTCAAGATAAAATCTTGAGCGATTGAAGAAAAAACTTCCATCTCGCTGAAATGTGTTCATTTGCTGAAAACCAACAAAACCACGAAAAGTTCTTGTATTTGAAGATAAGACCTTTTTGCATTAAAGAAGAAAGATCCAGCTGACTGAAATTGTTAGATGAAAACCAACAACAATTTACAAGAACCACGAAAAGTTCTTGTATTTTAAGATAAAATCTTAAACTATCAAAGAAAAAACTTCCAGCTCGCTGAAATATGTTCATTTGCTGAAAACCAACAAAAGCACGAAAAATTCTTGTATTTGAAGATAAAATCTTTTTGCTTTGAAGAAGAAAGATCTCGCTGACTGAAATAAGTTCATCAGATGAAAACCAACAAAAATTGACCAGAACAACGAAAAGTTCATGTATTTGAAGATAAAATCTTTTTGCATTAAAGAAGATCTGGCTTCCTGAAATAAGTTCATTGGATGAAAACGAACAAAAATTGACAAGAAACACGAAATGTTCTTGTATTTTAAGATAAAATCTTACGCTATTAAAGAAAAAACTTCCAGCTCGCTGAAATATGTTCATTTGCTGAAAACCAACAAAACCACGAACAATTCTTGTATTTGAAGATAAAATCTTTTTGCATCAAAGAAGAAAGATCCAGCTGACTGAAATAAGTTCATAAGATGAAAACCAACAAAAATTGACAATAACCACGAAAAGTTCTTGTATTTTAAGATAAAATCTTAAGCTATTAAAGAAAAAACTTCCAGCTCGCTGAAATATGTTCATTTGCTGAAATCCAACAAAACCACGAAAAGTTCTTGTATTTGAAGATAAACATTTTTTGCATTAAAGAAGAAAGATCCAGCTGACTGAAATAAGTTCATTGGATGAAAACCAACAAAAATTGACAAGAACCACGAAAAGTTCTTGTATTTTAAGATAAAATCTTGAGCTGTGAAAAAAAAACTTCCAGCTCGCTGAAATATGTTCATTTGCTGAAAACCAACAAAACCACGAAAAGTTCTTGTATTTGAAGTTAAAATCTTTTTGCATCAAAGAAGAAAGATCCAGCTGACTGAAATAAGTTCAGAAGATGAAAACCAACAACAATTGACAAGAACCACGAAAAGTTCTTGTATTTTAAGATAAAATCTTGAGCTATTAATGAACAAAGTTCCAGCTCGCTGAAATATGTGCATTTGCTGAAAACCAACAAAACCACGAAAAGTTCTTGCACTTGAAGATAAAACCTTTTTGCATTGAAGAAGAATGCTCCAGCTGACTGAAATAAGTTCATTGGATCATAACCAACAAAAATTGACAAGAACCACGAAAAGGTCTTGTATTTTAAGATAAAATCTTACGCGATTAATGAAAAAACTTCCAGCTCGCTGAAATATGTTCATTTGCTGAAAACCAACAAAACCATGAAAAGTTCTTGTGTTTGAAGAAAAAATCTTTTTGCTTTGAAGAAGAAAGATTTAGCTGACTGAAATAGGTTCTTTGGATGAAAACCAACAAAAATTGAGAAGAACCACGAAAAGTTCTTGTATTTTAAGATAAAATCTTAAGCTATTGAAGAAAAAACTTCCAACTCGCTGAAATATGCTCATTTGCTGAAAACCAACAAAACCACGAAAAGTTCTTGTATTTCAAGATAAAATCTTGAGCGATTGAAGAAAAAACTTCCATCTCGCTGAAATATGTTCATTTGCTGAAAACCAACAAAACCACGAAAAGTTCTTGTATTTGAAGATAAGACCTTTTTGCATTAAAGAAGAAAGATCCAGCTGACTGAAATTGTTAGATGAAAACCAACAACAATTTACAAGAACCACGAAAAGTTCTTGTATTTTAAGATAAAATCTTAAACTATCAAAGAAAAAACTTCTCGCTCGCTGAAAGATGTCCATTTGCTGAAATACAACAAAACCACGAAAAGTTCTTGTATTTGAAGATAAAATCTTTTTGCTTTGAAGAAGAAAGATCTCGCTGACTGAAATAAGTTCATTAGATCGAAACCAACAAAAATTGACAAGAACTACGAAAAGTTCTTGTATTTTAAGATAAAACCTTGAGCTATTAAAGAAAAAACTTCCAGCTCGCTGAAATATGTTCATTTGCTGAAAACCAACAAAACCACAAAAAGTTCTTGTATTTGAAGATAAAACCTTTTTGCATTAAAGAAGAAAGCTCCAGCTGACTTCAATAAGTTCATCAAATGAAAACCAACAAAAATTAACAAGAACCACGAAAAGGTCTTGTATTTTAAGATAAAATCTTACGCTATTAATGAAAAAACTTCCAGCTCGCTGAAATATGTTCATTTGCTGAAAACCAACAAAACCACGAAAAGTTCTTGTGTTTGAAGATAAAATCTTTTTGCTTTGAAGAAGAAAGATCTAGCTGACTGAAATAAGTTCATTGGATGAAAACCAACAAAAATTGACAAGAACCACGAAAAGTTCTTGTATTTTATGATAAAATCTTAAGCTATTGAAGAAAAAACTTCCAGCTCGCTGAAATATGCTCCTTTGCTGAAAACCAAGAAAACCACGAAAAGATCTTGTATTTGAAGATAAAATCTTTTTGCATGAAAGAAGAAAGATCCAGTTGACTGAAATAAGTTCATAAGATGAAAACCAACAAAAATTGACAAGAACCACGAAAAGTTCTTGCATTTTAGGATAAAATCTTATGCTATTAATGAAAAAACTTCCAGATCGCTGAAATATGGTCATTTGCTGAAAACCAACAAAACCACGAAAAGTTCTTGCATTTGAAGAAAAATTCTTTTTGCTTTGAAGAAGAAAGATCTAGCTGACTGAAATAAGTTCATTGGATGAAAACCAACAAAAATTGACAAGAACCACGAAAAGTTCTTGTATTTTAAGATAAAATCTTAAGCTGATGAAGAAAAAACTTCCAGCTCGCTGAAATATGCTCATTTGCTGAAAACTAACAAAACCACGAAAAGTTCTTGTGTTTGAAGATAAAATCTTTTTGCTTTGAAGAAGAAAGATCTCGCTTCCTGAAATATGTTCATTGGATGAAAACGAACAAAAATTGACAAGAAACACGAAATGTTCTTGTATTTTAAGATAAAATCTTAAGCTATTAAAGAAAAAACTTCCAGCTCGCTGAAACATGTTCATTTGCTGAAATCCAACAAAACCACGAAAAGTTCTTGTATTTGAAGAAAACAGGTTTTTGCATGAAAGAAGAAAGATCCAGCTGACTGAAATGAGTTCATTTGATGAAAACCAACAAAAATTGATCAGAACAACGAAAAGTTCTTGTATTTTAAGATAAAATCTTGAGCTATTAAAGAAAAAACTTCCAGCTCGCTGAAATATGTTCATTTGCTGAAAACCAACAAAACCACGAAAAGTTCTTGTATTTCAAGATAAAATCTTGAGCGATTGAAGAAAAAACTTCTGCCTCGCTGAAATATGTTCATTTGCTGAAAACCAACAAAACCACGAAAAGTTCTTGTATTTGAAGATAAGACCTTTTTGCATTAAAGAAGAAAGATCCAGCTAACTGAAATTGTTAGATGAAAACCAACAAAAATTGACAAGAACCACGAAAAGTTCTTGTATTTTAAGATAAAATCTTACGCTATCAAAGAAAAAACTTATCATTCGCTGAAATATGTTTGTTTGCTGAAAACCAACAAAACCACGAAAAGTTCTTGTATTTGAAGATAAAATCTTTTTGCATTAAAGAAGAAAGATCCAGCTGACTGAAATTGTTAGATGAAAACCAACAAAAATTGACAAGAATCACGAAAAGTTCTTGTATTTTAAGGCAAAATCTTAAGCTATTGAAGAAAAAACTTCTTGCGTGCTGAAATATGTTCTTTTGCTGAAAACCAACAAAACCACGAAAAGTTCTTGTATTTGAAGAAAACAGGTTTTTGCATGAAAGAAGAAAGATCCAGCTGACTGAAATGAGTTCATTTGATGAAAACCAACAAAAATTGATCAGAACAACGAAAAGTTCTTGTATTTTAAGATAAAATCTTGAGCTATTAAAGAAAAAACTTCCAGCTCGCTGAAATATGTTCATTTGCTGAAAACCAACAAAACCACGAAAAGTTCTTGTATTTCAAGATAAAATCTTGAGCGATTGAAGAAAAAACTTCTGCCTCGCTGAAATATGTTCATTTGCTGAAAACCAACAAAACCACGAAAAGTTCTTGTATTTGAAGATAAGACCTTTTTGCATTAAAGAAGAAAGATCCAGCTAACTGAAATTGTTAGATGAAAACCAACAAAAATTGACAAGAACCACGAAAAGTTCTTGTATTTTAAGATAAAATCTTACGCTATCAAAGAAAAAACTTATCATTCGCTGAAATATGTTTGTTTGCTGAAAACCAACAAAACCACGAAAAGTTATTGTATTTGAAGATAAAATCTTTTTGCTTTGAAGAAGGAAGATCTTGCTGACTGAAATAAGTTAAATATATCAAAATCAACAAAAATTGACAAGAACCACGAAAAGTTATTGTATTTTAAGATCAAATCTTAAGCTATTAAAGAAAAAACTTCTGCCTCGCTGAAATATGTTCATTTGCTGAAAACCAACAAAACCACGAAAAGTTCTTGTATTTGAAGATAAAATCTTTTTGCATTAAAGAAGAAAGATCCAGCTGACTGAAATTGTTAGATGAAAACCAACAAAAATTGACAAGAATCACGAAAAGTTCTTGTATTTTAAGGCAAAATCTTAAGCTATTGAAGAAAAAACTTCTTGCGCGCTGAAATATGTTCTTTTGCTGAAAACCAACAAAACCACGAAAAGTTCTTGTCTTTGAAGAGAAAATCTTTTTGCATTAAAGAAGAAAGATCTAGCTGACTGAAATAAGTTCATGAGATGAAAACCAACAAAAATTGACAAGAACCACGAAAAGTTCTTGTATTTTAAGATAAAATCTTACGCTATTAAAGAAAAAACTTATCATTCGCTGAAATATGTTTGTTTGCTGAAAACCAACAAAACCACGAAAAGTTATTGTATTTTAAGATCAAATCTTAAGCTATTAAAGAAAAAACTTCTGCCTCGCTGAAATATGTTCATTTGCTGAAAACCAACAAAACCACGAAAAGTTCTTGTATTTGAAGATAAAATCTTTTTGCATTAAAGAAGAAAGATCCAGCTGACTGAAATTGTTAGATGAAAACCAACAAAAATTGACAAGAATCACGAAAAGTTCTTGTATTTTAAGGCAAAATCTTAAGCTATTAAAGAAAAAACTTCTTGCGCGCTGAAATATGTTCTTTTGCTGAAAACCAACAAAACCACGAAAAGTTCTTGTCTTGGAAGAGAAAATCTTTTTGCATTAAAGAAGAAAGATCGAGCTGACTGAAATAAGTTCATGAGATGAAAACCAACAAAAATTGACAAGAACCACGAAAAGTTCTTGTATTTTAAGATAAAATCTTACGCTATTAAAGAAAAAACTTCTCGCTCGCTGAAAGATGTCGATTTGCTGAAATACAACAAAACCACGAAAAGTTCTTGTATTTGAAGATACAATCTTTTTGCTTTGAAGAAGAAAGATCTAGCTGACTGAAATAAGTTCATTGGATCAAAACCAACAAATATTGACAAGAACCACGAAAAGTTCTTGTATTTTAAGATAAAATCTTAAGCTATTAAAGTAAAAACTTCCAGCTCGCTGAAATATGTTCATTTGCTGAAAACCAACAAAACCACGAAAAGTTCTTGTATTTGAAGATAAAATCTTTTTGCATTGAAGAAGAAAGATCCAGCTGACTGAAATAAGTTCATTGGATGAAAACCAACAAAAATTGACCAGAACCACGAAAGGTTCTTGTATTTTAAGATAAAATCTTAAGCTATGAAAGAAAAAACTTCTCGCTCGCTGAAATATGTTCATTTGCTGAAATCCAACAAAACCACGAAAAGTTCTTGTATTTTAAGATAAAATCTTGAGCTATTGAAGAAAAAACTTCCAGCTCGCTGAAATATGTTCATTTGCTGAAACCAACAAAAGCACGAAAAGTTATTGTATTTGAAGATAAGACCTTTTTGCATAAAGAAGAAAGCACAAGCTGACTGAAATAAGTTCATTAGATGAAAACCAACAAAAATTGATAAGAACCACGAAAAGTTCTTGTATTTTAAGATAAAATCTGAAGCTATTGAAGAAAAAACTTCCAGCTCACTTAAATATGTACATTTGCTGAAAACCAACAAAACCACGAAATGTTCTTGTATTTGAGGATAAAATCTTTTTGCATTAAAGAAAGATCCAGCTAACTGAAATAAGTTCATTGGATCAAAACCAACAAAAATTGACAAGAACCACGAAAAGTTCTTGTATTTTAAGATAAAATCTTGAGCTATTAAAGAAAAAACTTCCAGCTCGCTGAAATATGTTCATTTGCTGAAAACCAACAAAACCACGAAAAGTTCTTGTTTTTGAAGAAAACAGGTTTTTGCATGAAAGAAGAAAGATCCAGCTGACTGAAATAAGTTCATTTGATGAAAACCAACAAAAATTGATCAGAACAACGAAAAGTTGTTGTATTTTAAGATAAAATCTTGAGCTATTAAAGAAAAAACTTCCAGCTCGATGAAATATGTTCATTTGCTGAAAACCAAGAAAAGTTCTTGTATTTGAAGATAAAATCTTTTTGCATCAAAGAAAGATCCAGCTGACTGAAATAAGTTCATTGGATCAAAACCAACAAAAATTGATCAGAACAACGAAAAGTTCTTGCATTTTAAGATAAAATCTTGAGCTATTAAAGAAAAAACTTCCAGCTCGCTGAAATATGTTCATTTGCTGAAAACCAAGAAAACCACGAAAAGTTCTTGTATTTGAAGATAAAATCTTTTTGCTTTGTAGAAGAAAGATCTAGTTGACTGAAATAAGTTCATTGGATGAAAACCAACAAAAATTGACAAGAATCACGAAAAGTTCTTGTATTTTAAGGCAAAATCTTAAGCTATCAAAGAAAAAACTTCTTGCGCGCTGAAATATGTTCTTTTGCTGAAAACCAACAAAACCACGAAAAGTTCTTGTCGTTGAAGAGAAAATCTTTTTGCATTAAAGAAGAAAGATCTAGCTGACTGAAATAAGTTCATGAGATGAAAACCAACAAAAATTGACAAGAACCACGAAAAGTTTTTGTATTTTAAGATAAAATCTTAAGCTATTAAAGAAAAAACTTCTGCCTCGCTGAAATATGTTCATTTGCTGAAAACCAACAAAACCACGAAAAGTTCTTGTATTTGAAGATAAAATCTTTTTGCATTAAAGAAGGAAGATCCAGCTGACTGAAATTGTGAGATGAAAACCAACAAAAATTGACAAGAGTCACGAAAAGTTCTTGTATTTTAAGGCAAAATCTTAAGCTATTAAAGAAAAAACTTCTTGCGCGCTGAAATATGTTCTTTTGCTGAAAACCAACAAAACCACGAAAAGTTCTTGTCTTTGAAGAGAAAATCTTTTTGCATTAAAGAAGAAAGATCTAGCTGACTGAAATAAGTTCATGAGATGAAAACCAACAAAAATTGACCAGAACCACGAAAGGTTCTTGTATTTTAAGATAAAATCTGAAACTATGAAAGAAAAAACTTCTCGCTGGCTGAAATATGTTCATTTGCTGAAATCCAACAAAACCACGAAAAGTTCTTGTATTTCAAGATAAAATCTTGAGCTATTAAAGAAAAAACTTCCAGCTCGCTGAAATATGTTCATTTGCTGAAAACCAACAAAACCACGAAAAGTTCTTGTATTTGAAGATAAAACCTTTTTGCATTAAAGAAGAAAGCTCCAGCTGACTGAAATAAGTTCATCAAATGAAAACCAACAAAAATTGACAAGAACCACAAAAAGGTCTTGTATTTTAAGATAAAATCTTACGCTATTAATGAAAAAACTTCCAGGTCGCTGAAATATGTTCATTTGCTGAAAACCAACAAAACCACGAAAAGTTCTTGTGTTTGAAGATAAAATCTTTTTGCTTTGAAGAAGAAAGATCTAGCTGACTGAAATAAGTTCATTGGATGAAAACCAACAAAAATTGACAAGAACCACGAAAAGTTCTTGTATTTTAAGATAAAATCTTAAGCTATTGAAGAAAAAACTTCCAGCTCGCTGAAATATGCTCATTTGCTGAAAACCAACAAAACCACGAAAAGTTCTTGTATTTGAAGAAAACAGGTTTTTGCATGAAAGAAGAAAGATCCAGCTGACTGAAATAAGTTCATTTGATGAAAACCAACAAAAATTGATCAGAACAACGAAAAGTTGTTGTATTTTAAGATAAAATCTTGAGCTATTAAAGAAAAAACTTCTGCCTCGCTGAAATATGTTCATTTGCTGAAAACCAACAAAACCACGAAAAGTTCTTGTATTTGAAGATAAAATCTTTTTGCATTAAAGAAGAAAGATCCAGCTGAATGAAATTGTTAGATGAAAACCAACAAAAATTGACAAGAATCACGAAAAGTTCTTGTATGTTAACGCAAAATCTTAAGCTATGAAAGAAAAAACTTCTTGCGCGCTGAAATATGTTCTTTTGCTGAAAACCAACAAAACCACGAAAAGTTCTTGTCTTTGAAGAGAAAATCTTTTTGCATTAAAGAAGAAAGATCTCGCTGACTGAAATAAGTTCATTAGATGAAAACCAACAAAAATTGACAAGAACCACGAAAAGTTCTTGTATTTTAAGATAAAATCTTACGCTATTAAAGAAAAAACTTATCATTCACTGAAATATGTTTGTTTGCTGAAAACCAACAAAACCACGAAAAGTTATTGTTTTTGAAGATAAAATCTTTTTGCATGAAAGAAGAAAGATCCAGCTGACTGAAATTGTTAGATGAAAACCAACAAAAATTGACAAGAACCACGAAAAGTTCTTGTATTTTAAGATAAAATCTTACGGTATTAAAGAACAAACTTCTAGCTCGCTGAAATATGTTCATTTGCTGAAAACCAACAAAACAACGAAAAGTTCTTGTATTGAAGATAAAATCTTTTTGCTTTGAAGAAGAAAGATCTAGCTGACTGAAATAAGTTCATTGGATCAAAACCAACAAAAATTGACACGAACCACGAAAAGTTCTTGTATTTTAAGATAAAATCTTAAGCTATCAAAGAAAAAACTTCTCGCTCGCTGAAAGATGTCGATTTGCTGAAATACAACAAAACCACGAAAAGTTCTTGTATTTTAAGATAAAATCTTTTTGCTTTGAAGAAGAAAGATCTAGCTGACTGAAATAAGTTCATTGGATCAAAACCAACAAAAATTGACCAGAACCACGAAAGGTTCTTGTATTTTAAGATAAAATCTGAAACTATGAAAGAAAAAACTTCTCGCTGGCTGAAATATGTTCATTTGCTGAAATCCAACAAAACCACGAAAAGTTCTTGTATTTCAAGATAAAATCTTGAGCTATTAAAGAAAAAACTTCCAGCTCGCTGAAATATGTTCATTTGCTGAAAACCAACAAAACCACGAAAAGTTCTTGTATTTGAAGATAAAACCTTTTTGCATTAAAGAAGAAAGCTCCAGCTGACTGAAATAAGTTCATCAAATGAAAACCAACAAAAATTGACAAGAACCACAAAAAGGTCTTGTATTTTAAGATAAAATCTTACGCTATTAATGAAAAAACTTCCAGGTCGCTGAAATATGTTCATTTGCTGAAAACCAACAAAACCACGAAAAGTTCTTGTGTTTGAAGATAAAATCTTTTTGCTTTGAAGAAGAAAGATCTAGCTGACTGAAAAACGTTCATTGGATGAAAACCAACAAAAATTGACAAGAACCACGAAAAGTTCTTGTATTTTAAGATAAAATCTTAAGCTATTGAAGAAAAAACTTCCAGCTCGCTGAAATATGCTCATTTGCTGAAAACCAACAAAACCACGAAAAGTTCTTGTATTTGAAGATAAAATCTTTTGGCATTGAAGAAGAAAGATCCAGCTGACTGAAATAAGTTCATCAAATGAAAACCAACAAAAATTGACAAGAACCACAAAAAGGTCTTGTATTTTAAGATAAAATCTTACGCTATTAATGAAAAAACTTCCAGGTCGCTGAAATATGTTCATTTGCTGAAAACCAACAAAACCACGAAAAGTTCTTGTGTTTGAAGATAAAATCTTTTTGCTTTGAAGAAGAAAGATCTAGCTGACTGAAAAACGTTCATTGGATGAAAACCAACAAAAATTGACAAGAACCACGAAAAGTTCTTGTATTTTAAGATAAAATCTTAAGCTATTGAAGAAAAAACTTCCAGCTCGCTGAAATATGCTCATTTGCTGAAAACCAACAAAACCACGAAAAGTTCTTGTATTTGAAGATAAAATCTTTTGGCATTGAAGAAGAAAGATCCAGCTGACTGAAATAAGTTCATTGGATGAAAACCAACAAAAATTGACCAGAACCACGAAAGGTTCTTGTATTTTAAGATAAAATCTGAAACTATGAAAGAAAAAACTTCTCGCTGGCTGAAATATGTTCATTTGCTGAAATCCAACAAAACCACGAAAAGTTCTTGTATTTCAAGATAAAATCTTGAGCTATTAAAGAAAAAACTTCCAGCTCGCTGAAATATGTTCATTTGCTGAAAACCAACAAAACCACGAAAAGTTCTTGTATTTGAAGATAAAACCTTTTTGCATTAAAGAAGAAAGCTCCAGCTGACTGAAATAAGTTCATCAAATGAAAACCAACAAAAATTGACAAGAACCACAAAAAGGTCTTGTATTTTAAGATAAAATCTTACGCTATTAATGAAAAAACTTCCAGGTCGCTGAAATATGTTCATTTGCTGAAAACCAACAAAACCACGAAAAGTTCTTGTGTTTGAAGATAAAATCTTTTTGCTTTGAAGAAGAAAGATCTAGCTGACTGAAAAACGTTCATTGGATGAAAACCAACAAAAATTGACAAGAACCACGAAAAGTTCTTGTATTTTAAGATAAAATCTTAAGCTATTGAAGAAAAAACTTCCAGCTCGCTGAAATATGCTCATTTGCTGAAAACCAACAAAACCACGAAAAGTTCTTGTATTTGAAGATAAAATCTTTTGGCATTGAAGAAGAAAGATCCAGCTGACTGAAATAAGTTCATTGGATGAAAACCAACAAAAATTGACCAGAACCACGAAAGGTTCTTGTATTTTCAGATAAAATCTTAAGCTATGAAAGAAAAAACTTCTCGCTCGCTGAAATATGTTCATTTGCTGAAATCCAACAAAACCACGAAAAGTTCTTGTATTTCAAGATAAAATCTTGAGCTATTAATGAAAAAACTTCCAGCTCGCTGAAATATGTTCATTTGCTGAAAACCAACAAAACCACGAAAAGTTCTTGTATTTGAAGAAAACAGGTTTTTGCATGAAAGAAGAAAGATCCAGCTGACTGAAATAAGTTCATTTGATGAAAACCAACAAAAATTGATCAGAACAACGAAAAGTTGTTGTATTTTAAGATAAAATCTTGAGCTATTAAAGAAACATCTTCCAGCTCGCTGAAATATGTTCATTTGCTGAAAACCAACAAAACCACGAAAAGTTATTGTATTTGAAGATAAAATCTTTTTGCTTTGAAGAAGGAAGATCTTGCTGACTGAAATAAGTTAAATAGATCAAAACCAACAAAAATTGACAAGAACCACGAAAAGTTTTTGTATTTTAAGATAAAATCTTAAGCTATTAAAGAAAAAACTTCTGCCTCGCTGAAATATGTTCATTTGCTGAAAACCAACAAAACCACGAAAAGTTCTTGTATTTGAAGATAAAATCTTTTTGCATTAAAGAAGAAAGATCCAGCTGAATGAAATTGTTAGATGAAAACCAACAAAAATTGACAAGAATCACGAAAAGTTCTTGTATTTTAAGGCAAAATCTTAAGCTATGAAAGAAAAAACTTCTTGTGCGCTGAAATATGTTCTTCTGCTGAAAACCAACAAAACCACGAAAAGTTCTTGTATTTGAAGATAAAACCTTTTTGCATTAAAGAAGAAAGCTCCAGCTGACTGAAATAAGTTCATCAAATGAAAACCAACAAAAATTGACAAGAACCACGAAAAGTTCTTGTATTTTAAGATAAAATCTTAAGCTATTGAAGAAAAAACTTCCAGCTCGCTGAAATATGCTCATTTGCTGAAAACCAACAAAACCACGCAAAGTTCTTGTATTTGAAGATAAAATCTTTTGACATTGAAGAAGAAAGATCCAGCTGACTGAAATAAGTTCATTGGATGAAAACCAACAAAAATTGACCAGAACCACGAAAGGTTCTTGTATTTTAAGATAAAATCTTAAGCTATGAAAGAAAAAACTTCTCGCTCGCTGAAATATGTTCATTTGCTGAAATCCAACAAAACCACGAAAAGTTCTTGTATTTTAAGATAAAATCTTGAGCTATTGAAGAAAAAACTTCCAGCTCGCTGAAATATGTTCATTTGCTTAAAACCAACAAAAGCACGAAAAGTTATTGTATTTGAAGATAAGACCTTTTTGCATAAAGAAGAAAGCACAAGCTGACTGAAATAAGTTCATTAGATGAAAACCAACAAAAATTGATCAGAACCACAAAAAGTTCTTGTATTTTAAGATAAAATCTTAAGCTATTGAAGAAAAAATTTCCAGCTCGCTTAAATATGTACATTTGCTGAAAACCAACAAAACCACGAAATGTTCTTGTATTTGAGGATAAAATCTTTTTGCATTAAAGAAGATCCAGCTGACTGAAATAAGTTCATTGGATGAAAAACAACAAAAATTGACAAGAAACGCGAAAAGTTCTTGTATTTTAAGATAAAATCTTACGCTATCAAAGATAAAACTTCTTGCTCTCTGAAATATGTTCATTTGCTGAAAACCAAAAAATCCACAAAAAGTTCTTGTATTTGAAGTTAAAATCTTTTTGCTTTGAAGAAGAAAGATCTCGCTGACTGAAATAAGTTCATCAGATGAAAACCAACAAAAATTCACCAGAACAACGAAAAGTTCATGTATTTGAAGATAAAATCTTTTTGCATTTAAGAAGATCTAGCTTCCTGAAATATGTTCATTGGATCAAAACCAACAAAAATTGAAAAGAACCACGAAAATTTCTTTTATTTTAAGATAAAATCTTAAGCTATTAAAGTAAAAACTTCCAGCTCGCTGAAATATGTTCATTTGCTGAAAACCAACAAAACCACGAAAAGTTCTTGTATTTGAAGATAAAATATTTTTGCATTAAAGAAGAAAGATCCAGCTGACTGAAATTGTTAGATGAAAACCAACAAAAATTGACAAGAACCACGAAAAGTTCTTGTATTTTAAGATAAAATCTTAAGCTATTAAAGAAAAAACTTCTCGCTCGCTGAAAGATGTCCATTTGCTGAAATACAACAAAACCACGAAAAGTTCTTGTATTTGAAGATAAAATCTATTTGCTTTGAAGAAGAAAGATCTAGCTGACTGAAATAAGTTCATTGGATCAAAACCAACAAAAATTGACAAGAACCACGAAAAGTTCTTGTATTTTAAGATAAAATCTTACGCTATTAAAGAAAAAACTTATCATTCACTGAAATATGTTTGTTTGCTGAAAACCAACAAAACCACGAAAAGTTATTGTTTTTGAAGATAAAATCTTTTTGCATTAAAGAACAAACTTCTAGCTCGCTGAAATATGTTCATTTGCTGAAAACCAACAAAACAACGAAAAGTTCTTGTATTGAAGATAAAATCTTTTTGCTTTGAAGAAGAAAGATCTAGCTGACTGAAATAAGTTCATTGGATCAAAACCAACAAAAATTGACACGAACCACGAAAAGTTCTTGTATTTTAAGATAAAATCTTAAGCTATCAAAGAAAAAACTTCTCGCTCGCTGAAAGATGTCGATTTGCTGAAATACAACAAAACCACGAAAAGTTCTTGTATTTGAAGATAAAATATTTTTGCTTTGAAGAAGAAAGATCTAGCTGACTGAAATAAGTTCATTGGATGAAAACCAACAAAAATTGACCAGAACCACGAAAGGTTCTTGTATTTTAAGATAAAATCTGAAACTATGAAAGAAAAAACTTCTCGCTGGCTGAAATATGTTCATTTGCTGAAATCCAACAAAACCACGAAAAGTTCTTGTATTTCAAGATAAAATCTTGAGCGATTGAAGAAAAAACTTCCATCTCGCTGAAATATGTTCATTTGCTGAAAACCAACAAAACCACGAAATGTTCTTGTATTTGAAGATAAGACCTTTTTGCATGAAAGAAGAAAGATCCAGCTAACTGAAATTGTTAGATCAAAGCCAACAAAAATTGACAAGAACCACGAAAAGTTCTTGTATTTTAAGATAAAATCTTGAGCTATTAAAGAAAAAACTTCCAGCTCGCTGAAATATGTTCATTTGCTGAAAACCAACAAAACCACGAAAAGTTCTTGTATTTGAAGATAAAACCTTTTTGCATTAAAGAAGAAAGCTCCAGCTGACTGAAATAAGTTCATCAAATGAAAACCAACAAAAATTGACAAGAACCACGAAAAGTTCTTGTATTTTAAGATAAAATCTTAAGCTATTGAAGAAAAAACTTCCAGCTCGCTGAAATATGCTCATTTGCTGAAAACCAACAAAACCACGAAAAGTTCTTGTATTTGAAGATAAAATCATTTGACATTGAAGAAGAAAGATCCAGCTGACTGAAATAAGTTCATTGGATGAAAACCAACAAAAATTGACCAGAACCACGAAAGGTTCTTGTATTTTAAGATAAAATCTTAAGCTATGAAAGAAAAAACTTCTCGCTCGCTGAAATATGTTCATTTGCGGAAATCCAACAAAACCACGAAAAGTTCTTGTATTTTAAGATAAAATCTTGAGCTATTGAAGAAAAAACTTCCAGCTCGCTGAAATATGTTCATTTGCTTAAAACCAACAAAAGCACGAAAAGTTATTGTATTTGAAGATAAGACCTTTTTGCATAAAGAAGAAAGCACAAGCTGACTGAAATAAGTTCATTAGATGAAAACCAACAAAAATTGATCAGAACCACAAAAAGTTCTTGTATTTTAAGATAAAATCTTAAGCTATTGAAGAAAAAATTTCCAGCTCGCTTAAATATGTACATTTGCTGAAAACCAACAAAACCACGAAATGTTCTTGTATTTGAGGATAAAATCTTTTTGCATTAAAGAAGATCCAGCTGACTGAAATAAGTTCATTGGATGAAAAACAACAAAAATTGACAAGAAACGCGAAAAGTTCTTGTATTTTAAGATAAAATCTTACGCTATCAAAGATAAAACTTCTTGCTCTCTGAAATATGTTCATTTGCTGAAAACCAAAAAATCCACAAAAAGTTCTTGTATTTGAAGTTAAAATCTTTTTGCTTTGAAGAAGAAAGATCTCGCTGACTGAAATAAGTTCATCAGATGAAAACCAACAAAAATTCACCAGAACAACGAAAAGTTCATGTATTTGAAGATAAAATCTTTTTGCATTGAAGAAGATCTAGCTTCCTGAAATATGTTCATTGGATCAAAACCAACAAAAATTGAAAAGAACCACGAAAATTTCTTTTATTTTAAGATAAAATCTTAAGCTATTAAAGTAAAAACTTCCAGCTCGCTGAAATATGTTCATTTGCTGAAAACCAACAAAACCACTACAAGTTCTTGTATTTGAAGATAAAATCTTCAGCTGTTAAAGAAAAAACTTCCAGCTCGCTGAAATATGTTCATTTGCTGAAATCCAACAAATCCACGAAAAGTACTTGTATTTGAGGATAAAATCTTTTTGCATGAAAGAAGAAAGATCCAGCTGACTGAAATAAGTGCATTAGATGAAAACCAACAAAAATTGACAAGAACCACGAAGAGTTCTTGTATTTTAAGATAAAATCTTAAGCTATTAAAGAAAAAACTTCTCGCTCGCTGAAAGATGTCCATTTGCTGAAATACAACAACACCACGAAAAGTTCTTGTATTTGAAGATAAAATCTATTTGCTTTGAAGAAGAAAGATCTAGCTGACTGAAATAAGTTCATTGGATCAACACCAACAAAAATTGACAAGAACCACGAAAAGTTCTTGTATTTTAAGATAAAATCTTAAGCTATTAAAGTAAAAACTTCCAGCTCGCTGAAATATGTTCATTTGCTGAAAACCAACAAAACCACTAAAAGTTCTTGTATTTGAAGATAAAATCTTCAGCTGTTAAAGAAAAAACTTCCAGCTCGCTGAAATATGTTCATTTGCTGAAATCCAACAAATCCACGAAAAGTACTTGTATTTGAGGATAAAATCTTTTTGCATGAAAGAAGAAAGATCCAGCTGACTCAAATAAGTGCATTAGATGAAAACCAACAAAAATTGACAAGAACCACGAAAAGTTCTTGTATTTTAAGATAAAATCTTAAGCTATTAAAGAAAAAACTTATAGCTCGCTGAAATATGTTCATTTGCTGAAAACCAACAAAACCACGAAAAGTTCTTGTGTTTGAAGATAAAATCTTTTTGCATTAAAGAAGAAAGATCCAGCTGACTGAAATTGTTAGATGAAAACCAACAAAAATTGACATGAACCACGAAAAGTTCTTGTATTTTAAGATAAAATCTTAAGCTATTAAAGAAAAAACTTCTCGCTCGCTGAAAGATGTCCATTTGCTGAAATACAACAAAACCACGAAAAGTTCTTGTATTTGAAGATAAAATCTATTTGCTTTGAAGAAGAAAGATCTAGCTGACTGAAATAAGTTCATTGGATCAAAACCAACAAAAATTGACAAGAACCACGAAAAGTTCTTGTATTTTCAGATAAAATCTTCAGCTGTTAAAGAAAAAACTTCCAGCTCGCTGAAATATGTTCATTTGCTCAAATCCAACAAATCCACGAAAAGTACTTGTATTTGAGGATAAAATCTTTTTGCATGAAAGAAGAAAGATCCAGCTGACTCAAATAAGTGCATCAGATGAAAACCAACAAAAATTGACAAGAACCACGAAAAGTTCTTGCATTTTAAGATAAAATCTTAAGCTATTAAAGTAAAAACTTCCAGCTGGCTGAAATATGTTCATTTGCTGAAAACCAAGAAAACCACGAAAAGTTCTTGTATTTGAAGATAAAATCTTTTTGCATTAAAGAAAGATCCAGCTGACTGAAATAAGTTCATTGGATCAAAACCAACAAAAATTGATCAGAACAACGAAAAGTTCTTGTATTTGAAGATAAAATCTTTTTGCTTTGAAGAAGGAAGATCTTGCTGATTGAAATAAGTTAAATAGATCAAAACCAACAAAAATTGACAAGAACCACGAAAAGTTTTTGTATTTTAAGATAAAATCTTAAGCTATTAAAGAAAAAACTTCCAGCTCGCTGAAATATGTTCATTTGCTGAAAACCAAAAAAAAAAAAGTTCTTGTATTTGATGATAACATCTTTTTGCATTAAAGAAGAAAGATCTTGCTGACTGAAAAATGTTCATTAGATGAAAAACAACAAAAATTGATCAGAACCACGAAAAGATCTTGTATTTTAAGATAAAATCTTACGCTATCAAAGATAAAGCTTCTCGCTCGCTGAAATATGTTCATTTGCTGAAAACCAACAAAAACAAGAAAAGTTCTTGTATTTGAAGATGAAATCTTTTTGCATTGAATAAGAAAGATCTAGCTGACTGAAATAAGTTCATTGGATGAAAACCAACAAAAATTGACAAGAACCACGAAAAGTTCTTGTATTTTAAGATAAAATGTTAAGCTATTAAAGAAAAAATTTATAGCTCGCTGAAATATGTTCATTTGCTGAAAACCAACAAAACCACGAAAAGTTATTGTATTTGAAGATAAAATCTTTTTGCATTAAAGAAGAAAGATCCAGCTGACTGAAATTGTTAGATGAAAACCAACAAAAATTGACAAGAACCACGAAAAGTGCTTGTATTTTAAGATTAAATCTTAAGCTATTAAAGAAAAAACTTCTCGCTCGCTGAAAGATGTCCATTTGCTGAAATACAACAAAACCACGAAAAGTTCTTGTATTTGAAGATAAAATCTTTTTGCTTTGAAGAAGAAAGATCTAGCTGACTGAAATAAGTTCATTGGATCAAAACCAACAAAAATTGACAAGAACCACGAAAAGTTCTTGTATTTTAAGATAAAATCTTAAGCTATTCAAGTAAAAACTTCCAGCTCGCTGAAATATGTTCATTTGCTGAAAACCAACAAAACCACGAAAAGTTCTTGTATTTGAAGATAAAATCTTTTTGCATTTAAGAAGAATGATCCAGCTGACTGAAATAAGTTCATTGGACCGTAACCAACAAAAATTGACAAGAACCACGAAAAGTTCTTGTATTTTAAGATAAAATCTTAAGCTATTAAAGAAAAAACTTCTCGCTCGCTGAAAGATGTCCATTTGCTGAAATACAACAAAACCACGAAAAGTTCTTGTATTTGAAGATAAAATCTATTTGCTTTGAAGAAGAAAGATCAAGCTGACTGAAATAAGTTCATTGGATCAAAACCAACAAAAATTGACAAGAACCACGAAAAGTTCTTGTATCTTAAGATCAAATCTTAAGCTATTAAAGTAAAAACTTCCAGCTCGCTGAAATATGTTCATTTGCTGAAAACCAACAAAACCACGAAAAGTTCTTGTATTTGAAGATAAAATCTTTTTGCATTAAAGAAGAAAGATCCAGCTGACTGAAATAAGTTCATTGGATCAAATCCAACAAAAATTGACAAGAACCACGAAAAGTTCTTGTATTTTAAGATAAAATCTTAAGCTATTAAAGTAAAAACTTCCAGCTCGCTGAAATATGTTCATTTGCTGAAAACCAACAAAACCACTAAAAGTTCTTGTATTTGAAGATAAAATCTTTTTGCATTAAAGAAGAAAGATCCAGCTGACTGAAATTGTCAGATGAAAACCAACAAAAATTGACAAGAACCACGAAAAGTTCTTGTATTTTAAGATAAAATCTTAAGCTGTTGAAGAAAAAACTTCCAGCTCGCTGAAATATGTTCATTTGCTGAAATCCAACAAATCCAAGAAAAGTACTTTTATTTGAAGATAAAATCTTTTTGCATGAAAGAAGAAAGATCCAGCTGACTGAAATTGTTAGATGAAAACCAACAAAAATTGACAAGAACCACGAAAAGTGCTTGTATTTTAAGATATTAAAGAAAAACTTCTCGCTCGCTGAAAGATGTCCATTTGCTGAAATACAACAAAACCACGAAAAGTTCTTGTATTTGAAGATAAAATCTTTTTGCTTTGAAGAAGAAAGATCTAGCTGACTGAAATAAGTTCATTGGATCAAAACCAACAAAAATTGACAAGAACCACGAAAAGTTCTTGTATTTTAAGATAAAATCTGAAGCGATGAAAGTAAAAACTTCCAGCTCGCTGAAATATGTTCATTTGCTGAAAACCAACAAAACCACGAAAAGTTCTTGTATTTGAAGATAAAATCTTTTTGCATCAAAGAAGAAAGATCCAGCTGACTGAAATAAGTTCATTGGATCAAAACCAACAAAAATTGACAAGAACCACGAAAAGTTCTTGTATTTTAAGATAAAATCTTAAGCTATTAAAGAAAAAACTTATAGCTCGCTGAAATATGTTCATTTGCTGAAAACCAACAAAACCACGAAAAGTTCTTGTATTTGAAGATAAAATCTTTTTGCATTAAAGAAGAAAGATCCAGCTGACTGAAATTGTCAGATGAAAACCAACAAAAATTGACAAGAACCACAAAAAGTTCTTGTATTTTAAGATAAAATCTTAAGCTATTAAAGAAAAAACTTCTCGCTCGCTGAAAGATGTCCATTTGCTGAAATACAACAAAACCATGAAAAGTTCTTGTATTTGAAGATAAAATCTATTTGCTTTGAAGAAGAAAGATCTAGCTGACTGAAATAAGTTCATTGGATCAAAACCAACAAAAATTGACAAGAACCACGAAAAGTTCTTGTATTTTAAGATAAAATCTTAAGCTGTTAAAGAAAAAACTTCCAGCTCGCTGAAATATGTTCATTTGCTGAAATCCAACAAATCCAAGAAAAGTACTTGTATTTGAAGATAAAATCTTTTTGCATGAAAGAAGAAAGATCCAGCTGACTGAAATTGTTAGATGAAAACCAACAAAAATTGACAAGAACCACGAAAAGTGCTTGTATTTTAAGATAAATTCTTCAGCTATTAAAGATAAAAACTTCTCGCTCGCTGAAAGATGTCCATTTGCTGAAATACAACAAAACCACGAAAAGTTCTTGTATTTGAAGATAAAATCTTTTTGCTTTGAAGAAGAAAGATCTAGCTGACTGAAATAAGTTCATTGGATCAAAACCAACAAAAATTGACAAGAACCACGAAAAGTTCTTGTATTTTAAGATAAAATCTGAAGCGATGAAAGTAAAAACTTCCAGCTCGCTGAAATATGTTCATTTGCTGAAAACCAACAAAACCACGAAAAGTTCTTGTATTTGAAGATAAAATCTTTTTGCATCAAAGAAGAAAGATCCAGCTGACTGAAATAAGTTCATTGGATCAAAACCAACAAAAATTGACAAGAACCACGAAAAGTTCTTGTATTTTAAGATAAAATCTTAAGCTATTAAAGAAAAAACTTATAGCTCGCTGAAATATGTTCATTTGCTGAAAACCAACAAAACCACGAAAAGTTCTTGTATTTGAAGATAAAATCTTTTTGCATTAAAGAAGAAAGATCCAGCTGACTGAAATTGTTAGATGAAAACCAACAAAAATTGACAAGAACCACGAAAAGTTCTTGTATTTTAAGATAAAATCTTAAGCTATTAAAGAAAAAACTTCTCGCTCGCTGAAAGATGTCCATTTGCTGAAATACAACAAAACCACGAAAAGTTCTTGTAGTTGAAGATAAAATCTATTTGCTTTGAAGAAGAAAGATCTAGCTGACTGAAATAAGTTCATTGGATGAAAACCAACAAAAATTGACAAGAACCACGAAAAGTTCTTGTATTTTAAGATAAAATCTTAAGCTATTAAAGAAAAAACTTCTCGCTCGCTGAAAGATGTCCATTTGCTGAAATACAACAAAACCACGAAAAGTTCTTGTATTTGAAGATAAAATCTATTTGCTTTGAAGAAGAAAGATCTAGCTGACTGAAATAAGTTCATTGGATCAAAACCAACAAAAATTGACAAGAACCACGAAAAGTTCTTGTATTTGAAGATAAAATCTTAAGCTATTAAAGTAAAAACTTCCAGCTCGCTGAAATATGTTCATTTGCTGAAAACCAACAAAACCACTAAAAGTTCTTGTATTTGAAGATAAAATCTTCAGCTGTTAAAGAAAAAACTTCCAGCTCGCTGAAATATGTTCATTTGCTGAAATCCAACAAATCCACGAAAAGGACTTGTATTTGAGGATAAAATCTTTTTGCATGAAAGAAGAAAGATCCAGCTGATTCAAATAAGTGCATTAGATGAAAACCAACAAAAATTGACAAGAACCACGAAAAGTTCTTGTATTTTAAGATAAAATCTTAAGCTATTAAAGAAAAAACTTATAGCTCGCTGAAATATGTTCATTTGCTGAAAACCAACAAAACCACGAAAAGTTCTTGTATTTGAAGATAAAATCTTTTTGCATTAAAGAAGAA